>NC_138992.1:57880409-58390409 GCF_964341445.2 Mesoplodon mirus
CAAGTGAGCTTGTGTAGAGTGGTATAAATGCAGACACTGACTTCCGGGTCTCTACAACCATCCAGAAAGTGACTCCAGTAGAAGGAGGGAAATTCTCCAAAGAAGAGTAGTGAGTGTGGGCTGTTGGTAGCAAAGACACCCAAGGCCACAGAAAGAGGGCAGAGAAATGGCAAAAGGCTTTGAGTCATAGCATCACCAATAACTGTCACGATATATAAATGTTTATAATATTTTTGGACTCATTTTTTAAAAGATATGAGCTGACATGTCATTACTTTGGTGAAAAGTAAATCATATAAGCTCTGATAAACTTTCTTTAAAACATAGCCCATCATCTTATCCCTTAAAATGTCTTTCTTCTCTTTTGGAAAAAATCATTCTGATTTTCTATTCTTGTTTATAAACATTTAGAATGTTATCCACAATTTAACCTTTTTTTTCAGTTTTTTGTTTTCAAAGTTATAATGTATGATTTGAAAGAGAGAAAAGAAAAAAAGAAATATCTGGTGACAGGTCTGAGGTACCCTAAGAAGAAAGGAAAATTTTGGAGAAAATTTGGTGGCCCCCAAATCCCATTTTCCACCCAGAGCCCAGACTTCCTTAGAGTGAAGAATTAGATCAGTTTTGTACAAGAGTTTTTGGTTTTGGTTTTGTTTTTCTTTACTCTTCAAAGTTTATTTGGTGTTTTAGTTGATATGACACTTAGATAGTTGACTGCATTATTTATATGTAGACTTTTCTTTTTACTTACATAACAATATACACCATTCTGACACATATGATACATAAAGTAAGATTCTTTAAAACAGTTATGCACAAGACATGCAATATTGGATTTATACATTGGATCCTAGGATGTGACTGTTTGGAGAAAAGAAAGTTGGGCTAGGCATATTGGTTAAAGGAACCAGGAGTTATATAACACATAGTTAACACACATCTGGTTTGAAGGGCAACTGTAGCATGTGCAATATTGGCAGTGGTGCCTCTTGAGGAGGTGAGCTTAGAGCAATGCCAGGCCCTGACAGTGCAGACTCAAAGTAATACTAAATTATATTTGATTTCAATCATCATTTAGAGCTTAGAAGAACTCTGATGTACCATGGCCCCTGTGTTCCATATTTCTTTTAATTTGAGAAATCCATAAAGGTTCTTTAAACTTGATTCCCTCTCCTAGGGATGCCATGGGCTTCAGTTTGTTCAATGGGATATTTCTGATGGATAAAATAATACCTCCCTAAGCCATGCCTTTCTGTGCCATATAGAACAAAGGAAACTTTCTGAACAAGGTTCAAACATTATGTTAGGCAAAGAAAAACTTCAAGATTCCACATATCCCAAATTAATTTCAAATTAAGTTGGAAAGTACTATAACATCTGAAACCAGGGAACTCTAAGAGTTCTGCAAATGTTCTAATCTAGGTAACTTTCTATATCATATTATTACAGCTGCTATATAGAAGGAGGTTGATTTGAGGTTTTTAATCTCTTTCTGCATATAGCAAGTACAACATATTTCTGAGATTTTAGAATATTACTAAAAAACACTATGACTGTTTTTTATTCATTAGGTGTGGAAACCAGGTTTGTAGATTGAGGAGAGAAACTGCCTCATGTGTGTCTTCTTATAGATATCTTTATCCTAAATAAATGTTAACAACTGAAAGCTAGAAGTATGGCAGGCCAGTGGTGGGTTTAGTGAACTACTCAGCCTTGTCCTATCCCTGAGAGGAAGAGAAAAGGAAGGATGTGCTGGGTAAAATTTTTGAATGGCATCCACTTTTCTACCTTTTATTTTTATCTGTTTCTTGTATCTTGGCTGGGAACAAAGACGTTAACCCTTAGTTTCACAGAATTTAAGTGACATACCAAACTTCAGTTTGGGAAACACAAATAACGTTGACTTTATTCTGACTATGTGATAGATACTCTGCTAGAGCATGCAGCTACAAAATGAATAAGACATCGCCTATCTTCAAAGAGATTTCAGTCTCCAAAATTAGATAATTTTAATAAAATGTGCTGACATTCATAAGGCATGTTTCATCACATCAAGGGGGTGCTTACTTCAGGGATTTAGAAATGACTTGGAAAGTTTCTAGACCCACCCCACAGATCCAGTCTTACCCACAAAATCTGTAAGGAAGACAAATTATGCATCACGTGTTGAAATAGCTTTCTAGACCCAAGAGAGAGTTGCTCCTGCTGGGATCCCCCATTAGCAATCCTAAATTTAGATAACTTTTGTGTTCCTGTAAATGTGCCTTATAACCAGAAATACAGTTTATCCAGATGGCCAATCCCCAAATGTCAGGTGCCTTCAAACCCCAAACAAAGTTAACTATATGGCCCCAGCCAATCAGGTATTTTCTATTTTTTTATCTTCCTTGTTCTTTATTCTTTATCTTATAAAAGTTTCCTGCCTTCTGCCCCTCTTGCATTTAGCAGAAAGGAGACGGCCTGCTTCATGAAGTGTTAAAGTTTGTTTATATGATCTAAATTGGCTTCTTTAATCATTTTTAACACACTATAATTGAATAGATGAGAAAAGTGAGGCTCAGAAATGCTATAACTTGCTATCCTCCCTTTCTTGTCCAAGACTCCTAATAGATGTCTGTACCTATCCTCCTTTACCCCCTGTTTACCTTTCAGCACACTAAAACATGAATGCTATGCTCAGAATTCCACCAACTTCTTTCACTAAGAACTTCTACCCTCTCTTTGTTACTAAATTTCCCTGTCTGTCTTACTGTCTACAGTATTCCACAATGTTGATTGCTCTCTCTTCTCTAGGGTTTTGTAGTTTAACACTCTATTGGGTTTCCTCTTACCTCCAGTTTTATTTTCCCACACTTATGTATTTGTTTGTTTGTTTATTTATTTATTCATTTTTTTTCTTGTTGCTTTTTTCTTCCTAGTCTTCAAAAAGAACTTTAGAAGAGGCTTCCCCCGGCCAGTATCTTCTCATCATTCATTATACATCCATTGTATGGTTGACTTAATCTCTTTCCATTGTTTCAATAATTATTTAATTGATGTACTGAATCACTATAATTGCTCTCTAGATATTTCTAATGGGATTGAAGTTGAGGTCTTAACCATTTATATTTAAACAAAAGAGAAAGAGACAGGAAAAGAAGGAGACAGAGAGGATTCTAACACTTCCCTAAGTCGTTCACATGAGCAGCTCAATAGAAGTTAAGATAATTCATTCTAACAAGAGAATACAGGATTAGAAAAGGTGTGCAGATGGGGTTTATATATTGAGTTTAATTTACTAAGTATGATGGGATAGTAGGTCATCTTAATGCTGATAACTAGACCTCATAGGAAGTGTATGGGAGGGAGATAATAGATCTGAAAGTAATTAATAAATAGTTGGTGAAGGAAAAAGAAGCATTGGGAATGGATAGGCTAACTTCCAGAGAACACATAATCTGAGCAAGAAAGAGGCAATATGTGGAAAACCAGATTTGAAGTATGATTATGAGATCAATTTGGGATGTATCTATAACACCCAAATAGAGAGGTCCAGGAGAGACCAATTGTTTTTTCATTGGCTCCTGAGATCCCAAGAGTTCCTCAGGGAAGAGTGTGAGGCATAAGAAAGGCAACCTGAGAAGAGTTTGGGGACTTTGGGGCTTTGGAGCTCTGGAGCCCCATTCTCTAATTCAATCAGTTAAGCTCCAGCATGGCAGAACATATTCTTTACTTATTTATTGCTGATATAAAATTTGAAAACTGCTAAAAAAACACACATATTTATTTAGCTGATAAAATTGAGTCTTAAGAAAAGCTAAGTCACGCAGCTTCTAAGTGGCTAAGACTAAACTTGGGTGTTTCTCCATTATACTGTCTTCTGATACTGTTTTCTCCATTCAGTTTATATTCAAAGCATCTTTCAGTTCTATGCTTTTCTTTGGATCCCCACTCATGCTTTTCAAATTAATACTATCTTCAGCTATCTCATAGATTATGGAAAAATTTTCCTCTAGACTTAGCTAACACCATCTCACCCTACCTCATTCTCAATTCACTTTCCAAAATAAGTAATCATTCTGAAAAGCCAGTCTGATTATATAACTCAATGTTTTAAAATCCCTCAGTGGTTCCCGACTGTCACCAAGATAAAATATAAACATGTAACTTACAAAAATTCTTCTTTATTTAAGTTTTTTTTCCATTTTCATCTCATATAAGTCACTCCATTTGTTAAATATTGTATATTTATTGGGTTGCAAGTATTTTTCTGTTTCATTTTTAATTAAATTTTAATTAAATTAAATTTTATTAAAAGTTCAGTTTAAACTTTCATTCAGTTTAATATGTGTAAAACCAATATTTTAAAATGTAATATCCAAATTATTACATGTTTACATATGGTGATAACTACTTTAAAGGAAAATAACAAGGTTCTCTAAAGAGGTTAACAATAAGGGTCTAATTTAAACTGGATTTTCAGGAGATGTTTCTTCTTGGAAGAATCATTTAATTTGAGACACTCAGGGTGAATAGGAATTAGCCAAAGATTCCAGGGAAGATATTTCAAGCAGGGGAAATAGCCAGAGCAGAGAAGAGATTGGTATCCTTAGGGAACAGAGGGAAGGGTAATGTTGTTAGAGCCCAGTGAACAAGGAGAGAGTAAGAAGGGAGTAAATATGGGACCTACAGATACTACACTTTACAGTTACTAAACAAGGTACAGTAGCTCTCTGTCTCTCTCTCTTTCTCTCTGTCCCTCCCTTCCTTTCTCTCTCCCTCCTCTTGTCCTTTGTACTTTCTATTTCCTCTATTTTAAACTAGATATTCTGTTTCCATAGAAGTCATTTTTATCACTTTTTGATAACTGAGTTCATTCTCTAGGACACAGAATAAATGTTATTTAGAAAATGTATTAGTCACAAAAGGCTGAATACCATAACAAACAACTTCAAAATCTCTGTGTTTAACATAAAAAAGTCTATTTTTCTCTAATAAAAAATCCAATGTACATGTCCCGGGATAGACATTTCTTCTGAGGGTCTTTCTTCTTAGTGGTGACTCATGGACTTGACCGATCCAGATTACATCTTCAGGACAGTAACCACTATAATATATATTTTAATGGTCTTGAAAGTATCTGCAAGTAAAATAATACAATTTAAACTCAAAATCCTTTAACTCCAAACTTAACAATTCATGAAATCTTGATACATTTGAACAATAATTACAAATTTTCAAATTGTTGATAACTTAGATGCCTTAGGCAACAGTTTCCATTATTATAGGCTCATTATGAAAATATATCTAATCACTACCTAATTTTAAGATTTATTTTCTTGAGATATTGTTTGTAACGATTGGCTCACCATAGTTCACTTCAAACTTCTAAATAAAAACATTGTTCTTCTTCCATAATCTCCCCATAGAAATATGACTTGCATTTCTGACTCAGTGTAAGTATAATGGTCCATATTCCTTTCTATTAAAAAAAAATAAGGAAATTTCTAGTCTTAAAATGATAATTAAGACAAACATATGTACTATTTTGTTTTATGGAGTACCATCTAAAAAACAACAAAGATCAAAATGGACTGCTTAAAATGATTTTCTGACATGTATCTTTCAAAAACAACATTTACATAGGCAAAATATTTTTGATAGTAGTTGCATTTTTTAATTGAAATGAAAAAAAATATATCCTTTAAATTTACCACTCAAAAGCATTATGTTCAATGTTTTATAACATTTTCATTCTGTAGAATGCATTCTTTTTTTGATAAATAAAGACTTGTTCCTACTGAACTTCCAGTGATATCTGAAAAACATAATTACAGTTCTGTTATCACACATATTAAATTCTCATTTTTAAAAAAATAATGCTCACAGTTCTAAGATTTTTTCTTGTTAACATATGCTTTCTTTGTAATGCAATTTGCTGGCAGCTTTTTCTTGGACTTTGAATTTGTGATTTCAAAAAGGCAAATATAGCAATTAACAGCCCAGTAGAAATCCCTCATCAAATTAAATTTAGACCATAGCTAATTAACTGTGCTCTTAAGAATTTTTCTGAGAAATGAACTCAATTTAAACTAAAATTAATTAAATTAAAACATATTCTAAAATCTGATAGATCAAAACTCATTAATTTCAGTTTAGCTGGTTCAGTCCAGCCAAGTCTTGTCTTCCGAACTGATGTACCTCTCACCCCAAGTGGTTATGAAGTTAGCATTACAGAGGACAAGGATTACCCACTAAAATGTGTCAGATACCATTAACTTGGCCTAATAAAGTTATATGTAGTGTTGTTATAACTCAAGCATAAATAAAAGTGAAAAAACAGAGTAGTTTTTTTTCTTTCTAAAGTAGTGTCATTAAATGGGCATAGAAAAAAAATGTTTCTACTTTCTCAAACTGAGAATTGTTTTTGCTTCAAGTCTTCACTAGACTGAACCCTACAGCAATTTTACTGTGTGTATTCAACAAAGAACATTTTGGGGTTGTGCTTTTTCCTTTTTGTTACACACTTCCTCTCCACACACTCACTTTTTTGTCTGGTACTTTTCCCACTCTATACATTTTAGTCTGGCCACTGTTTAAAAGAAGAGGGAAAAATAACCCACAACAACGTATTTTATTCAATTCTTTAAAAAAAGTTATTATATTAAAGAGTTTAAAAGTTCAGAAGGAAGAAAATAGTGATAAAATGTTGAAGACCAAGTCTTTTTATGAGAAACTCAGAGGGAGCTAAAAGACAATAGTAGGCTAATTAGCTAGAAACTGAAACAACTATATACAAGCAATTTTCATATAAACAAAGAGCTTCACGTGAGATATAGTAGGAGAATAGTTATTTCACTTATACCTCATAGTAACCATTATTGGTCATATAAATATAAGCTGTTATTTTCCCAGGACAACACTGTTTATGCCTGTTATCTTAGTGAACTGAATAATTATTAACCGTGTCTTGGTTTGGACATAAAATTATATAACTTCTTAATTATAGTAGTCCTTTTGTGGGATATTGGTGTCCATATTTAGAGAACTCTGTTCCGTTGTAAGAAAGTCACGTGTTGTGAGTTTCAAGAAAATAGGAGCAGTCATATAATGCTCAGAAATATAGAATTAAGAATAGAGTAAACTAGACTAGAGTAGACTAGAAGGAGTAACTCTTGAAGAGTAAAGGGAATTACACTTATTTACAGTTTTTTAAAAATCCTTTCATTGGACTAAGTGTAGGTTTGGGTAACACTTCTACAGATAAAACCGACAGGCTTCGGTAAACTAGCAGAGTGGTCTACAGAGCAAAGTTTTAAGAGAAACCTAGTTCTACTGATGTTCAGTTTTACTTCACTTTTTCCGTTCTTCTTTTGTATCTGTTTCATAATGCATATAATAGTTCAATAGTATTCAATAGGTTTTAAATAAATGACTAAACATGGTGAAGGCATGAACACAAAATCTTTACCTCTGGGCTAGGCAAACAAATTGGTATTGCCAAAACACATCTAATACATGCTGAATCTTTTTTTTTTTTTGGTGTATGCGGGCCTCTCACTGTTGTGGCCTCTCCCGTTGCAGAGCACAGGCTCTGGACCCACAGGCTCAGTGGCCATGGCTCATGGGCCCAGCTGCTCCATGGCATGTGGGATCTTCCCGGACCAGGGCACGAACCCGTGTCCCCTGCATCGGCAGGTGGACTCCCACCCACTGCGCCACCAGGGAAGCCCCAGGCTGAATCTTTATTAGGCACTTTATTAGGCAGTATTATGGACACTAAGAGAGCATAATCTTAACACAGTCTACAGTTTAAAGGCCTCAGAACTCTATCTATAACATGTTGACCATGTTATAGTATCATTACCAGTAGTATTATGTAAAAATAAGAACATGTCATATGCATAATGTTTTTTTTTCCACTGTTTGTGTTTGTCATGGTACCTAATATTCTTAGTTAAAAGTCACCTGAATAAGTTTTCCTATGCAACAAAATACAAATTTTGTGGCCATGATGTAGCATGAGAAAGTTAAAGAGTAATCATTGTTCAGGATATTTACTTAAGTACATAAAAAGTCATTAGCAGAATAACTAAAATTATGCAGAAATGTTTTAGTATGTAACATTACATCAGTGCATGCAACAATGCTGTTTAGGTTTGGCATAGTAGATCTTTTAAAATTAACAATGTGGAAACGTTACAACTTTAATTTTAAAACATCTCAAATTCCTGGCCATCTTAAATTTAAAGTCAGATTATACAAGACATATAGTGCATTTACTAACACATATTTCAGGAAGATTTTGAAATAGATGTTCAGACTATAGTGTTTACATATGTTGAATTTCTAGCTCTCTTGATGGAGAAATTACAAGTTTACAATTTTTGGTTCATGGCAATTTTTCAACATGTGAAGTTTCTATTTTTACTTTTAAAGGAATATAAAGTGTAACTCTTGAACACTTTAATTACAGATATGCTTTTTATTTTCAGTTTATCAAACTAAATTTCTTTTAACATTGGCAGAATACTAGCACATAGAAGAGAGACCATAAGTGCATAATAACTCATTCTCTATTGCCAATATCATACCAAATACTGAAAACAAAACAATTAAAATCACATGAAACCAAACTTAAGAACCCATAATTTAGTGCCTACCATTACAGGATAGGTTTATATAGTTGCAAAATTAAGCCTAAGTATAATTTTCATAGTCAGTGTAGTAATTCTTTCTGTGAAAGTGGCAAAGCTCTGAGACAAGGGCCTCTGTATGAAAACTGACATGATATAACTCAAATTCCTCATGACATCATGTTACTGATCCAGTGAGCAAAAGAGTCCAAATCTCCATTTTAAAGGCTGAAGAAAAATATATTTGATTTTTTTTAAAGGCAAATTGAAAAAATACTATGAATAATTTATACCCATTTTAAACCTGTTTTGCCTTTCTTTCAATAGTCTAAATGAATAAAAAGATCATAAGCACTTTGCCCAAGAAAATATAAATCCATACAAAATTATTTGAAAGATTTCAATTAAATATATCATTTATTTTAATCACAATGCTATCATTATGATTAAAGTAGAAAAGATATTAAAACAATTAATATTATATGGTGCTACCATAAATAAGTTCTTTTATAAATAAAGATATTTACAGCCAGAGGGGGAAAAATGATTTTTTAATTTTCCTGAACTTCTTTGTGCTTTGCTAAGATGAAAGCCTGTCAATATAAAATGATTTAATCACATACTAAGAGCAAAATTGGATAATGAGTCTGAAATCTATGAAGTAAATACTGAGAGAAATATCTAGAGACAAATTGATAAACACTAATTTCCTGGATTCTAAGACACATTGTTAATTAAAAATTTGTTCAGGAAAAGCAAATCAGTAAAAAGTGCTATAATTGTATATATAGTAATGATAGTAAGGTTCAAATATATTAATATGTTGAAAAATATTCATCTTTGAATTGTGGAAATACTGTATATCTTTATATGTTTACTTGGGCCTCTGCTTTTTAGAAGCTCCTTGTATATAATGCTGTAGATTTGCATAGGTAAGTAGACTATCCTTGTTTTCTGGTGTGCACAGTGTATTTTATGATTTATTATTATTATACTCAAGTATAACTAAGAGATATGAGCTCTGATTCCGTCTGAGTGAATGATCTCACCTGGTAGATCTCTTGCCTCTTCTGAGTTACAGTGTGTAGTCTGCACTGAAGGAGCTATAAAATTCTAGCCTTACCTTCAGATCAGGGAAAGAGTGGTGGTGACAGAATTTAAGGCTAGATTTGCTCTTTTGGGAAATAAATCAATGTAATTTTTTGAGGGAGTCATGGCAGGCAAAGCACTCTGTCAGGTAATAAAGGAGCTCCTGGTCGAGGTAAGCAGTGAGCAATGAGAGCTGAAGGCTAGGCTGTCAGAGCAAGGAAATTAAGCACAGAGAAGGAGTTCACAGTAGAAGAGGGTAGAAGGGAGGGGGTGTACACTGTAAGCCAAGCAAACTTTCACCTGGCATAAGGGATGGGTGAATAATAGCAGGATCTAAGCCACAATTTGTTTACTGCTACTGGGAAGAGAATAGGAAGTGTAATAGTATAGCCAGAACCCTAGTAGGGGCCAAAAACAACCTCTAACTCTAAAATACATTCTCAAAAAAATAAATAAATAAAAATAAAATAAAATAAAATACATTCTCTGTGCAATGGCAAATGAAAATAAAATTATCAGAAATCCAATCATTTAATTTTCTAATGTAACTCCTAGGATATAAAAAAATTAAATATGTAATTTGTGATTTGATTTCAAGTGAAAAAAGCAAAAACTAGATATGTTGCCTTTTGGGGAGAGAGTATAACAGTGTTTGGGTGAAAGATTTGAATTTACCCTGCCCTAAACCTACAGTATGATATTGCTGTGCAGAGTAAACAAGATTATATAATTAAATCATTTAACACAATGATCAACACATACTAAATGCTTTTAAAATATTTTAAATAGTGACCTCCAAAATAATCATTTAAACTCAAAATATGACTTTATTTCAAAAATAAAGTTCAAGAAGCTGGACTAGGAACAGTGGGAATCAAAGATGACAAAGTCTCTACCATCCAGGAGTAGAAAATATTTTGGTTGAGATTTTGCAACTGAAGTTTTGCTGTGGAATCAATCTATTATGGAATCAAGAGCTAGGAGAGAGTTCCAGCATTTCCAAAAATCAAAAGGGAAACTTATGTAAATTCTGATCCTATTAAGGAGCATTAACTATCAAGCAACTTGTTTGCAGCTAGTAATAGCTTTCTTCTCTAAACTGTTATTTTATTTTCTAATCAAAATGAAATAATTGGTGAATCCCACTACCAACAATGATAGGATAGCTTATTTTGTATCAACCACCTAATAAAAACAACCAGAAAACTTAGATTAAAAAAAATAAATGTATGTGTGAAGTTATTTGAGAACTACATAGACAGCAAAGACTAGAGGAACTAAGATTCAAGACAGAAGAATATCACAGTAAGCTGAGCTCAACATTTGGTACTAAAGAATTCAAAGAAGCAGAAGAATAAAACGTATGATGAGGAGAAAAATCAGTACATTGAAACTGAATCTGAATAGCCTTTGCAGACAAGGATGTTAAAAGTTACTACCATGTCTCCCATGATCCAAAAGTTAAGTAGAGGCATGTAGAGTGTTAAAAAAATAAAAATTAAATCAAGCCTCTAGAAATGAAAACTGGAGTGTCTGAGATGAAAAATACACTAAATACCTGTATTAAATCACTATGTTAATAAATACCCTAAAAACCTGTATTAAATAATTTACTTCAGCTTTCACTTTAAGAAAATAAAAAAAGAATAGCAAATGTAACTGTGGTAATCAGAAGTGGGGTGATAATAAAATCATAAAATAGATCACTGAAATAAAAAGCCTAATGAGAAAAAAATCATTAAAACCAAAATATAGCCTTTTGAGATTAATAACATTGATAAACCTCTGGCTAGACCAATAAAAACAAAAAGAGAGAAGATGTAAATTACCAATATCATGAATGACAAAAGTGACACTTATACAGATTACGTTGTTATTAAAAGAAAAATAAGTAACTATCATTTAAAAACTTTATTATGTCAAAAAACAAAAAACATAGATGAAAGGGAATATTTGCTGACAGATACTTGTGTAGTCTTTTGTCTATTAAATTCAATTATTTGTTAAAACATTTGTCAAACAATCAATCCAACAGAAGCAACTTCAGGTCCAGGCAAGTTTCCTAATGAAACACACCTAAAAATCAAGGATGAAATAATCTCAATTCTACAAAAACTCTTCCAGAAAAGTTAAAGAGAAGGAAATGCTTCCTAATTTATTCTATGAGGCCAGCATCACCCTTATACCAAAGCCAAAGACATCACATATAAATAAAACTACAGACAACTATCCTCCATGAACAATGATGCAAAAATTCTTAAGTTTTTTCAAAGTAAATGTTTAAAATTATTGCATCAATACTTCAACACAAAGGGGGGGTTATTATAGGAATACAAGTTTTTTTTAACATTCAAAAATAAATTGATATAATTCACTATATTAACCAGCTTAAGAATAAAAGCTAATGAACATCTCTGTAGATATAGGAAAAACACTTGACAAATGGTAACATCCATTTCTTTTAGAAACAGTGAAGTAGGAATTGAAATAAGCTTCCTCAAACTAATTAAAATCATCTAAAAACATACAGCTAACTTCATGTTTAATAGTAAAAGATAGAATGCTTTCCCAAGATTAGGAAGAAGGCTAAGACATCTATTCTCACAATTTCTCTTCAACATTGCTCTAGAGGTCTTTGAGAGTACAGTAAGCAGGGAAAAACATATATTCAAAGTTGTGAAAATTAACAAAGAGAGACCTCACTAAAATGGAGATGGACGCCAGAATTGGGAGCTCTCATGAAGTACAACCCAGTGTCTAATTATAGGAAGAATCATCAATTATAGACCCTAACAGAAGAACCATCAATAGGAAAGAATCATCAGTTATAGGCCCCAACAGGATAAGATGTACATTGCATCTCCTACAAGGAATCCAATACCCCAGTAACTCAGTCAATGAGAAACTGTCATCATCCTGAACACTCACTTTTCTGTGATGGACTTTTGTTCTAAACAACCCCTCCCAATTTCCTCTTTTTCTCTATAAATTAATGTTTTTCTCCATTATTTGTTGGACTTGTCTATGACTTTTGCTATAGCTTGCTTGTTCTGAATTGCCATTCCTCTGTTATTCCTGAATACATTCATTTTTGCTGGTAAAATAACTGTTTTATTTTTTAAGGTCAACAAAGTTTGAAAGAGAAGAAACAAAACTCTCTGTTTAAAGAAAATATGGGGCCTCCCTGGTGGCACAGTGGTTGAGAGTCCGCCTGCCGATGCAGGGGATACGGGTTCGTGCCCCGGTCTGGGAGGATCCCATATGCCGCGGAGCGGCTGGGCCCGTGAGCCATGGCCGCTGGGCCTGCGCATCCGGAGCCTGTGCTCCGCAACGGGAGAGGCCACAACAGTGAGAGGCCCGCATACCGCAAAAAAAAAAAAAAAAAAAAAAAAAAGAAAATATGGTCTTCTATGTAGATGAAATGTACAAAAAAAAAAACCTTCCAGAATGTATAAGAAAATTTATCAAGTATATAAGACCTTTTATTTTTATAAAAGCAAGTGTACTTTTATATATTAGCAACAAACAATCAAAATTGAAATTTTAATAAATACTAATTACAGTGCTACAAAAATATTAAATAGATACTTAGAAATAAATCTGATGAAGATTAACACAATTCAAGAAAAATTTATAAAGAATTTCTTGGTTGATACTAACAAGTTGTTTCTAAAATATATAGGGGACTCCAAAGACGTTAAGATAGTTAAAACAATTTTGAAAAAGAAGGATGAAGTTAGAGAGCCAGAAATATCCTATGTCAAGAATTATCATAGGGCTTTCCTGGTGGCGCGGTGGTTGAGAGTCTGCCTGCCCATGCAGGGGACATGGGTTCGTGCCCTGGTCCGGGAAGATCCCACATGCCATGGAGCGGCTATGCCCGTGAGCCATGGCCACTGAGCCTGTGCGTCCAGAGCCTGTGCTCCGCAATGGGATAGGCCACAACAGTGATAGGCCTGCATACCGCAAAAAAAAAAAAAAAAAAAAAAAGAATTATTATAAAACCTCAGTAATCAAGACTTTGTGACATTGGCATAAAGACATATTAATAGATGGATGAAAACACAAACACACACACACATGATCAAATGTTTGACAAGGCTACAAAGGCAATTCAGTGAAGAAAGGATCTTTTTCAAAACAAGTTGCTAGAACAAGTGGTTCTTCATTAGGAAACAAAAATAAACTATGTCAAAAATTGATTAAAAGATAAAATGGACTGAAAAGTAAAACCTAAAACTATAAAATTTCTAAGTGAAAACATAGGAGAAACATTGTTATGTCCATAGTTTTGGCAATGATTTTTTAGATATAACACCAAAAGTATAATGCGTTAAAGAAAAAAAACAATACACTGGACTTCATTAAAATTATGGATTTCTTCTTTTCAAAAGACTATAGTATATATTTGTTTTGTATGGCTTTGAAGAGAAGAAAAAAATAAAAGGTAACTAGGACTAAAATTATGTCCCTTTTAGCAGCCAACAAAAGCACACCAGAAGAACATGACTTAGAAAAAAAGCTAAATGGCGTGAGAGTGCTATATGAAACAAATAATAACATAACTCAGAATTAGAAAAACTCAGAAATAAGATACCAGAACTTAGAAAATAATTATATATTAATGGGAAAATATAGTATCTGTAATGAAGACTAAACTAAAAAGAAACCAAGAACAAATAAGCACAACTGGTAACACTTTAAAATCAATTAACAATGAAAAAGAAGAAAAAATTAAAATTTATAAGAAATGGAGAAAAAGATAAAATATTTGAGGGAAATTGTCAAATACTGAAGATGGACAAAGAAGATCAAATGACAGATAATAGGATTTTCTAAAAAGGAAAATCAAAGTGAGGGAAGAGAGCAAATAAAATTGTATTTCATGAAGTGTTCTGACAGAAATCAACACATATTGATTTAATACATTATATAACTAAGAAAAAGTGGTCCACAAAGACCAACACCAAAGCCTTCTAGCAAAATTACTATAATTTAGAGAAAAATAAAATATCCTTTTGACATTTATGAAAAACAGCATATGTTTTATAAGACAAAAAATAGGTTAACATCAGTACTTTTGTCAACTTCTTAAGTCAGAAGAAAATGGAAGAACATATTTAAGGCATACAAGGAATTAAAATGTGAACTAAAGACTATTTCTAAGTAAACAGGTTTTCAAATATGAAGAGAATAGGCTTATCAACAACCAAGAATGTAAGATATATTCTTGATATATCTTTCCTGAAGATTCATCTACTAGAGAGTAAACTTCAAGAATTCAAAATTGTTAAAGAGACATGAAATTGAATACAAATTGTGAGTGTTAAATATATAATTAATTGTATAATTAAGATTAAATCAAAGTTAAATATAAGAATATTTTATATAATAGTTATATGTTCTGACAACATAGATATAGTGCACCTATAAAAAATAGGAGGAGAAAGTGTACAGCACATGAAAATAATAAATTCAGTAATCTTATTGTTAGTCTTAGACTGTTGCCTGTGTAAAACAAATAAGTAATAATAGAATACTCTGATGTTATTGTTCTCTCTACCTATAAAGCCAAGATTCACAGTGTGGAAGGAAAAAGATATTGATAATAGAGGATGTTATGTAATCTTTTTAGTCTTGAATTGGAGGTATCTGTATGAATCCATGATGATTATATACACACAGACATATTTATGTATATATATAATATAAATATATTTTATACCTAAATATAATTATAATTAAATATTATTTATATCTACATATAATTTATTTCTGTTATTTATATACATATATTCACTCCATCTAGAAACAGTACGCAACTGAGTAGCAATGATCATTCTCTATACCTAGAGTGTTCTCTTAAAATATCATTGTTCACATACACACACATGCAAAAACAGAGTTCCTTGGGAAAATGTCTGATTCTAGGATATGTCAAAATGAGAGTATAACATCTTGTTACACCAAAGAGCAAGAAAGAAATTACTACCAGAATCATTTCACAATGAATCCAGCTATGAAGAGAGAGAAGCCAATGAGCTTCAAAAAAAAGGTAATAATTACATAGATTGAAAGCCATCAAATAAATTAAATCCACAAATTCATAATATTATGACACAAACACTGGTGGATAAACTCACCTGAAAGGTTATTTAACCCTATGTCTATCTTTTTTTCTGAGCTGGGAAGGATCAAAAACTAGGATTGCCAATAACAGCACACGTGGTATCTTCAAGTTCTTGACCTCCACACAGCATTGTGGTCACAGACTAGTCAGATTTCTTACATGACAAACATCATACTGTATAAATTGGTATAGTTTGTAAATAAATTGTATAGCTGGTAAATCCTCTTAGATAGATCATTAGTTCATTAGGTACATTTTGTATGTGTCATATTGCTACAGATAACAGTTGCTACATTGTCCATAGTCAAATAACAAGAGTCTTTTTTTATCTGCTGTTCTTCCAGTCATCTTGATGTCTTTTTTGTTTTCTCAGTTTCAGCTCATTGCCCAATCTCAAAGCCAATACCAAATGTTTCAGGCTTTTGTTATGGCAGCCCTTCATTTCCAGATTAAATAACTGTTTTTCTCTCAATTTAGAGACATAAAATAATAACAATTTTATTATACAACTTTGGTGGGACAGAATCTTGGGACAGGCATGGAAAGGGGAGGCTTTGCTCTGTTTCATGATGATCAGAGTTTCAGTTTTGAAAGACTTGAAGGCTATAGGTGACTTGACATCTTGGGACTGGAATCATGTGAAGGTTCACTTACTCATATGTCTGGTGACTTGGTGGGGAAAACAGATTAGAATTGCTGACCAGAGCACCTGAAATGGCCTCTCTATGTGGTCTCACTTCTGACAGCATAGTGACTTCAAGGTAGTTAGACTTCTTAGTGGGTGCTGGCTTAGTGCTCCAAAACTAAGTGTTCCAGTGAGCAGGGCAAAAATGCATGCACTTTCTGCCTTAACTTTGTAAGTCATACAGTATAATTTCCACAACATACTTTTGTTATAAGGAAATCTCAAGTCCACCATGTTCAAGGGAAAAAGACATAGACCCCACGTCTTATTGATAAAAATGAGATGGTCACATTGTAAATGAACATGTAGGATGAGGGTTATTGTGTGGCCAATCTTTGGAAAATACAACCTGTCACAGAAGCACACAGACATCATTTGTGTCCTGAGGAAAGAGGCACCACCACATAATAGTGCATGCACTGTATTTACCAAAACTGATCAAAATCCGTCTTATTAAACATATCTCTTCTCATTTCAATAGGATAAAAATGTACAGACTATCTGACCATAACAAAATCAAATTAGAAATCAATAACAGAAAAACAAAAATTTTCCAAATATTTGTAAATTTAAAACATGCGACTAACTTATTAAGATTAGACATTATTTGAAATGAACAATAGTGAAGATATGTCATACCAAAGATATCAAAGACAATTCTTAGGAAGAAATGTGTAATGTATACTAGAAAATCCTGCAGATTTTTCTAGATATTGGCAAACAAATTCCAAAATGTACATGGAAATGCAAAGGACTTAGAATCTAGAATAGGAAAGGAAATCTTTAAAAGAACAAAACTGGAAGGCTTACAGCCATAAAACTTATTTTCAAACTCCAGCAAATTATACAGTATGCTGTTTGTACAAAGATAAATATTTTAATGGCAGGGAATACAGTTTCCAGAAACAGACTCACACATACATGGTAACCTGATTTATGACAAAGCCACCTCCACAATTCAGTGAGGGAAATGGTTTTCTTTTCAATAAATGGTGGTTGGTCAATTGAATATCCATACGGAAATAAAATGGGCCCTGACCCTACACAAACCATACACAAAAATTAATTTCAGATGGATCATAGAAATAAATATAAAATCTAAAATAGTAAAGATTAAAGAAGAAAACATAGGAGGACGTTTTCATGAATTTAGAGTTAATATTAAATGGCATAACATCACTAACAATAAAATAAATATTTGTAAAATGTAATTCATGAACATTTAGAACTTATTTTCATCAAATGCACAATAAAAGGGGAAGATCAAGCCACAGAGTTAGTAGAGATATTTGCATTGCATCATTCAACAAATGATTCATTCCAGACTATGTAATAGGTCTTACAAATCAAAAACAAAAGACAAAGAAAAGAATAAAATGATGGGCAAGAGTCATGAAAATACACTTTATGAAAGATATCCAAAGGTAATAATCACATGAAAAGGTACTTTATAATATTTCTTATCAGTGAAATAGAAGCACAACCATAATGTGATGTCACAAGAATCCTATGAGAATCGCAACCAGAATTTCAAGTACTGTGGAGGATGTGGAACAACTGAAACTCTCAGCAATTTCAGGTAAGAATGTATGTTGCTAATCCACATTGATAAACGATGTGGAGAGTATCTACTATAGCTAAAAATGTATTACCCTGTGATCTAGCAATTTCAATCTTAGGAAAAACCTGAACAGAAATGAGTGCATGTGTTCATTCCATGAATGTTTTATTCTTAATAATAAGAAACTGGAACTAATTCAAATACATGTCAGGTGTACAATGGATAAATAAGTCATGAATAATTCATACAGTAGATACTCAAGAGCAATGGGTGGGGAGGAAGAACTGAAGCTACATGCAGGACATAGATGAATCTTATAAACCTAATATTTAGGAAAAGAGGTTAGACATGAAAGTGCATTGATATACGTGAAGTTATAAAGCATGAATATAGAGTAATGGAACTCAGAACTGTGTTGCTGGGACGGGAGGGAATAATGGCTTTCTGGGATATTGGAACCATTCTGTAACTTGATTTTGGTGGTGGTTACAGAGGTGTATATATATGTTAAAATCAATGAGCTGTACCCTTAGTATTCGCTCACTTTATTCCATATAATAGGTATATATCCTAGAAAAAATTTGTATGTGTTCATTAGGAAAAATATACTAGAATGTTCAAAGCAGCCTTAAATGTTTATCAAGAAAATAACTAAATTGTCACTTATTTTTTACATGAGCCATAAATATACAAATAAAGAAATGAGAGTTATGCATAACTAAAATTATAAATTGTGGACTCCAAAGTTGCAGGTTTGAGTGTTGCAGAAGGATACTTACTTGTGCTATGATACACTTGTGGTACCACTTACTTTATACAAATTAGAACCATGCAATACAGAATTACATACCCATGTAGTAAAATTATAAAGCAGTAAATAGTGAGTGACAAGATCAGACCAATATTTTGGAAAACTATTTTGTAGAAATTTAGATTATGGATTGGATAAGAGATATTACTAAAAGAGAATGGGGGAAGAGGCATTGATTAAGAGGGTAAAAAGTTGATGAGAAAAAGATTAATAGGAATATATTCAATGGGAATGGAAAAAGAGGAGAGACTCATAAAATATTTCAGCAGGAGATCAATAGAATCTGTTAATCCATTTGAAATTGGAGGCAAAAAAAGAGGTAGTGTATATTTATGAAATATATACACTTTATATGCCCAGCCTCTATGCCAGGTGTTTTACATATGCTATGCCATTTAATCCTGATAATAGCCTTGTGTGATACACATATTTATTTTTATTTTACAAATAAAAAAAATGATTCTCTTGCAGGTTATTTAATTTGTCCAAGGTCAAATGACAAGGAAATGGAGATGCTTTATTCAAAGCCAGGTGTGTTTGATTCAAAGATCATGCTCTTTTCACTTCAATATGAATCCTAATATATCTCATAGCATTTGAACATTGCTGCCTTGGTGAATGCTGATGCCCTTAATTGAAATAGGGAATTCAGAAAATTAGCTTGTTCTATAATATATAGAGGGGAAGCTGATTGTTAGACATGTTTTAATTCTGCAAACTGAATGTCCTCTAAGTTAAAAGTAAATGTCCAATAGAATGGTCTCTGGTTACATGTGGATATTTAAATTTACATTAATTAAAACCAAGTAAAATTAAAAATTTCAGCTCCTCCTTCACAACAGTCATATTGCAAACACTTTGAAAGTCACACGTGGGTAATGGCTGCCATACTGGACACCAGAGTTGTTCAACATTTTCATAGAAAAGTGTATTGGATAGTGTTGTGATCTAAAGTGCTCATAGAGCTTGGATCCAGCAGTCATCTCTGTGTTAGACTAGACTATATAACTATGAACACAATGATTATAATAATATCTCCCATTTATTAATTAAAGTTCTTGGCATGTGTCAATAATTTTGGACCGATTATGTTATTTATCCTTACTGAAACTTTCTGAAGTCAAAACACATATCATTACATGTGAAGAATGTGAAAGAGACAAAAGGTTACACAAACTTTCAAGAAAAACATTTAGAAAGAAGAAGCTATATGATAAATTTAATAAATAGCTAAAAGAGAATATCATAAATGAAGCTAAAGGAAACGTTCTTTTTCAAAAAGCGGTGGTCCTCAAAGTCAAACATTGTAAAGATATTAAGTATTCAAGCAGGTTCTAGATAAAGAAGGAGCTGTTGGATTTAGCATTGAGGGATCTTTAATGATCGTAGAGAAGGTCTTTCAGTAGAAGCTTGAGCAAGCTAGTGGGAGTAGATTACATCTTCCAGAAGTTTTCCTATGAGTACAAAAGAGGTAAAGTAAAGGGGAGGTTGGAAGACAGGGAGGGAAAGGAAGGCTAAAGTAAAGGGGAGGTTGAAAGACAGGTTGTTTGTTTGTTTGTTTGTCTGTTTGTTTTTTAGTGCATGGACATCATTGAAAATAGTTGTAGTTGGAAGGTTAAAAAGTTAGTGGAAGATAAATTAACTATTCAACAAGGAATTGATAATTAATGGTACGAGGTCTTGGGGGAAGTAAAAGCTACAACAATGGGCCAGCTGGGCTTAGAACAGAATAGATCCGTCTTCCCATAAGAAAGAAAGAGAAATGATAGATGAAAGTATGGGTACTTTGAGAAGGAGAAGGGCTTGCTTTTTATGAGTGTATTTTCACAAAAACTGTCTTTATTGGAAGTCTAGGAACTGTCTCTACCTTATATAATCTTCTCTGAGAAATCTTCCCTGTTGTCTCCCCAAATGAGGTTTACACTCCTCCTGGTTATTTCTAGGACACTCAAATGCCTCCAGTTGTATGGAGAGCACCCCAGTGACTTTCACTATGGCCAGCAATGTCTTATTTTAATGAAGGGATGAATGAGCCCTCGTGGGGATGGAATGAACTTTATTATTGTTTTCACCACCATGAGGGTAAAGCAGAGTTAGAGATTAATAATTAATAACTTAGATCTATTTAACCTTCCTAGATGTTGCTGTTCAAAGTTGAAGAGAAAGTGAGGAAATATGGATTATGTATTGGAAGTTTTCAAAGGGTGAAATTCACTTCTATCTCACTTGGTCTTTCAGGATGTACATTTATATGATTTTGTGCTTTGGCATACACATGCACTCATATGCATGCACACACACTGTGTCATTACCAAATGAGATTTGGTGTTTGGATTCATAACACTGAGTCAAATTTTCTAGTAGATAAACAATAACAAGGGATTGTGGGTATATGCAATTAACATATGAAAACCTTACCTTAATGACATAGAGTTCCATAATATCTCAGAGATAAAATGTTTAGAAATTACCTAGTTATACCATTTTATTCCATAAGTGAGGCATAAGATTTAGATAAGAACGTAACCTGTTGAAAAATCATAGAGATAGTGGTTAATTTTTAAGCATGGGTTGCTGTGTGACATATTTAAGCAGAGTTCCATCCTAACATAAGGACAAGTAGTGAGTGATAGCTGTGTTCTAGAAAAGGAATATTCTGAACTATTTATTTTGTGATGGTTGATAATATATATCATATTTTATTCTAATGTGATCAAAAATCTGCACTAAAAAAGAAGGAATAATCTTTTTTTTTCTCAGAATATTTCTTGATTTAATTGCAATTCATTTTTTTCCATTCAGCAGCATGAGATATTTAGTATAATACTCAAGCTTTCTCCCAGACAATCTTTGTATACTAATCATTGCACCTATATTTTTAAATTAAGAAAAAGTCATTAGTTTTACCTCGAAGTACTTTAAAAGCATTTCTGGTATACTTTACACTTATATAGGAATTATAAACAAAAGGAAATAAATAGAAAACAATGTAAAATAATTCTCTAATTTAATATCCACCTGTGTTAGAGAAAAGTATTGCCATAACTTTGTGTTTCCATTGTCTTCAGACACTCTTCAATCACAGCAAAGAATGTATGACTTTCTAAATTATGTCCATAATGTAGCTTACAGGTATTTTAGAAAACTTTCAATAATTTTAAAGATTTATAGAAAAGACTCTACAAAGAAATTATTCTGTTGATACTTAGAGATTGTTTTTAATTCTACATTAAAATAAATTAAAAGTTTATTTTTTAATAAAAAATATTAAAATTTTTAAAAAATAAAAGTGTGTAAATGATCATTTCTCCATAAAGTTTTTGGTACTTCCTTCCTAAATATTGACAGTGATAAACCAATGTTGTTGCAAGTCATCTAAGATATGCCATCTTAAGCCTGATAACATGTCTTATTCAAAACAACTTCAATTTTTTGCACGTGTTTTCAAGAATATTTGAAAGTTTGTCTCACCATCTCATCTCTTCAATGACAATAAAATCCAAGAAATAACTTTAATTAATAAAGTTTCTGATATTTATACAATTATATTACACAATTTAACAAGAGCTACATCTTTCCATCAATGTTTCATCTTTTATTAATGAGTGTTTTGAGGAGACACTGATCTGATTTACAATATTTTGAAACATGTTGGTTTTTACTGTTCCAAAAACTGAAATTGCAAAGACATGGAAATCAACTCATAAACTGACAAATTAATATCATCTTTATCCTTCCTTTTTGGACTGAATTGTGGAAAGGTTTGTTGACTAGCAGTTCAAACATCAGTGACTTTCCCTGTAGGCAAGGAAGCAAGAATCCAAGTTGAGGGCTTCTGCTGGTGGAGATAGAGAAAATAGCGAAAACTTTTGTCTGTTTCAGAATGGAAAAAACGAAACAAAACAAAACCTGCAACACTTGAAGAATTCCAAGTTAATAGCTTGATTCTCCATCAAAACAGTTGCCCAAATTCTGAAACTGTGTGGAATGGAAGATTAAAAATCTAAGCCAAAGCCTCTGAAAAGCAAAGCAGGTTATCAGACATTCTCAAAATGCTGAGAAACGATCATTAAAGTTCAAGTTACACTGGTAGAGGGACTATAGTGAAAACAATAGGCTCTCATCTGAAATCCCTGGAGATCTATGCCTCAAAAATGAGGCAAACCAAAGGTAAACGGAGGCATACCAAAACTGTGGTCCAGTTTTGAATCCACATAATCCCTGATTTGATTAAGCTTATAGCGCCCACATCTATCTGCCACTAGAGGAAAGGATAGCTCCCCTTTGGAGGAAGTTAACATTATTTGGAGTTATACTTTTTTTTTTTGTAAATAAAATATATGACATTCAGTGAAAATTACAAGTCATTTACAAGTTCTTATCACTGACAGGAAATTAGACCAAATGACCAAAGGGAAATTAGACCAAATGACTGAAGACCAAGAGAAATAACAAGAGATGAAAACATTGCTGTTATCCAAAAGGATTTTATAATAATGATTCATATATTCAAAAATAGAGGTAATGAGTAAAAAAAAACTAATGGATAATTTCACCAAATATTCAGAATTTATAAAAATAATCAAAGGAAATTCTAGGACTGAAAATCAGATTAATGAACTTGATTCTAGGACTGAAAATCAATTGAATGAACTTGAAGCCTCAATATATGGGTTTAACAATTTTGTAGTGAATAAACAATAACAAGGGAGTGTGAGTATATGCAATTAACATATAATAAAACCTTACCTTAATGACATAGAGCTCAATAATATCTCAAAGATAAAATGTTTAGAAATTATCTAGTTATGTCACTTTAGTCCATAAATGAGGAATAAGATTTAGAGAAGTATGTAACCTGTTGAAAAATCATACAGATAGTGGTTATATATGGGTTTAGCAACTAAGGTAAAATAAAAGTCAGGATTGGTAGATTTGAAGATGGGTCAATAAAAAATTTGTAAACTGCAAACAGTGGGAACAAAGTGAAAAATAGAGATGAGAGCATAATACCTATAAATGACTCAGTCAATTATTCTAGCTTGAATGTTGATGATGTCTCAGAAAGACAGAATGAGACAAAAT
This sequence comes from Mesoplodon mirus, assembly GCF_964341445.2. Taxonomy (NCBI): domain Eukaryota; kingdom Metazoa; phylum Chordata; class Mammalia; order Artiodactyla; family Ziphiidae; genus Mesoplodon; species Mesoplodon mirus. The sequence goes on from NC_138992.1 coordinate 57,904,386, forward strand.
TAACATTTGAAAAGTTGATCAAAGATTTTTCAAAATGAGGAAAGATATATACCCATAGATGATAAGCAGGATAAATACAAAAAACATCATGCCTACTATAGTCAAATTACTGAAACATAAAGACAAGAAAGAGATAAAGCCAAAGAAAAATGAGAAATAATAAGACAGAGAGTTGACCTCACACCAAAAACAATGGAAGTTGGGGAAAACATGATATATTTAAAATACTGAATCTAACAACCACCAACATAGCATTATACAGTTGGAGAAAATAGTTTAAAAATTAGGGCAAAATAAAGACACGTTCAGACAAATCACAGCTAAGAGAAATCACTAGTAGCTCTTCTTTACAAGAAATATTAAAAGAACTCCCTTAGGCCAAAGAACAATGATCCCGAGGGAAACAGTGCAGTGTGAGTCATAATAAATATTGACTGTACAGAACAATAATCATACTATCTCCTGGAGTTTAAAACATGAGAAAACAAAAAACCAAACCAAACCAAACCAAACCAAACAAACAAACAAAAAACCAAAACCCTGATCTCAGTAATGCAAAACATAGAAAGGAAGTAAGCAGAGTTCAAGTATTCTGAGGTACTAGCATTATTGGCAAAGTAGTAAAAATAATAATATTTCAAAACCTTAATGAGTTACAAATGCATGGTTTAATATTTGGGATAAACATTAAAATAATAATAAAAATAATGTAATTAACATGTTAGTAGAGGAAAAGCAAAAATGTTATAATACCTTGTGTTATACAAAGGAAATCAAGGAACCAGACAAGAAAGTGAGTAAAATAGATGTGAAAAACAGAAAAGAAATAGTAGGATGACTGGTATAAATGTAAATACATTAATGATTATTGGTAAATGGATTGAATACTCCAAATAAAAGACAAACATTGTCATAATAGATAAAATAAAAACCCAAGGATTTAATGCTTATAAAAGACATGTTAATTATAAAGAGAGAGATTGAGTGAGTAATAAGATGGAAAAAAATAGCAAACACTGGTAGCAGAACATTTAGAGTAATTTCAGAAAAAGAAAACTTAAAGGAAGGCAACATGGAGATAAAAAGGGACATTTCATAATGACTTATAAACCACCATGAAGAGATCAAAATTTTAAATTTGTGCACATCCAATAATATGTACACAATCACTCCAAGCTAAGTTCAAAACCTGGCATACAAGAATTATGCAATAAATGGTACCTGATTTTGAAATTCATTGATAAAAGAGAAATAGCCATTATTACTCCGTTAGCCCACATTTCATTTTATTCATCTATTCACTCATTTATTTATTCACAAGATAGCAATTGAATGTATACTCTCTTCCAAGTACTGTGCACTGAGTGGACAAACAGATCTGCATTTTGCATTCATAGAACTTACTGTCAGAGCAGGAGATGGATATTTAAAAAAGCACAGTTAAATTCATATAGAATTATCCTGTGAGGTATGATTTATAGACAAATATTATAAGAGGAAATAATGGCAAATATCTGTTAACCCTATTATGTGAAGTCTCATCATAAGGTCTGGTGTGTTGCAGTTGGTCAATGATAATTATTGTGAAATTTAAAAGTTATTAACATGTTTTAACATTCAATAAGCAGTATTATTTTTCACAATTTGTTTTTTTCTTGTTTACATACTGATCATAAATACACCACAAATCTCCCATTATATTCCACATGTATAAAATATGGGAGCACGGAAATATTCTTCAGTGGAACTTCCACAGAGTATGTTTACATTTAATTAATGACTTTGACGATAATTTAAAATTCAGAACTCTGAAGTTTTTCTAATTTGAGTTATGCTAGAATGCATAAATTTAAATATTTACATGATTATTTTTTTGTGTGAATTTGATCAGCCTATAAGAAAATAGGTATGAATCAAAAGGCTTACATTTCTTTTTCTACAGAACAAAAAAGGAAGGATTGAAAAGTCATATTTATAATTTCTAAGCTGTGATATTATGTGGTTGTTTTTTTAATATCTAAAAATTTGTCAGGGATGTGAGACAGTAAACCCCAAACAATCCCCACACAAAAACAAGATGTGTGCTCTAGCAGTGCACAAAATACCACCGGAAGTTACACAACATTTCTTGGCTTGCAAACCAAACCATTATTGAATTTTTTTTTAATTTAAAGAGACTATGCTTCGGGTTTAAACTATTTATATATATATATATACACTACTATTGCAAATGTATTTTTCCCTTGCAAAACTCATCACAAGTGGAAATTGATCATTTTATTTTGTGCTGTCTCTTCAGTTTGATCTAAGTTCCATCAGGAAAGGAATTGTTTTGTCTGTTTGGTTTCCTGTCATAACTCTCTAGGGTCTTAAAAGGTACCTGGCACATTGCAAGTGGCAATACATATTTGTTGGGTAAGCAAAATGAATGAATGAATAAATGACTATTACATTTACATAATTTTATTTGGATATATCACATATATATGAATATATATATTTGAAAATGATGGAACAAAATCATAGTATGAATGAAAAGCGACCTATGAGGAAAGTAACAGATTCAGAAATATTTGTGGTTCTAAGTGAATGGTACTACTCTGCCTGGTTTCTTAAAAATAGAGTGCACAGTTCATATAAGGAAATATAATATAAACAAAAGACACTACATAACCATGGAGATACTATTTTTAAGAGCCTACCTGTTGCCAGTGTATATATTTATGGTCTTTATTTGAATAAGGTGTTATGGTTTCTTTGATGGGGGTCATCAACTCTGCATATGCATATATATATATATATATATGTGTGTGTGTGTGTGTGTGTGTGTGTGTGTGTGTGTACATATATATTTTCAGATAAACAGATACAACAGTATATGGGTAACACCTATGTGAAGAAAATATTTTGAATGAGCTAATTTTAAGAATATATGTCATTTCTCTGAATTTATAGAAAAAAATACAATCTCCACACACCACCAGTAAGATTTTCCACTGTTGCTCAAACAAAATGGAATTCATTTGCACCTAGCAGTTCATGCATGAACTGAATTCTTTTCTAATTATCAGAAGCTATGATATTTTCAAGTAAATGTTAGACTAACCTGTATTAAAAGCTTCTTAGGGATTTATTACTATTAATCTAAAGTAATATTGTAGAGGATTTTTATCATGAGTATATTTTGTAAAAGTAAAGATTACCTTGTCAACTGTAGTGCTTCGGTTTTTCTCTGTAAAAGTTATTGTGAGTTTTAACTTTCTAATTTTATAGATTTCAGTACAAAGGATACCACATTATATAGAATAGTATAGTACAAAGAATAAACATTCTTGATTATTCATCATGCTGCTACAAGCTTTATTAATACTTTCTTAATTTAATCTCAAAATGTAAAGAAAGAAAGAACAATATTGTAATGTGATCATAGGAAAATTGTCATGGCTAGTGTCAGTTTCTCTTAGGGGAAGTCCAATATATTCTGTCAAAGAATTTCATGTTGTGATAGTTAAAAAGAAAAAAAGAAACCTAACACACTAAAATAAAACAGAAACAGAAAATCTCGTAATAGATTGAATGAGAATTTCTATTTCTGGGAAAATTAGACATGTGCTGTGGGGACAACAAACTGAGTTTGGCATATATTTGGTTTAAAGAATGATCTCTGTCTGAGTCAACACTTATTGGATGCCTCCTCATGCAGAAGGACACTGTACTAGTTGCTGAGAATATACAGAGGGACAGAAGACCTGGTCCCTGCCCTTGGAGGAGCTTACTAAATAAATGGATCATTGGTTTTACCCACAGGGCAGAGGGAAGACCAAGACTAATGAATAAAACACAGGGAATTCCCTGGTGGTGTAGTGGTTGATAATCTGCCTGCTAATGCAGGGGACACGGGTTCGAGCCCTAGTCTGGGAGGATCCCACATGCCGCGGAGCAACTAGGCCCGTGAGCCACAAATATTGAGCCTGCGCATCTGGAGCCTGTGCTCCGCAACAAGAGAGGCCACCATGGTGAGAGGCCTGCACACCGTGACAAAGAGTGGCCCCCGCTTGCCACAACTAGAGAAAGCCCTTGCACAGAAACGAAGACCCAACACAACAAAAATAAATAAATTAATTTTAAAAAATAAATAAAAAATAAATAAAACACAATATTTACAAAATTCTATTAAATCTTATAGTATTTTAAGAGTCAAATATAGTATAACTGAATAAATTTGGCCTTGAAGTTAGAAGTCCTAGATTTGAAATTCTAACCTTCAGCTTATCAGCTATGTGACCTTAACAAAGTTAAAAACACCTCTCTGAACGCTTCTGTTCATTTGTAAAATGATGACATTGAGATGATATTTATGATGTATGAAAGTTTCCAATAACATTCTTGTAGGACATGCTAGGTACTTATTGGAATAAATGTTCAGTGCTTGCATGTTTAGTATATTACCAATGATTCTAGAAGTATAATAGATTAGATCAATATTCAGAAGACAGAACTTGACAACATGAGTTTGAACAATTTTGCCTTCTGTAATATTTAGGTTGATGGTTCTGTTGTGAGGTAGGATTTGTCTCTCATACTAAACTTTGCATTAAGGTTTTGCTATGCTAAGCAGAAGAAGTAATCAGGTAAGTTCCTAATTAAAGATTTGATGTCTAGAGAGAAAAAACAGAAGATCAAGACTTCAGCCCTGTATAACAATCTCAAATATACAGATGCTTCCGAAAGTTCAATCTCTCAAAACTTTCCAACTCCAAAATATGATGGAATATTATTAAATTTGGTACCACCATGATGATTTTCTAGGGAATGAGATGACATTGCAACAAAACTTTAATCCATGAAGTTAACCTGGAGAAAAGGGGATCTTACTTTGTATTTAGCTTCTACATATGTAATATTTGCTTCAACTTGCATCTCATTAATTATAGTGTTTCATGGACACATTCAGTTACTACTCACAGTGATATTTTAGTAAACTTAATAAAGCCTGAATCTGAAGCCTGAATTCGTCAAAATATCTGGAAAATATTCTAACTATATATCCCAATACCCAATGAAAGGAGCAAAGTAAGTTTGAAGCCAAAGAAAGTGCTTAAATCATTCAGCCACTTATTATTAGATGAAATATATCACACATCATATGCAGACAATAATTCTGACCTATCTCAAGAAATTGTGAGGACAAGCCTAAAACACAGAACTGCATGCTTACAAAATATGAAGCAGCTATACTGATTACATACACACACACACACACACACACACACACACACAGAGTACTATGTATCTGTGCAGCCTTCAATATCCAAGTCTTCTCTTCCTGGAATCTTCTATGATTGGCCTAAAATGTAGGTTCAGACTCAGAAAATCATAGAGCAGTGTAGGGTAGCACAATTAGATTGTAAAAGTAGAACCATGTTCAGAATAGGAAGAAGACACATCCTCTGAGAAAAACAAAAAGAATGTGAACTCTTGTCAGCAGAAAATTAATCAATCTATTTCTTCTTAAAAGGGTTATGTTAAAACTATATCTAGCATAGTTAGTAAAATACTAAATTTGAATAGATTGCAAGTTTAAAGGGAATACTTCTAGACAATTCTAAGAGAACCAGATTTTCCTTTTCTCTAAAGAGATTAATAGTATTGCAAATATGATGCTCCTGCCAGGCTTTGGGGAAAAGCCTTTGTTTACTTGAGAGCTGATAGCAGTCAATAACCCATGTGTGGTTGAAAAATCATCCAAAAAAATCTTCATTTGGGGGTTGCCAGAGACTACTTTATATCCATTATTAGCACATAAATAAAGGTAATATCCTCTAAATACATTAATCTGTTTAATCTTGTATCCCTCATGGCCCAATGCAGAGGTTAATGGTGGAGGTTTGTTATTAGAAAACTTATAACATCTTGTACCTGCTGAATAAGAACATTTATTTCTAGTTTGATAATGTCTACCAATAATTGAGAATCATGGCTGTGTCAGGCAGAGTGCATGCCCTCTACAAAATTGTCTGTTTTCTCATAAACTCCCTATGAAGAAGATATTATTATCTCCCTATTATACATGAAAATACTGAGTCTTAGAATTAAAGTAATTGGTTCAAAGTGGTGATATCTTTAAAGGATTCAAGCTCAGGTGTATCTGACTCCATTGTCCATTATGAGATGCTGCTCTATTATTCGAGGTCTCACTCTATTGTTTTTTTAAAGAAAAACAAGTAATTCATTCAATATATTAATTTGAAATATTTTTTATAAACCAAACTGAATTTTGTGTGGAGTTAACCATACATGTTGTTTACAATTATACCCAGTATAAATCCTTGAAGAATCACCACTGTATTACTACTGAAAAGACCGTATGTGTTCATCTTTTGTCTTCTTTCTCTATGAGCAGTCAAGGGCTCTGTTCCTTTATCTGTAGCAGCCAAATCCACCTAAGAACTTTTGAGCCTAGACATCTAAAAGCTTCTCTAGTGTAAAGCAACATTTCTCTTGAGCCCAGTCAAGCTCAGCTTTGAGCATTACTGTGTAACTTATATAATCTATTATTTTAAAGCTGGTGGGGTGGGGTAGGTTGGGGGGTGGGAGTGGAGAAGGACTGTGTGATACAGTTTAGCTGAAGAGGTTTCATTTAAGAAAAAATCATTTCTTTGGATAAAGGTATCTCCATTAACAAGTGCTTTATCATACTACTCAGTGATTTTGATACCTCAAGGTCACTTATTAATTATAAGAAGGAAAATAATACACTACATTTTACCTAGTGGAACTTATGTCTTGCATGAGCAAAAATTTACTTTAACCTCAAGCACAGAATATCATATTTGAAATATTCACCGAAGGGTAAGAATTGTTTTGCACTTCACATTTTTACTGCTTATCTACTGAACCTCAACTCTCAGGCTCAAACTAAGCCGCATGAAGCAGAAATACAGACAATACAGTCCTTTGATAAAGACATTGTTATAAAGCTTAGATTTCATTTAATGGAACTCCTAATTAGAAGGTTATTGAGGTTTGTCAGAAAATCAGTGTTCTAGTCTCAGATCCACCACTAGACTGGGGGTAGTTCACAGACTTTCTCTATTTTGATTTCTTCATAATTAAAAAAGCAGATGAATGTCCTGCAAATCTCAATACTTGATATATGTATTAATTTTCTACTAAGATAATATAAATTAAAATTCCAGTGCATAGATAAGGCTAAAATGCACTACAAATTCAAGTTGGCATCTTTCTTTCATTTTTTTAACCTTGTTCTTTCTTCTTTTTGTGACTGTATATTTCTTAAATACTAGTATAAGTTCTCTTTAACTATGGGCATGGCACTGTGGCACCTTTGCTTGTCTAGATACACAATTGAATTTAAAAGTAGAGGTAAAGGGAACTCTACTCAATACTCTGTAATGATCCATATCGGAAAGGAACCTTAAAAAAGTGACTATATGTATATGTATAAGTGATTAACTTTGCTGTACACCTGAAACTAACACAGCATTCTAAATGCTATATGCCAATAAATTGTTTTGTTTTTTAAATAGTAGATTTAGACTTACAGATTCATCAGGGAAAAAAATAAAAGCTGGTCCGTAGAAAATAGTGCTCTCCCAAAGTGTCTTCTCTTTGTCATAGAAGCTAGTTTATGTGCTCATTCAGCACGAAGTATCCTGAAGTTCAGAGAGCAGGGGAGGGGTCCTAAATAGTGACTAATCCATTCATGCCAACAGGGACATTTCACAAATTCCTTTTTGTTTCTCAAAAAAAAAATGTTGTTTATAGTAAAACATTAAACCAGAAAGCCTGACTAATTTGTTAGGAGGAAAATAAATCTAAGCAAAGCAATGTATATTTATTCAAGTGCATAACTTGAATTTTCCTGAAAAGGTTTTTACACAAGCAAGCAAACCCAGCCTTGTCAGGTCATAAAGGTAGCAGAGCTCTATCTGGACTTCAAGAAAATAAAGGCCTGCCTACTTGTTTTCTCTAAAATAATGAAGGTTGATGATTTGACACCATTACTCTGGACTTTTAAAATTTGTCTCTAGTCTCTTTTTGCCAGTGGAATTACTAAACTTTCCCCAAACAGGTTGCATTCCCACTGCAATCTCAAAAGTGGCAGCTATGGCCATCATGGTGGGACAGGGTGAGTCTCCCTCTTTTTCTTAGAGTCCTTCCCATCTCAGTATTCCAGGTTTGCTCTGAATATCTTCTCTCAAGTAAAATTCCAACATCAGATACACTAGATTTTAAGCCAAGTATTACTTTGTTGATGTCATATGAACAAATGCACTGATTTTCATAGCTAGACACCTCCTATAATCATTGTACTGTTGCCTTGTACTTTTTGTTTTATTGTCATTTATTTCTATTGAAAAAAAAAAGAGTGTTTTAATTTCAAGTCTTCCCAAATTCTTTTTGGACTTAGCAAACAAATGCATTAATATATATTTTGCAGTTTGAAAATATATGTGTGGACATAATTTCACCACTTAAGAAAATTAGAGATCCTTTGGAGGGTGAATACTCAGAATTTTTCTTGAAGTGTCATAGAGTCTTAGCTCTGTTAAGTGTCTACTAAGTATATATAGAACTCCATTTCCACTGTCAAGGTAAAATTCGTATTCCTGAGTTTCTACAATAGCATTAATATCGTGACTAAAATTACATTATTGTGGTTGTATGTGGTGTGTGCCTGTAATAATAGTTATTGTTTGAAATATCTCAAGCAAGTTGAACTACTCCATCACTATGTTTCAAAACATCTCAAAATGTATCATATTCTGAGTCATTGGCCAGGATTGGTTAACCTGTCGTTAAGGCTTTTGTCTAGAATATTATATTTCTAGAATATTTTAATATACATAAGATAATTTTCTATTTATGTTTAAAGTTTATTTTTATAGTTTTTTCACTGTTTATTTCTCACCACATTTATAATTGTAGCAATATTGTCAACTTATTGGTATAATCCACAGAGGCCAAAATGAGCTCTCTGACTCCAGAAACTGCTATGTAAATAGGTACTCTAAATCTTCTCCAACTATCAACTACAGTTTTCTTCATTGCATATTTGTATTCTTTTTCTTTTTCTAAACATTTTTATTGGAGTATAATTGCTTTACAATGGTGTGTTAGTTTCTGCTTTATAACACAGTGAATCAGTTATACATATACATATATCCCCATCTCTCTTCCCTCTTGCGTGTCCCTCCCTCCCACTCGTCTGGCTGGTCACAAAGTGTCAAGCTGATTTCCTTGTGCTATGTGACTGCTTCCCACTAGCTAGCTATTTTACATTTGGTAGTGTATATATGTCCATATATACACTACCACTCTATCACTTTGTTCCACCTTACCCTTCCTGCTCCCCATGTCCTCAAGTCCATTTTCTAGGAGGTCTGTGTCTTTATTCCTGTCTTGCCCCTAAGTTCTTCAGGACCATTTTTTTTTTTTTTTTAGATTCCATATATATGTGCTAGCATACAGTATTTGTTTTTCTCTTTCTGTCTTACTTCACTCTGTATGACAGACTCTAGGTCCATCCACCTCACTACAAACAACTCAATTTTGTTCCTTTTTATGGCTGAGTAATATTCCATTGTATATATGTGCCACATCTTCTTTATTCATTCATCTGTTGATGGACACTTAGGTTGCTTCCATGCCCTGGCTATTGTAAATAAAGCTGCAGTGAAAATTGTGGTACATGACTCTTTTTGAATTATGGTTTTCTCAGGGTATATGCCCAGTAGTGGGATTACTGGGGTCATATGGTAGTTATATTTTTAGTTTTTTAAGGAACGCTCATACTGTTATCCATAGTGTCTGTATCAATTTACATTCCCACCAAGAGTGTATGAGGGTTCCCTTTTCTCCACACCCTCTCCAGCATTTATTGTTTGTAGATTTTTTGATGATGGCCATTCTGACTGGTGTGAGATGATATCGTATTATAGTTTTGATTTGAATTTCTCTAAAGATTAATGATTGAGCATTCTTTCATGTGTTTGTTGCAATCTGTATATCTTCTTTGGCAAAATGTCTATTTACATCTTCTGCTCATTTTTGGATTGGGTTGTTTGTTTCTTTGATATTGAGCTGCATGAACTCCTTGTAAATTTTGGAGATTAATCCTTTGTCAGTTGCTTCATTTGCAAATATTTTCTCCCATTCTGAGGGTTGTCTTTTCATCTTGTTTATGCTTTCCTTTGCTGTGAAAAAGCTTTTAAGTTTCATTAGGTCCCATTTGTTTATTTTTGTTTTTATTTCCATTTCTCTAGGAGGTAGGTCAAAAAGGATCTTGCTGTGATTTATGTCATAGAGTGTTCTGCCTATGTTTTCCTCTAAGAGTTTTATAGTGTCTAGCCTTACATTTAGGTCTTTGATCCATTTTGAGTTTATTTTTGTGTATGGTGTTAGGGAGTGTTCTAATTTCATTCTTTTACATGTAGCTGTCCAGGTTTCCCAGCACCACTTATTGAAGAGGCTGTCTTTTCTGCATTGTGTACTCTTGCCTCCTTTATCAAAGATAAGGTGACCATATGTGCATGGGTTTATCTCTGGGCTTTCTATCCTGTTCCATTGATCTATATTTCTGTTTTTGTGCCAGTACCATACTGTCTTGATTACTGTAGCTTTGTAGTATAGTCTGAAGTCCAGGAGCCTGATTCCTCCAGCTCCATTTTTCTTTCTCAAGATTGTTTTGGCTATTAGGGGTCTTTTGTGTTTCCATACAAATTGTGAAATTTTTTGTTCTAGTTCTGTGAAAAATGCCAGTGGTAGTTTGATAGGGATTGCATTGAATCTATAGATTGCTTTGGGTAGTAGAGTCATTTTCACAATGTTGATTCTTCCAATCCAAGAACATGATATATCTCTCCATCTATTTGTATCACCTTTAATTTCTTTCCTCAGTGTCTTACAATTTTCTGTATACAGGTATTTTGTCTCCTTAGGTAGGTTTATTCCTAGGTATTTTATTCTTTTTTGTTGCAATGGTAAATGGCAGTGTTTTATTAATTTCACTTTCAGAGTTTTCATCATTAGTGTATAGGAATGCCAGAGATTTCTGTGCATTAATTTTAAATCCTGCTACTTTACCAAATTCATTGATTAGCTCTAGTAGTTTTCTGGTACCATGTTTAGGATTCTCTATGTATAGTATCATGCCATCTGCAAGCAGTCGCAGCTTTACTTCTTCTTTTCTGATTTGGATTCCTTTTATTTCCTTTTCTTCTCTGACTGCTGTGGCTAAAACTTCCAAACTATGTTGAATAATAGTGGTGAGAGTGGGCAACCTTGTCTTGTTCCAGATCTTAGTGGAAATGGCTTCAGTTTTTCACCATTGTGGATTTTTCACCATTGTGGATGATGTTGGCTGTGTAGTTGTCATATATGGTCTTTATTATGTTGAGAAAAATTCCCTCTATGCTTACTTTCTGGAGGGATTTTATCATAAATGGATGTTGAATTTTGTCAAATGTTTCTCTGCATCTATTGAGATGATCATGTGGTTTTCCTCCTTCAATTTGTTAATATGCTGTATCACATTGATTGATTTGCATATATATATAAGCATCCTTGCATTCCTGTGATAAACCCCTCTATCATGGTGTATGATCCTTTTAATGTGTTGTTGGATTCTGCTTGCTAGTATTTTGTTGAGGATTTCTCCATCTATGTTTATCAGTGATATTGTTCTGTAGTTTTCCTTTTTTGTGACATATTTGTCTGGTTTTGGTATCAGGGTGATGGTGGCCTCATAGAATGAGTTTCGGAGTATTCCTCCCTCTGCTGTGTTTTGGAAGATTTTGAGAAGGATAGGTGTTATATCTTCTCTAGATGTTTGATAGAATTCACCTGTGTAGCCATCTGGTCCTGGGCTTTTGTTTGTTGGGAGATTTTTAATCACAGTTTCAATTTCAGTGCTTGTGATTGGTCTGTTCATATTTTCTGTTTCTTCCTGGTTCAGTCTCAGAAGGTTGTGCATGTCTAAGAATTTGTCCATTTTTTCCAGGTTGTCCATTTTATTGGCATATAGCTGCTTGTAGTAGTCTCTTATGATCCTTTGTATTTCTGCAGTGTCAGTCATACTTCTATTCTTAAACTTATATAGCTTATTTAATGGTCAAAAATGTGAATGCAAGGTTTAATTTCACAGGAATTTAAATAACACATATGGATATACCAGCAAATTCTTTAATCTCTACAGTCCTCAGTTTCCTTATCTGAAAGTGATAGCAATAATATTAATTTTAATCAGTTGATGTTAGGATTAAAGGAAACAATGAAAGTCAAACAATCAGTACAGAGCCTAGCACATACTCAATGAAATAAATGTCAATTATTTTCTGTAATTATCATGCTGTTTTCAATTCTCTCTCAACGTTTTGAATAATTTTACCTTAGTTCGGGCTTAGATTAAATATAGCTTCACCTAATAATTGTGGGTACTTAATTATCCAAGAGTTATATTTCTTCTTTCCACACTTAGATTTGCTGTTGAACACCACAAGAATTTCTCCTCATTACATTTCACCTTTTCAAGTTTACACGGCAGTAACAATGGACATTTTGTTCACTCATTCTTGTAGATTCCATCCTCGATTTTGTAGAAAGAAGTCATTTCTGATGCTGTGGATGAAGGTTTTCAGTTACATATAAATTTGACCTTCACTTACATTTGAAATGTTTTTGGTGGGAATGTAACTTGATACAGCCATTATGGAGAAAAGTATGGAGGTTATTTAAAAAATCTAAAAATAGAACTACCATATGATCCAGAAATCCCACTACTGGGCATATACCCAGAGAAAACCATAACTCAAAAAACACATGCACCCCAGTGTTCACTGCAGTACTAGTTACAGTAGCTAGGACATGGAAGCAACTTAAATGTCCATCAACAGAGGAATGGATAAAGAATATGTGGTACATATATACAGTGGAATATTACTCAGCCATAAAGAGGAATGAAATTGGGTCATTTGTAGAGACCTGAATGGACCTAGAGACTGTCATACAGAGTGAAGTGAGTCAGAAAGAGAAAAAATATATACTGCATATTCACACATATATGTGGAATCTGAAAAAAAATTTGGTATAGCTGATCTTATTTATAAAGCATAAATGGAGACACAGACATAGAGAACAAACATATGGATACCAAGGGGGGATGGGGGGTGGGATGAGCTTGGAGATTGGCATTGACATATATACACTCTTGATACTATGTATAAAATAGATAACTAATGAGAACCTACTATATAGCTCAAGGAACTCTACTCAATGCTTTTTGGTAACCTAAGTGGGAATTAAATCTAAAAAAGAGGAGATATACGTATATGTATAGCTGATTCACTTTGCTGTACAGTAGACACTAAAACAATATTGTAATGTTACTATACTCCAATAAAAATTAAAAAATATATATATTTTAAGAGTTACAGGGTTATGAGGCTTCCCACTTGGCTTGGGAGGGAATCAGATAGTCTTCAATTAAGAGAGTTATCAAATGAAATTGGGAAAGTTTCTAGAGTCATAAAAAAGGATATATCAGTCTCTAGAGAGAGGGGGAAAAAAAGCAAACACAGAACAAACAAACAAAAACACATTTCTTCCTGTCAGCAATAGGTATATTAGAAACTTAAAGTATGGCTTCAATTAGATGGGTAGGTTAGGCATCATGTCATAGAAACATTTGCTGTTGACTCTGATAGGAAAATCCAAACCCTTTCTAAGGTCTATATTTATCATTGTTTTATTTGTTGACAATTTTTATTTAAAATATTAAATTAATTGGTTTCTGAGTGGATTTTTCTGAGCTTTCTTGAGATGTCTAGTTAACCTTGGCTTATCTGTTGCCTTAATTCAAATCAAGAATAATCCAGATACAGAGCAGTCACCACTAGTTTGAATCTATCTTTGGTTAAGTGTTTTATGAACAGACTATGAGGAAGATGCCTCAGGCCTCAAGGAAAGCAGAGAGATTCAGTGCCAACAACAGTAAAGAATAGAATAATTTTAACATGAAAAATAAATTAACTTTACCAGGATCAGAAAAAAACATGGGAATGAGGGGATCCTTAATACTTCTGAATGATAACCCAGAAGCTCTAACACTTTGGATTCATCTCTGTAGGTGAAGCCATGAGATCGACAGTAAAGAGAAGAGCCAAAAGAAGAAAAACCTGAGACAGATTTTAGAATTGCATCAAAATTAAAAGGAGAGAAAAAATAATAATAATACAAGATGTCTCTAAATAAATGTGAAAATGTGATTTGGGTATGTACTGTAATACTTTGTCAGTCATTGTCATAAAGTTTTCATGGCTTCTATTATAAATAAGCATTAAAATGTTCCCTTTTTTAGTCTTCAGAAGGAAGGTAAATCATAAAACCCAAAGGACTGGATTCCTCGGGAAAAAATATTCCCATAACTGGAGGAAGCTATGCCATTCAAGTACTTTTGCATCCATAATAACAAAATCTTTTTTTAATATAAGAAAATTATGCAACAAGGAATTATTGTATAGCATAGGGAACTATACTCAACACTGTATAATAATCTATAATAGAAAATAATCTAAAAAAGTATATATATGTATGTAATATATATATATATATATAAATATATATATATATAAATATATATATATATATATATATATATATATATATATAACTGAATCACTTTGCTGTACACCAGAAACGAACACAACACAACTATATTTCAGTAAAATTTTTAAAAAAAAAAAAAGACCAAAAAAAGAAAAAATTACAAAATCTATGAAAGATACAATTTATACTGTATAATTTTGTCAAACTTTTTTTTTCTTTTGTGTTATCTGACTCCCCACTAGAATATAACCTCTTTGAGGGCAGGAATTTAGTTGTTTTGTTCACTGTTTATACTTAGGATCCGTGTTAGGTGCAAAGCAGGACCTAAGGGAAACAGTTGGTGAATGAACTAACCTGTATTTTCAAATTCACTTTAACCCAGTAATCCTTGCCCCTTACACTCTCAGTATCTTGTGAGTCTAATTTTCCTTATGCACACATTAGTATACACTGTCTTCACATTTTCCACTCAATGGTCAATGATTTTACTCCTTCTTGACAGTCCTGTTCACAGTCCTCTAAACCCTTGCTATACTCATTCTGTCAGATGATTTTATTTCAAAAACTATTCTAATTTTCCTGACATGTTCTTGAATTTTCCTGACATTTGTACACATCATCCACCCATATCTTTTCTCAGATGTAAAGGACACCCCTGTAAGTGTCTATCTTTACACTTCATAAACGTCTGCTATATCTTCTGATTCTTTGCCTCATCGGTGACCCACTTTCAATCTTATATCCTCCTTGTCCACTTTCTCCTTATCTTTTGTCTATTGTCAAATTCAAGTCTATATTGCATGAGGACTTAGTCCTTCCTCACTCTTTTTAATCAGCTACTTTACTTTCTCTTTTCCTTTCTTTCTCCCCAACTGTCTTAGTGTGTTCAGGTTACTATAACAAAACACCAAACACTTGGTGGTTTATAAAGGGCAGAAATTTATTTCTCAGAGTTCTAGAAGCTAGGAAATCAAAAATGAAGGCACTGGAAGATTTCATGTCTAGTGAAAGCCTGCTCCTTGCTTCATACACGACTGACTTTTTTCTGTGTCCTCAGAGGATAGAAGGGGCAAGGGGGCTTTCTCAGGCCTCTTTTATAAGGACACATATTCTATTAATGTAGGCTCTACCCCCATGACATAATCATCCAAATCCCCCACTTATTAATACCATCACTTCGGGGGATAGTATTTCAACATATGAATTTGGGGGGACACATATATACAGATCATAGTATCACCAAATATTTAAAGTAATAATGTGGGTACCTCTTGCTTGCTACACACTTAGTTATTATTATTATTATTATTTTTTTTTTTGCAAACTAGTGTCTCCTTCAACTCCCATCTATTCCAATAAAGCTTCCATTTTCCAAACCCATTTCTCTCAGCCTTGAATAGTTTGTTTGACCACACATAACCCAGGGGTTAAAGATTGGTACAACACTTTGATAAAAATCACGTTTTCCTTTGATATTTTCAATATATGTAGAAGTCAGGCCAGCTATTTGGCATGTTTCATTAGGTGATGGATGGTATATTGCACAAGGCACATAGCTAAGTGCATTCCTCCATCCACTACTAATTTAACCAAAATTAGTTAAAAGGTGGCAGTGCCTACAGTAGTCCAGGATGATAGTAATGAAGACAGAACTATCCAGTGGGGTAAGTGGGCCTTTACTATTACAACAATAGGTAAAATAAGGTGAGATGCTCACTATAGTAGCATAGGCATTGGGTGCCATGGTGACATGGAGTATGTAACATAATTCAGTCTGGAACGAGTGAGGAGGCAGCCACAGGCCAGAGGTGGCCTAACACACCAGTGTTTAAGGATGAGTAGGAATTAGCCAGGTAAAATGTTAAGAGAAGTGGGTGAGAGATTGAGACATTAGTGTGATCATATGCCCTTGACTATTCACAACTCTTCATAAACTCCTCATTACTTCTAAGAAAATTGTAAATTCCCAAACCTGGCATAGGGAGTACCCACAGTGTGCTTTCCACTTGCCTTTCTGCACATCCAAATGTTCTCTACAAAATAAATCATTTACAATTTTCTAGACCAAAAATATACTTTCTCATTGTGTTTTTGCTTCTCAGTCGTTTTGCCCACGTAAAGCACCCCGTCAAATACTTACACATTTTGAAAAGATAGTTACCAATTAGTGCCTCTTTAATTACCCCTTCTGAGGTAGTTATTTCAATACTATGATATTTTTCCTTTCAATAGACAAATCACACATTACTTAGTTTTTTGAATGTCTGTTTTCATGAATTTTGCCCCAATTAGCTTATGAGCACTTCATGGTAAAGAACCCTACCTTAGCTATTTTTTGTGTCCCTCACAACCTAAAGAAACAATGCCTTTAAAACATTAGCTTTTCAATAAATTGTGGACCAACATATAGCTTGATTGATAAATTTTCCTAAGAAATACGGTTCTGGTAATTTTGTTTTAGTTAAGAAAGTAGTTCAAAATTTTTGCCCTAGACCTCCGTGATTTTATAAAATTCTTACTTTGCTACTTCATTATTAATCTAACACAGCATTACCCTGAAAACAAACTGGAAATGTTAGATTCACTACAAAAGCCAAGGACTTGCAATGAATCTCAGTATAATTACCTCATATAATTTTTGCAACAGGATACAAAATGTGCCATGGTGGAAAATATTGCTTATCACCCTGGAAAGGCAAAGTTACATATTACTCAAGATAAAAACTGCTTTTTCTTAAAGGAGCCCCAAATATTTAAAGGGAAGAAACAAAGCACAAAATGTTTACTCAGTTTACATTTTATTAGGTACATTAAGGAATAGATCCTTATAGTCATAGCTAAGAAAAATTATAATAAAAGTTTTGGAGAGGGAGATAATATATTTTCAATCCTAGCCATTAATTTTAGACAATAGTTAATCTATAAAATATAGAGAAGAAGTCTGTATTTGTACTCAGTTTTGCTGTAGACCTCTGTCCCTTTAGTAAAACCTAGAACTTCCAATAATACGAATGGATTTTGATATTGTACTTTAGTTTTAGATTTTATAGGGGCATCAAATTACCTCTCTTTGATTTGGCTTTCCCTTAAATGCTGAGTCTATGCCTAAGTGTCCACCAGAGACCAGGCAGTGGGTTTCTCTTAAAATGTGACATGTCTAAAAGATGATAGCTGACTTAATAAAAATTTCAAGTTAGAAATGTCATAATAAGCATGTGTTTCCATTCATAAAGTATGTCTTGAACACACACAAACTATCTTTTGTCATCTGGTTCTGCCCCATTTCGAAATTATTCTCTGCTGTTAATTAGAAGTGACTACACTTTGATTAATCTCAAACATGTGTCACATATAAACAATGTGGAGAGCTGAATTCAATATTTTTCCACTTGGAGTAGTATTCATAGTATTCATAGAAAGGAGACAAATATATATTTTAAACCTATTGGCAATCTGATATTATCAAACTAACAGGACATTATCAATGTAACATATTCTAGTTTATTTGAAGTATTAAATTCACAGAAGAACCTAATTATAAGCATATTTTAGATTGCAAATGTAAAACTGAAGAGGACTTCTCTCTCATGTTGTTATGCTTCAAAAACTCTCATTCCTGGAATCTGTTTTTTCATCTTGAGAATTCACCTGATCTTGGTCCCTGTTTGGTTTTTTATTTAACTCTTCTGACAACAGCTTCCCAATACCTGCAAACTCACAGTAGACAGATACACATGGATTTTGCTTAGAGAAAGTAAAGGTTCAATTAACAAGGGAAAAAGTCTCTTTGGCTTAATTTGAATTATCATTATTATTATAGGATATATACTAAAACACTCATTTTTCAAAGTGCTAATTAAATTTCCATAAATGCACTAAGCCTTTAACCAGATTATAAAAGAAAAATTTTATGATAAAGTAGTTGTGATTTAAGAAACAATGATTCCAGTTAGGTTTTTCTGTTTAACATTCTAACCAAAAATGGTTTTCTTTCTTATTACACAGGCTGCAGTAATAAGTGAAATATAATCCTAATTAATTTTTCCTACAGCTGTATATAAATCAATAGCTGCAACATCCCAAAGGAAACACACACTGCAGTCCTCCGGTTTTCTAATGAATGCAAATAGAATGACCTTTTTCTGACAACTATGAATATTGTTCCACAATTTTACCATTAAAATTGCTGCTGTCAGCGATTCATACAGCAAACATGGAGACTACAATAGTTGTAAATAGCTATTCATTATGGTAAGAAATGAATGGAAAAAATTAAGCCTAAGTTATTCAACTTTTAAGCCTCAGCCTGATTTTTATATTTCATTTTTTTGTTTGTTTGTTTTCCACATACGATTATAGCATTTATTTATACTTCTGACTCATTGTAGAATTTTTTAGTTTTTATATTATTTTAAAATTAATTTTATTTTATATCAGAATATAGTTGATTTACAATGTTGTATTAGTTTCAGGTGTACAACAAAGTGATTCAGTGACACATATATATATGTCCTTTCTTTTTCAGATTCCTTTCCCATATAGGTTATTACAGAATATTGAGTAGAGTTCCCTGTGTTATACAGTAGGTCCTTGTTGGTTATCTATTTTATATACAGTAATGTGTATATGTTAATCATTTTGATATGGAAATTCTGTCTTACATATAACCAGTCATCACTTAAATTCTTTCTTCTCTATTCCAGAAGAAAATAAATTAATTCAATGCTTCATATCATTTAACTGAGAGGTTCAATATTGAAACATTTTTGCAAATGAAGTAAAATCTCTCAATAAATAATATTATAAAGCTCTAATTACTATATCCAGGTTATTAGGAGACTGTGATTATATTCCACCAGAAATACCTCTGTGGAAAATCCTATTGGTGTCCTTACCCTATCAAGACACAATACTATTCATGTAATGAGCATGAGATGAATTTAGAAGCTATGAAAACAGATAATGATGTAAGGATGACACCTATGGGAACCTGAGAAAAGGTAAGGAGTAATTCAATTGTATTTTTGTCCATTTTGACTGAAGAACCACTTTATTTCAAAATGCAATAAAATTGCATGTACTTATGCTAATGCATATTCAGTTTCCCATGAAACTTCACTATAGCCATGAGGATGTCTCATTAAGTAGAAGTTAAACTCAAGTTTTATAAGAAAAGTAGTTAAGTGAGTCAAATCTAATTCTGATGATCATAGATCTATATACTGGAAACTCCTGTTGTTCACGAGAGTCAAGAATACAATTTGCCAATAGAATTCAAATACTCATGAAAAATAAGACTCCCTAATTTGCAACAAGTTTCAAAAAGGAACTCACAACAAAAGTACTCCATTTCCACAAAATTCCAAAAATATTTCTTCCATCCCCTATTCTATGATTATTTTATATACCTCTGTACAGAACTGGAGACCACTATCACATAATTATTTGATATCCCAAATATGTATTAGTTTATGTAGACTATATTTATAGAGAAATATTAGTTGTCTTTGGTAAGTAGTTGTACCACTATTTTCATATAAAGCCAACTTATTATACTTTTAAGTCGAGAGCTGTCTTAAACCCTATTCAACTTCTTGCAACTGGTAAGAGAGCTTTTCTGTGAGTGAGGTTTGGCAATATCGGGCATAGATGGCAGTTTTTAACTGTATTAAACTATCTCCACTTGATGACATCTGAAGATGTCTATACTCTCACACCTGTAAAGCTTTCATGTTCAGAATGAATCCCTGCTACATCTCACTCAATATTGATCTTTAAGGCATTTCTCCCAATCCTTTTCCCAGTGTGGTCACTGAACAGTAACAGAGTTCAATAGGAAGATCAGCTGCTCATCCACATTTTGCTAAAGCAATTTGTATTATGGATTTATTTTAGCAGTCTACAGTGGCAGTTGTTGTTTTTACTATTTAAATGCTTTGATTATCTGACCTTGCTTACTTTATCTTTCTAAGTGCTATGCATGGGCTTTAAAATTGATCAGTAAGTGGGGATTCCTCTACAGGATTATGCTGAAATCAATCTCAATTCAGACTTTTTGTATTTTATGTTTATTACTAGATCCGTCTTAATTGCACTCATTTTGGTAAATAATTTTAAAACCTGTACTTGATTACAGAGGTTAAGTGTCTTCCAAGAGCCACACACACTGTAAAAATAACCTGTATTCTTTATACATTATTTTAGTCATTCTTTTAATGTGAAGCAGGAAAGAATTAATTCCTAGATATTTTATTCAAACACCTTTGAATTATAAATAAAAGATCTGTTCCATTAGAAGAAAAAATATAATTACATATATATGTGAATAACTGAAAAATCTTGAAATACATTAATGGGCTATATTAATTGTGATAACTGTGGAACTTCAACAAGCACTGTCTGTATACATATTTTGCACATAAAAGTGTTTATAAGACTTTTCACAGAAAATATTAACGCTCCCTGGAAGAAAAATCAAAGGAAATTCTCAATATTTGTATCTTTGAAAGTCAATGGGAAACAAGCTATAAGCTTGTTGAATATCAAAAAAATTAATATTTAATGTAACGAGAAAAATTTTTCAGTTTCACATTCTCACTACTAAGATAGGATGTTTTACTCATTTTTTTTGGTTAAAAGAGAAGTAACTTAAAACCTTAAAATGCTGAATACTTCTTAACTCAATCTATGAATTTTATAAATTCCATATTAGTTATTAATGATTTTGAATATAGATAAGATTCCTAAAATTAACTGTGTAAGACATAAACATTAAGGAATATGAATTATATTGCATAACTATTAAAACTTGTGCTAAATTTTTGGTCTAATTTAATTATATTTCATGCCTCTGGGTGTACTCACATGAAGCTCCTGAATTTTATCTTTGGATCAATTTATTTTAACATTAGATTTTTCAAAGTCATAAATAAAAGAAATGCAGATGGGAGTTTAAAAAAAAGGAATTGATGTCATCTTTTTTTAATCCCATTTCCAAAGCCAATCTAATGTCTAATATCTCTGTCATCAACTCTTACATAAAATTACAGTGAAGTACTTTCTACATATGTAATTGAGAGTATAAAATCTTCAATTTGTTCCAGCGGCCAAAAATGCAAGCAGTAAAGAACTCGAGGTAAATAAACATATGATTATATACAGAATAATGTGCAATATTTTCACCTGTGCAAATACAGGTTTTGTTTAAATAATTAAAAAAACTTTCACAGGACTAGAGAAATATCAAATATATCCAATAGGTATATATTCACATTTTCAGACTTTGAAATTATTGGTCAAAATTATTTAGTATTTAACAGCTTTCTTTTCAGACTAAATTATAGCCTATTATTACAATAATTTTTCTTCTGCTGCTCACATTAAATAAGATGTAAATTATAAGTGAATAAAAACAAAACTCTCACAAGATAATTCATCTTAATAGTTACATGTATGAAGTTAGGGTAGGAAAATTAAGATTCTTAAGCACAAAGAGAATGAGGAAGATAAGAAGTTTAATTACCAAATAGTTGCCATAATGATATGTCCAAAAACAGTTACAACCAGTTTTGTTCCTTTCTACTGTTTGTGGTAGAATAACACTAGAGAGAAATCATTTTCCAGAAAGTTTTGCAAATCTGTAGATCACAACCTTGGCAAGACATATCCATACTTTCATACTTTTTTCCTCAAGTGGGTAAATGTTAAGAGAGAAGAATCCAAGTTTCACGATGCAGCAACACAAAGCTGGGAAGTGAAAATTATGTTACAGTGGAGTCTTGAAAATATGACTGTAAAAGTTAATCAATAAAATGTCTATTCCTGTCTATTCACTGGAGGCCCCAGCTGCATAGCTTCACTCAATCGATACTACAAATTATTACGATTTCCAGGTTCCCACTGGACATTCAGAACAAATCTTTCAAGTGTAAAAGGCTTATACTGAGTATAAGGTGTGTGTTCTCTACATTTTGTTCAAAAAGAGGAGGGTAAAAATAAAATCTAAATCCTAGGTGTTTTTTAAAACTTCAGCTTTATGGAACCAGTAACTTACAGGTCACCTTTTAATGTTAAAAAATCTTCCTTTTGATTGCCAAATATTTTGTATGCTTCTTTTTCAACTGTTTCATATTTAGTTAAGAAATGACTTAACCTAGTAATAGACTTTGGTGATATAGGAAACTGGTTAATTCTGAACGACTATCCCAAAATAAATGAATGAAAGAAATAAGTTTGAGTTAAATTCTTATCAAAAAGTCACTTGGATACATTATCACTATTAGAGAGAGAAATGTGTGGGACCCTGATTGACAAATATTTCAAACTGTAGCAGATCCCTTAGAATATACATTCAAGTTATTATTTTCATGACCTATTCCAATGCATTTTAAAATCATGTTTGAGGTGTTCCATTTTTTTCTATTTTTGTAAAATAAAGCAAATCATAATTTCAGAAATGAGTTTCTCTTCATCTTAATAAAAGTTTTGGATTTTTTTTTCTAGTGAGATTCTCTGCTCTCTGCAGGAATATTCTACTGTGATTGCAAATTCTATAAACTACTCAAGACCTTAAATTTATGTTCCATACATTTTGTTCCTGAATCTTCTAGTTAAAATCCAAAAACTTTTCCAAATAAAGGGATAACTGGTTAAGGGAACTAACTATAATGCTTGCATGCCTTATGACACCTAACATGGCCTTTCTTTCTTCTGACTGGTGAGAACTATGGTGTCTGGCACTGCCCCAAACCAGATCAATTGGTAAATTTGATCAATTCATGCCACCTGTTGATTGAGTGGGGAAAAAAAAAACAAAATAAATAAACAGAATTTTTTGTTTGCTAGGCCAAAAAGGCTTTGATTTTTATTTGACATTTAAACAATAGTATATAATTTCACATATCATAGAAAATATATAGACACGTATATCTAGCATGTAGGCACATCCTGTGACAATGTATGTCGAGGCTATATTTGAAAAGCAAGATAAACCTGCTTCTCCTGAGAAAGCATTACTGTTTTGATTATGATATTTATCAGTATCTTTAAAATTTAACATTTTCTTATGTCAATAATATTTCTGATTTATGACTTTTAAAATATTTAATTGCTAAAAACCATTTCAAATAGTTAGACTTCAAAAAAATACTGTACAATTTTAAATACTCTCTGAGATGATATTTGTATACCTTGACAGCAGTTTCACGTTAAGAGAGAATATCATACTTAATTTCATGATCAGGCTGTGTTGGAAAATAAAATAGATAAATATAGATCAAGCATATAGAACTTAAGTTTGATTTTTATTGTAATTTAACTGGATGAATCAGTGTCTGGTGCATTTACTTATAAAATTCAAGATTGAAAGCAGATCTTTGCATGCCAGTTTTCAGATCAAAAATGACATTTTTTTGTGGGTCAGAATAACGTGCCTTTATAGTAATGTTTAACTGTAGAAAAAATGTTGGCATTATTTTAATAACAATAAGAACATCAAAAACTGTCATTAGTTTTATATGTGTTCACAACCATTGTTATATATTTCATATTCTCTAAATATATCTTAAGCATATTATTGCCCTAATATAATCTGGCTTTTTAAAAGACCATAATATTTATAACAATAGTACATTACTGTAGCCATTCCCAAAGAAACTTTGCCCAATATGCTTTTGGTCCTTGGTACCAATTTCTACCCTTTAATATTTGTTAAATGTGGCTTTTTTTGTTGTCTGTGTTCTGGCATCTGACTAAAGTTACATTAATGGCAAACAGCATTTATCATAGTGTTTAATTTTATTTAGAAACACATAAAGTGTCATCCGAGATTTTATAATTATTTTTAGTGTTTTGTCATATTAAATCATTGGATTAAAACAGAAATAAATTGCTCATGAATAAATTTCAAAAATTTTACTTTTACATTTTAATATGCTTTATAAACTATAAATCAAAAAAGAATTTTAATGTTTATCATATGTAATATTTTGAAATCCTCTTGATAGATATATCAAGATAAGCAGTAAGTAGTGTAAGTTTAGAATTTGACTTCCAAAGATAGGTTAATATCAAATGCACATTTTAGTTTTGGCCTCAGGACTGTGTTCAAAGGTATGAGTGATGAGGGAATAAAAAACATTAGATGTGTATGCTTTATCTAACTGCAATTACTCAATTTAACCAAAGTTCAGTGAGTAAAGTGTAATTCTTGACAAATAGAGACAGAGAGAGGGACAGAGAGAGATTCATCTGGGCTATGCTACTTTCACAATTATTTTTAAAAACAGACTAAGAAAATGAAGCAAAAGTCAGAGAAGACAGAATACTTAATTACCAGAACACTCAAAAAAAGAAACTAACGTTTATTTGAATAGTAGATGACAAAAGCTGAAAACATTGCAGAGATATAATAATTACATAAACATTTAAATGATAAAAACAGAAATTAAATACTAGGTGTTTCACCAAGAACAATTTTCTTGAATGTTTCAAAACAACATAGATGTTTATTACTTTTCATCATAGTTCCTTACATGCCTCAATGGTCTGACCAAAATTTTTCTACTCTAAACGTCTCTCAATTTAATACTGTCTTGCTTAGAGCTGCTACTTTAACAAAAAGAAAGTCAACAAGAGCCATATGTAACCTTTGGACTCCAAAAGGAGAAAGATGAGAATGCCATTGGCAGATAGGTGCTACAGAAACACAGTGTATTCTTTGCCTTGAATCCTACCTTGAACATTTCTTGATAGTTAACAAGAAAGTTGACTACCACGTCACTACTCAGAATCTGGAATAGGACAGTTACCGCTTTCAATATGTGCCGTTTCAGTTAAGAGATGTTGGAAATTTAAAGTTTATCTATTTGGAACGAACAATTTATTGAACAAGCTAGTATATTTACACATAACCTTTTGCAAGACAGAGAGAATTAAATATTTAAGAGCTAAAGTCAAAAGGACTGACTTGATTTCAGTTTGTAAAGTAAAATTTTTTGAAATACTAAAAAACAACTCACTTGTAATCATTTTTTTCTTCTTCAGAAGCAATAATCCCTTCTGTCACTGTCTTCAGCTCTGCCTGGGGTTTTCTACTGTTCTGTTCTTGGCGAACTGTTTCTGCTATTTGCTCAGTTAGCTGCTCTTGAGTAGCTTTCAAGCTGGATTCCATTAGAAGAAGTTTTTCATCTTGACTGGCAAGTTCTTGGGCTGAAAGATAAAACAAGAACGTTGCCTTTTAAAAAACCAAGCTAATGTGTCTTTTTTTTTCTTTTGTTTTTGGATTAAATTTTATGCAGTGCAACTTTGAGGAAGATTTAAACAGATCCTTATTGTCCAAATACAAGCTCATGCATTTAAATGTTCAGATTCCTTTATTTAAAACACAAGTAAACAAACATATGTACGAAGAGATACAAGATGCATGTCAGTAATCTCGAGTTTATAAAACATTTGAATCCAAAAATTAGATGTCTTCATCAGACAACAATTCCCTGAGCTTATTTGTGAGTCTTCTGCTGCTACATAAGTGTATTATAAAAGAAGAACATTAATGTATACTATTCTTATTCTTTCTTTAGCATAGGCCTTGGGTATATGTATATATGTTCATATAGACAAAGACTGATATGTTATAAATTATGCCAAAATGATGGCTCTCCACTGATTTATTTTCATGCATAATACTTAGGAAATTTAAACACTTTTTCAAGGTCATCCAATAGATGGCAGTCTTTCATTAGACCAAAGCATACTTAGGCAGTATGCTTTAAGCTCTCAAAAAATAAGTGATTTAAGACAAAGACATTTTTCCTTTGTTCTTTGTTGACCGTATTCCTAGAGATATATATCTGTATTTTTATTCGAGTATTTCCCGTTTATAAAGTATTTATCAGTTTTTTTCTTTTCAGATTTTCTCAAAAACATATCATGAATTTTAAATGTTTTCAGGGTTTTTAATTTTATTTTTAATCACATGTTTGGGTATATATTTATATACATTGCTAAATAGTATCTTTTTGGAGGTATTCTTAAATATAACTGGATATATAATTCATTACATTAAAGATCATGATATTTTATGAAAATTAGTAATTTCAATCTTGCAGTTCAAATGAAGAAAAAAAATACTTTTAGTATCTCCAAATCAATATAAATAGAAATGGAGAAGGTCATATTTTTTCAAGAAAAGCATCTTCCCTTTTAATGATTCTCATTTTATGTCCAAAAAATGGTGTTTATATTAAGCTTCAATAAAGTTAGAAACCAAGGTATTACAGTCTTACATCAGAGGTATCTTTTACAGCCAACCTCATAAAGAAGAAACTCTATATAAATATTCTGCATTTATCACTCATCTTTGAAGTTGAATGATGTCTCCCTTATAAATTAGATATAAGATTCTCAGTTTCTTATTTATAGATTTTGAGCAACTGAGTGCTTATATTCTAATAAATATGTGCATACATGTTTGCTTTGTTACTTGCAAGTATTCAAAATGACCAGTTTTGCCCCAGAAGAAATTACAGCATCTACTATTTTTATAGTTTAAACCTGCTATATATTAACAGTTTAAATTTGTGCCTCAGGAAACCACAGAGCTAACGCAAACAGCTAAATATTTAACAAGGAAGAATGCATCATCTAGAGCTCGTCTTTATTAAATTTCAAATACATTGAAATCCCTCTGAACAAATGAGTTAAATGTTTAATAATTTCAACACATGTTCAAGTATGGGGAAAAAATCCAATAAAGATTACAACAAGTTCAATTTCAAAAATTTTTTTAAAACCCTTCAAGGTTAAAAATATATAAAGGCACTTTAGCTTTCCTTGCTCTTGACCAATAAGAAAATGTAATCAAGTAAAAACAATCAATATTTTATAATGATATTTTTTAGCATTGTTAATGTAGTTGCATAAGTGCAATGTTTCATTTTATATGCTTTTCACCTTCCACAGTATACATATTTCTTATGAAAAAAAAAAAACTACGCCAAAACTTTTTAAATAAGGAGAATTTTCAGACAGTGAAATTGAGAGGTTAACAGTCATTAAGTTAAAAGGACTTTGAGCAATCAGACTATATACGAATAATTATGGAGATAGGAATGTTTCAGGAAGTTTCTTATTTGAAGAACCTACCTGTGCCAATAGACTGACTTCAAGACTACTTGAGTAAACTTGTGGCCCATATACAAAAAAGACCTTATATCAACTATGAATGATGTGAATTTTCTACGAAGTTTGCCGTTTCAAAATGACTAAGAGATTTATGCCCCACAGTTCTCTTAAGAGTCTACTCTAATTCATTATATGCTGGTTAAAAAGGGGTAAATTATTTTAAGTTTACCTATGCCTTGGACTTGAGCCGGAGTTGATCCCAAGCCAGAGGCACTCGCAGCTGCATGCTTTATTTACAATCCCTTTGTCAGACTTACAACTGCCCCAGGCTATAACATAGTGTACCTAATGTTCAAACTGGCAGGTAATCTTATGTCAAACATACTTCTTTGATTTAAAGTGATCAATAGATTCTTGTAAAGAGGTAATTTCTCTGATGTTTCCACCTTGCCTTTTTTACAGGTGATTCACACAAAAGCCTGCTTATATGATGTACGAACAATAAACAGAAAGCCATAATCATGTTTTTTCAGATGTTTCCGGTTCACAACGATTTTGGATCGATACACTGTGTAATACAATTATCTACAATGATCTGGTTGTATTGAAAAAGAATTTGCAGGAGACCTCTAGGGGGTTTTATCCAGAAATACGTATCTGGCAACGTTGTGAATAGTGGAAGGAAAAATTAAGGGGTTGACGATGGCTGTCTATTATGTACCCAGTGACTTCATTCAGATATTATTTCATAAAATATTACACCACAAACTTTAGTCAAATAATAGCTCACATGTAATAAAGATAATAATACTCCTAGCTTCATACTATTTATTTATGTGAAAAAAAAAAACTTAGCAAACATATAGACTTCTAACTACAGAGATTCAATGTTGTGTGAATATTATGCACCACAGATTATAAGCAGAATTGATTACTTATTTATGCTATGAAATAATAAATTATCTTATTTCTATCTTATCTAAGTTATGTAAATACTAGTGTCTGTGAAATACTTTGATATCTCCCCAACTACATTTTTTTTTTACTAGAATGTTAAGATTCTAGGCAGAATATCAATTTGAACTGTTTAAGAGCACTATACAATATGCCCTTTATTTCAAGCTTCTTTTTTCCCAAATGAAGATTTGCAAAATCAGGGAAAAAGCTAAGATAGAAGAAAGTCTGTATCCAAAAGACATTACACAGTTTCCTGCAAAGATCTCTGTGTGTGTAAACAACTCAGTTTTGTTTTTATGGTTCTCTGGAAGATGCTGACTCTTAGCAGCATCTTCCCCAAAGCCTGAAAAGATCCACATTTTCTATTTTGAGCCTCTAATCATATACCTGGAACATGAAATTCTCTTTTGTCAGGCTGAACAGATTTCCCTACTGGTGAAGCTCACAATTTGGGGTACACTGCTTTCTCTCACAATGCCCTGCTCTATGCAGATTCGGCAGGTCCCCACGTGGCTGCTGGAGACCTGCTCTGACGACTAGGAAGATTGCTCTTCCCAACGCTTCCCTCCCTGTAGATCTTGGGATTTTCTTTCAGTCTCCTGACCGCACTGTCTAGGCGCCTCCCCCTTACCCACTTTGACTTTGATGGCTTCCTGTGCCTGCAGGAGACCAGCTTCTGACTTTCTTAGAAAGTCCTATTTTTTTTGCGTATTGCCTGTGAAGACAAAAAGCATTCCAATAGCGCCTTTTATGATGGACTTTTTATATTGCATCCTGCTATTTTGAGCTATAGGATACTGGAGATTATACAACTCCTCATTAGCAACTGGGTCAAGTATCCACATCTTTTCTAGGATCAAAACCTTAAAGGGACTTTCATTAAAAAAAAAAATCAGTTGGAAGATTCACCCACCATTAGCCTAAATGAAGTGTTAATCAATACATAAAGGTTTCAAGACTAAAGAATACTATATCCCATGATTCTTAGGGAATTAAAAAGGAGACTTGTTAGATCAAAATGAATACTTTCTCTTTAAACTGTAAAGAAGAATTTAATGAATACAAAAAGTGTATTTAATCTCTTAGAGTTAACACCTATATGGCTCTTTCATTTAGCTCTAAAGCAAACTACACTAATGTGACACACAGGGAAATCCCTTCACCATAAAGATAATTATGATACCCTCCTAATGACTTCTCCACAACACTTGAACTAATTAGCTTTAGAAGAACACAATGTTTGTCACTTTCTTTTTTCAATTTTATTATCTTTCTAACACACCAGGTCTCAGCTTTAAATTTGAGTGAGGAAAGACATAAAAAAATAATCGAAAGCTAAAATGATAAACCAATGTGCTTCCTTAAAAGAAAATTCACCAAACTTTACCGGTGCTGTTTTCATATCCATCAATATGGTATTCCTGGCTGTTTTTTTTTTTTTTATTG
The DNA here is from genome assembly GCF_964341445.2 of Mesoplodon mirus. Lineage (NCBI taxonomy): Eukaryota > Metazoa > Chordata > Mammalia > Artiodactyla > Ziphiidae > Mesoplodon > Mesoplodon mirus. The sequence continues at coordinate 57,934,539 of NC_138992.1, forward strand.
GCTCCTTGCCACACCTTGACACTCTATCATGCTCCATCATGCTTCTTTAATCTGAATATTTAGTGTTCTTTCATGTCTTAATTACAGCAAATTGCGGCAGAGTTGGCACCATTTCTTGAAATTAATCCCAGAGTACTTTGTTTCTGTCAAGCAGTCAAAGCCTTGGAGAATAATAGTAAATGTTATTGCAGATCTAAATTTAAATGACTGTCTATGTATTTAACTTAAGCCTTTAATTATTCGTGCCAAACTGTTTTTGGTTCAAATGTTAAACATTATTCATTGAGAATGTAGAATTAGATTAGACAGCTAAAACCTGCAGACATGTTTGGCTATAATTTTAACACAACAATTATCTATATTAACATATTTTCTCAGGTGTACAAAACTTAGTAAATGGCATGTGATATCTTCTTATGAATATGTATTTCAATGTTCCATTACTTCTGTCATTATTAATAAAAGGTATGGATTTAGGTCCATTTGATTCTAAATGGCTTTTCCCTAACCAATTGTTAAATTGTAAGTCCAACCCAAGAATGATTTGGTATTACTATTGCTAATAGTCTTTAAACAATTCAACATAATGAAGCACTTCAAAAGTTCTTACAAACGTAAGACTTATATTGTTTTGTTTGTTTTCTATGGAAAATTTATAAGTCCTAGAACTCTCATGCCCTTATTCTGAGCAGGCTGTACAAATATGCAGAGTCAAAAAAAAAAAAAACTACGTTATAAAAGTTATAAAATAATATTAGCTTTAAAGGTACTAGGAAATAGAATTCATTATTCATGTTTTATGTATATATGTTTAAAGATTTAGAAATTGGAAAATTCTGGGATGTAGAGACTACATATTTGTTGATTAGATTTCAGATAATTGATTTCACCCTAAATTTTAAAAAAGGAAACCTATTCTTAAGAATAATAAAAATTGTATACTTTGTAAAGTGAATATATTTTTTAGTGAACATAGTAGGAGACTGTATATTACAGTGGTACACTTAATGAACTCCCATGAAGAAATGAGCTCCAGGTAGATCAGGATTTTGTCCTATTATCTATCTGTGTGTTGCCAGCTTCTAGCCCGTAGTCCTATATTTAGCCCTCTATACAATAAGCGCTTAGTCAATTGAATTGGATAGATGGTGTTAATTTCACCTGTCAGACATGTGTCATTTTCCCCACTAGGAAAAATGTGTCGTTTGCTTTGCCTCTGAAATACAAAGTGAATAGGAAGGATTTACACTTACAGTTTTGGCAGATTTATCTTCAAGTCATCTACAGGCATAAGTTAATAAATACTGCTTTTTTATTTAGTTTTAATATCTATCTAAATGAAGCTAGATGCCATTTCTATTACCTACACTTGAGGTATATATTGAATTTAGAGACATACGAGAGAAAGATGGATTCACAAAATTTATGGTAAAATAGATATTTCTCAATAATTCAGAAAAAATGTACAAAACGGTGTTTCCAGTTCCGTCTCCTTATCAATAGCCATGTAATTTTTAAACAGATATGTTTTCCCCATGTCTCAGAATCTCAAGGGTGTAGCTGATCTTTCTAACTACAAAGTTTCCTGGCAGCTGTAAAGTCGCTTTCAAGCTGTGTTATCTGCTGTTCTAGCTGAGCAAGTTCCACTTTGTGTTTCTATTGGGTAGCTATTACATCCAAATGCAGTGACTGCAAGGTCTTTTCTAGCTTTTCAATGACAAGCAGCTTTCTCCCCCCATATTGGGCAAGTATATTAGCTGTTTCAGCTTTTTCTTCCTCTGTGATCTACTCACATTCTTAAACTTTCATAGATGTTTGCATTGCATTAAAAATCATGGTTAAAATGAGAAATTAATGTACATGATACCAGATATATTCCATTCATTATATTCTCTAAACATTATTATAGACCTACTTAGAAAAAAATAAACAAACATGTCTTTCTGTTAGTATAGCTAATGTAAATGTAGAAACTGGGGCGTATAAAAGTGAAACCAATTATCTCAGCCCAGGGGTAGTTTCACCTATACTGTTTCGACATCTTAGGGAGTCAAGGAGCTACCATATTTTTACAAGAAGTCTAAAAGCAGGACTTCTGTACATTTGTTTTATATAATTGAGTTGGTTCTCTCCTAAGAATTATTCCAATATGCTTAGTCAATATGATGTCTTATTTTTACAATTAATTACCAGATACTTATCTAAGTTAAAACTTTTATTGCATTTTATAAAAGCATTTTATATGAGTTTTCTTGTTTTGTCCTTATTGTAAGTTTGTAAAGTATTATCACTCCATTTTAGAAAGAAACTAAACTTCAAATTATTTTGTCTTTCTACTATACTATACTATTATTTTTCCCGAGAGATTGGGTTTCATGATACCAATTAATGGGTTAATAAACTGATTTTTAAATAAAAATGTGTTTCTAACAATTCCCACTTAGCAATAGAAAATAAATCTCTCTCTTCCTTGTTTTTTAATGGGGCTGGATTTTTCCCACTTGCGTCGAGAGATGGCAATTTTGCATAGTGGAGGATTTCCTTGAAACCAGAAATGCAATTATTTTCAAAAGCCAGATAACACTGTTAGCTATTAATATTTAGTTTGACCATATTGTGATTGGGATGTTGGTCAGAAGATAAGTAAAGATGGAAACGTGCCTAATAACAGAGAATAATTCAAAGAGTCCAGAAGAATTGGGGATACTACCCTGAATTCAGTCAGCCCTGTGTTTCATAAAGTAGAATCAGGGAAACTAGTCTATAGGCAGTTAGCAAAAAGATTGTAAGGTGGAATACTAGAAGACACCAAAGATTATAAGTTGCAATCAAGAGATATTAGACTGTAGGCAGTGAGTACCCAGTGTTGTCGTAAGTATAGAACAAAGTTAGTGTTTCCTCTAAATCTCATTTTACAAAGGGCCCTAACTGGAACCGACTGCTGTTTAATGTGTAATAAAATCAGAGAATTAGAATTTTGGCCAGTCTCATTATTAGGAGCTTAATTGATCATTTCAGATTGGGATTCAAAAATGAAATTCTGTAATTGCTACTCTATACAATGTACTAGAATTAGGCCATTATTTTATTGAGGGCAGGGATTATGTTATTAGTTTTTCATTCAGCAGCTCTTGCTCTGCACTGGCACATAGGAGTTGCTCACGAAGACCTGCTGGATTGAACTGAAGTCTTGAGCAGCAACAGTAAATATGATAGTGTGACATGTTAAATACACACCCAGTTCTTACATTGGGAGGACAATATCCCTAAAGAGACTGTATTATAAAAACTGATAAATTCACTAATTTGGAATTTTTTGTAATAAAAATGTGGCAATAAATGACTATTAGTTTCCGAAATTTGGAAAATGAGTAGGTTAGGAGAGTAACGGCAGTTACAGTTGTAATCTATAATATTCTCTTGTAAGCATACAGTGAATTTTGTGAAAATAAATGTCTAATTCTGAGGAAGAATCAAGATAATTGAGCATGTTTATCACAAAGAGCATACAAGTCTTTTAAAAGCAAAATAAAAAATCTCATAGCCAGGCTTGTTTAAAGATTCAAAAGTGGTATTCTTTGTGTGTTTTCAAAACAAAAAAACCCAACATTTGTTATTTATATGCAGGTATGTGACTGCCAGCTAAAGCAGGACTAATTCTCACTGGAATTTCTGTGTCAGTGTTTTTTTATTATAGTATAAAGTGGTCAAAACATTACATATGCCAACAGTTAATATATCATCATGTTGAACTGGAATCCAGAACAGGGTTTCCAAGCAGATTTCAATTTCCATCAAAACTTTAAGCCTCCTTGAGTCCCAATTTGGTCACCTTAAAATGAGGATGTAATACCTATCTCTTAGAGATGCTGTTAAGATAAAAATATAATAATAATACATCTGTACATTTCTGACATCGTAGGCACTTAGTAAAAAATCTATTGATATTATTATACTGAGTGATTAGTTTTTACATTAAAAATGTATTTAAATTTAAGAAAATTTAAAAATTATTATAGAGAGACTTCCCTGGTGGTCCAGTGGTTAAGAATCTTAGGTGGACTTTGAAAAAGTTTTGTGTAAACTGTAAGTACTACCTTAAATTAATGCATTTTCTTGAAGTTATGTGCCAGGCACTATTCTAAGTGTAATTTTATTAATTTCATTTAACTTAAGAAAATTAGAATCCTGCTGGAAGATGTTCTGTAGATAAGGTGCTGAAAAAGTAATGATCAATTGAAATTTTCTCCAGAAAATGGGCAATAAATTGATAAAGAAAGTAGAAGTCACTAGGTATAATTTTTGCCAGTAGCTGCCTCTGTCACAAACAGAGGAAACTGATGATAACTGCTATCAATGGGAATCACTAAGAACAAAGAATCACCCTGTCATCCAATTGTGTTTTCTGAAAGAAGGAAGGGCCTTTGGGAAACACCAACAGGAAGCAATGTTTTGATCATAGTGCTCTTGCATTTAAAATACTGCTGCAACCTCATGTTGGTCCTATATAAAGTTTAGAATGGTCTACATGGCTTTCAGGTCCCATCTATCTCAAAAGTGTCATTTCCCCATTACACAGTAAAATTTCAGTTGTGCTGGTTTTCTTTTAGTTCTTAGAATGCCCCAAACTCCTTCCTTTCCACATCAGGCCCTGGTCCATGTTGTCCCTTTATTCTGAATGTTCTTTCTGCACACTTCCTTGGCCCCCACCACCTTTAACCCTGTTATCACCCTCATTTTTGAGTATCATCTTAAATTGCACCTTCTCAGAAAGCCCTCCCTACCCAGTCCACTAGAGGAGGTAAGGCTCCTTTGACATACACCCTCCTCGATCTTACACATTTTCACAGGATTTTAAATAATTGTAAGTTTAAAAAATTGTCTCATTATGTGTGCAATGTCATTTTCTCCTACGAAATTTTATGTTCTCTGCATGCATGGGCAATTCTAGGATGGACTGTGTTCTCTGTACCTAGCTAGTGCTTGGCAAAGGCTTGTAATCATATGTCTGATGTCTACTATGTGAACAAACTAAATACATATATACTTACATAAACAAACACACTAACTCCCACTGAAAGAACTACCACTGGGATATGTTAGATTGATAAACCTATGTGATTCAACTATGACATATTGATGAAAGTTTACAATTATTATTTTCCTTTCTCTTTGGAGAACTTCCTTTAAAGGTAGTTTAAACATTCTTTAAAGGTTGGTGAGCTGATGACAAATTCTCTTAATTTTCCTTCATCTGAGAGTGTATTTATTCCTGAAGAATATTTTTGCTGGTTATAGAATTCAGGGTTGACGGTTCTTTTCTTTCAGTACTTGAAAAATGAATTACACTTCCTTCTGAATCCATACTTTCAGATCAGAAATCTACTATCATTCAAACCAATGTTCCTGTATAGGCAATGTATCATTTATCTTTAGCTGTATTTAAGATTTTTTCTTTGTCTTTAGTTTTCAATAGTTTGATCATGATACATCATAACACGGACATCTTTGGGTTTATTTTGTTTGGGTTTTACTCAGCATCTTGAATCTGCTGGCTTATGCATTTAAACAAATTTGGGAAATTTTCAGCCATAATTTCTTTGAATAGTTTTTCAACCCCATGCTCTTTTTTCCTCTCATTTTGGGATTCTGATAATAAGAATACTAGATTTTTTTTTTGATATTGATCTACAGGCCATTGAAGCTCTGTTAACTATTTTTTCTTTACTGTTCAGATTAAGTAATTTCTATTGTCTATCATCAAGTTCATGATTCTTTCCTCTGTTGTTTCCAATCTACTATTGAGCTGGTGCAGTGAGATTTTATTTCATTTTTCATATTTACATTTTTACAAGTTCTATATTTCCCCTTTGTATTTTAAAATATATTCCATTTTTGCTGATGTTTTCTATTTTTTCACTTATTAATAGAGTTCATAATTGCTCATGAAGCAAGTTTATGATTACTGCTTTCAAATCCTTGCCAAATAATTCCAATAGCTGAATTATATCAGTGTTGGCACCTACTGATTCAAGTAGTAATTGTTCTGGTTCTTGAAATGATGTGTGATTTTGGATTGTATTTTGGACTTCTAGGATATGTTGTGAGATTCTGGATTCAATTTAATCTGTTTTAGTGGAGATTCACCCTGTTTAGTTGTAGCACATAGGTCTGTGTGGAGGTAGAGGTTCAGATACCCACTGGGCTCTACTGACACTATTCCTGAAAAAGCAGATCATGGCATTGTACTACCTTGTTGCTGGTGGATAAGGATAGAAACTCAGCTCCCTGCTGATCCACAAAAATACTACCCTATCAGCAAAAGCAGAATGCCAGTTAGTATTGCCTCACACTGTCTTGTGCTGCCTCACTGCTGGCAACAGGGTGGAGAACAGTGAGGATGGAGGTTCATAACTCCACTGGGCTTCATTGACACAGGGGGAGATGTGGGTGCAACGTCCTGAATAACACCAACTTACACTGCTTTATTCCACATTGTTACTGCCTGGTAAGGTGAAAGTTCAGCTCTTTGCTTAGCCCAAACAAGAACAATCTGGTGGGATATTCAGAGCACTATCTCTTGCTGTCTATCGGCAGTAGGGGAGAGATGTGTGGAACTTTGGCTCTGTGCTCAGCTCCCCTGACACCAAGAATGGGGGTGTGGGGGAGTTTTTCCACTGGTATTTAGGTGGAGTACAGTGGGTATTGTCAATAAGTTTACTACTCTATTAGGCTATCCTTATCATTTTCCTTCTTCTTTGGCTAGGTAGACCAGGCTTCTCTCGGGTCATTTTGTCTACGTCTTTTGATAGTTTCAGGTTGCAGTCCCCCGTGTCTCAACCTGGCTATATAGAAGGCAAAGCTAACAGCCACAGAGCTCACTGTCTTTTCATTCCTCAAATCCCGTGGTCCTTAGTCAGCCCATCTTTTTCTTTCCATCATTCAGAGTCTTCCTATATTTGCTTGTTGTATTATGCTCACGTTTTTAAGTTGTGCCATGAAGGAACATGTTTTCTCTACCCTTGTAGGTATTTTTGACTCATTTAATAATTAAATTGATGTAAGATAGATTAACAGGAGAAAAGTAAACTTCAGTTCCTGTATACAGGAACCACCCATAGACATGAGAAGCTCTCAGACATTCAGGCAATTGAGGCTTATATGTCATCCTGAGCTAAGGAGAAGGGGGTAGGGGTCTAGGTCTCAAAGCGAAGGAAGACAATTCACAGCAAGATGGGAAGAGCAAATGTTTGGTAAACAAGTGTTTTTCATGCCTAAAAGAGACACAGAGTCCACAGAGAGGACTCTGAACAAGCCCTGTTAAGCTCCGCCAGCTTATTACACATAGCCCATACTCTTTATAGTCATCTCTGGTGACAGTTTCTTGCTGGACCAGGCCCTTTATTTAAAAATTATTTTAGGCAGTTAAGGCGAAGGTCAAAAAGCTTTTTTTTCTTGAATCTGCTGTGTCTTGATTGACTTTAGCTCAAAACAATCCACCTGCCAACACGGCACATTTTGAGGCAGCTTATTTTGTTCTTCAGTTGATAAGAATTACAACTTGAAATTACATATTCAAGGAATACGTGTATGTATGCATATATCCCTACATATATTTGTTTACATATAAAACTATATATACCCATATATATCTAGCTATCCATATATATCTGGATGGATATATATATATATATATATATATATATACCTATATATGCAATGTATATATAGTGGCATTGTATATATTTCTATGCACTCATATAGAATGTGTCAGTACTTATGAGTTATATCCACAAACATTTTTTCTTTTATTCTTTAAAAAACTTGTGTTCCTGCAAGTAGCCAACCATTTGTTGTTGTTGTTGATGTTCTGAAAAATGGATAAAGTAGAAATTTTATTTAGCAAATTTACTCTTTATTAGCGATATTCTATACTAAACTAAGTTTGTGTTAGGAATCAGCAGTGTGAGTATTAATTCTTTCATTACCACTCATGACTCTAGGCAAGTTAGAGAACTTCCCTGAGTGTCACATTTCTCATTTGGAAATGGATTGCGTGAGTATGTGATAGAATATATTATCTCTACACTCCTTTCTAGCTCTCAAGCTTTCTTTTTAAGTTTTTAAAACATAAACTTTAAAATTTGCATACTTATTCTTTAGAGATACTAGAAACAAAATATTACTCAAATCAGTCAAAAACAAACTACATTGTATATTTTGGAATAGGAAGAATAAGTATTTAACACTATCTCACCGAGTAAATTTTGCTTTTCTTGGAGACACTAGCATTTATAATATTTTTTTTTCCTTAGTCCAATCCTTCTATGACAGCCACAGCTGTGCCTTCTCTGAGCCCTCTCCACTCTGGTGGGTGGCCTGCTGTTTTGCTTTAGGAAGTCTCAGATATGCTCTTGCTAATACTTAAGACATATCTCTCAAACTTGAGCCTTATCTCTCTAATGAATGCCTGTTCACCCTCAGAGCTAAGTGCCCAGGGAGAACCAAACCTCTTGATCCTTGCTTTATGAACATTTACTTACTGGATCTCAGGGTCAGAAGCTCTGTGTTGTAGTCACTCTGGTATTGTACTCTCTCCAGGAATCTAGGGTTCAAACAGCCCCTGCAGCCACTAACTGCTATGGTGATAGATGGCCTCAAGCTGGTTTGACTGCTCCGGACTTCAGGTATATGAATTCCTGTAAGTCTGGACTTGCTACTGCACTGCTCTCAAGCCGCAGTGTTCCTTCTGCTCTCTCTAGGCAGCCTACCTTTAATGAGGTGCTTTCCTAGCAGCTTGGCTCCCACCTTATCCAGGCGTCTTTTATGCTAGTCCAGGCAAAGCCCAGAGCGAACCACCTTATTTTTAGTGTTCTTCTACAGCACCTATTCTAGTCTCATTCCTTCTTTCAATAAGAACAGAAAATGCAGATAAAAGCCATGCATTATACTATTTTCTTATTATACCATGATATGCATTGATACAAGGCTGTGGTATTTTTCTCCTAATCAGGACAGACATTTACCTCCATTAGTAAGATAATCAGATGCTGTCTATTGCCCTCAGAAAGGAATCCGAATGTACAGCTTATACTAAAAGTCTTTTTAAGTCTTATGTGAGAGTAGAATTTTAAGGAATTTTAAGGAAATGGTTAGATAATAGCCCTATTGAAAGAGAGCTGGATAAACGTAATAGACAGATTAAGATAAGAGAGGGAAAAAGAGAGAGATGAGAGAAAGTTGTTAGACCTCTACTCTACATGTATTAGTTTTAATATATCTTCTGCTCAATTTGACTACTAACTGAATCAGTTTTTTTGGTTTGTTCATTCTTAAAATTTGAAAAATGTTACATTTAAATATTACATTGGTGTTTCATTTGAGTTTATCTTGAAAGCAAAACTACCAATGTATACATTGCATTTAATGCCAAACTACCACTGTATATCCAATTACTTAAACAAATTGCATACAAAAGTAAATAGTGTAGAACTGAAAGACCTAACAATTAATTCTGGTCCAGGGAAACCTCTGCCCTTTCACACAAACACAAAACAAAGCTGAGATGAAACGTAGGATAGAATGCAAAGGAAACTATAGTACTGAACATTCCTGAGACTTGAAAGAAAAATTGGAGAATAAGCCATTAACCATGAAGTCATTTATTAAAGACTAACAATGATTCAAGTCACCTAGGAGTTACCACCTGGGCATTAGGCACTTTGACCACCAGTGAAACAAATGTCAAATGTCACCAAATGTTATTCAAATGCTATAATGCTATATATGTTTGTACTAGAGCAGTCAGGCTCAGGGAAATAGCAGAATAGGTGCATACATGGAATAAGACTCAGTCTTGATTAGTATGCTTCTGGGTAATGTTTGGTAGGTTTTATTTAATGTTTTGTAAACTGGTGTCATGAGTGAGATTAGTTTGGAGTTCTCTTTATTTTTCTTCATTTTTTTAGAGGGGCAGGGGGCTATGTAGCTGATGGACTACATCTTTTGGACTATATCTTTAATCACTATTTGGTGTCAATATTTTGCCGATTTCATTAAAAAAATTTGGAAACTCTCTTCTTTTTTCTGTGCTTCAAAGGATTTTATATAGCTTTGGAATTAACTGTTTCTTAACAAACTGCTCTAGGAAACAGTCCACTTTTTGAGCATAGCTCTTTGACAAATCTGTTTCTTAGGTGGTATTTATCTGTTCAAATTATCTATCTGTTCTGTGATTGTTAGATTGTTAGTGGCAGTTTACATTTTCCTAAAAAATTATATATATATATATATGTATCATTCAAGTTTCTAAATGTGCTTACATAGAATGGAGAAAATTAGTCTCTCATGATTTAGGTAACATCCCCTATATCTGTGATTATTTCTATTATCAGTGTGTATGTCATGTATTTGTGTGATATCAATTTTCCCTGTTTGGTTTAGAAAGTTATGTTTTATATTATCTTAATTTCCCCCCCAAATAGTTCACTTGTTTATTTATTAGGTCTATTAATGTTAATGAGGTGACTTTTGGAAAGCCCTTAGGTAACTTGAGGATGGGGTCTGGTTGCCAGGGAAACCTACTTTGTAATTAGTGGTTTGGACTTTCAATCCCATCCCACCACACCCTCACCTCTAGGAAGGGGAAAACGTCTGGAAATTGAGTCCAATCACCAATGGCCGATGATTTAAGCAACCATACCTAGGTAATGAAGTCATCATAAAAACCAAAAAGGATGGGATTTTGAGAGCTTCCAGTGAATACATGGAGATATGAGGAAAGTGGTGCACCCAGAAAGCATAGAAGCACGGCATCCTTTCACCATACCTTGCCTTATGCATCTCTTTCATCTACTGGTTCCTAAGTTATATCCTTTTATAAAATAAAAGGATATAAAATGTTTCTCTAAATTATGTAGTCCACTCTAGAAGATTAATAGAACCCAAGCAGGTGGTTGTGTGACCCTCCTACTTATAGCTGTTTGGTCAGAAGCACAGGTAGCAACCTGGACTTGTGTTTGGCCTCCGAAGTGTGTGTGTGGGGGGAGGGGGCTATCTTGTAGTACTGAACCCTTAACCTGTGCTATCTGATTCTATCTCCTGGCAGACAGTATCAGGATTAAGCTAATACCTTGGAGGCCTTGAAAAAAAAATACACATCAGAGCTAATAAGTACATAACAAGTCCATCATTAGAGAAATATAAATTAAAACTACAAGATACAATTTCATATCCACTAGATCAGCTATCCAAAATAAGACTAACAATAACAAACAGTGGTGACAATGTGTAAAATGTGGAAAAATATCATACATTTCTGGGAGAATGTGAGATGGTACACCTACTTTGGAAAACAGTTTAGAAGTTTCTCCAAAAGTTAAACATAAAATACTGTAGAACCCAACACTTGTAGGTCTATACCCAGGTTATATGAAAATGCATGTCCACAAAAAGACTTGCACATGAATGTCCATAGCAGCATTATTCACAATAGCCAAAAAGTGGAAAGAACTTAAATGTCCATCAATTGATAAGTGAACAGACAAAGTGTTGTATATCTATACAATAGAATACTACTCAGTAATAAAAAGGAAGGAATTCCTGGCCAGGCTATGTCCTGGATTAACTTCAGAAAACATTATTCTAAGTTTAAGAAGCTAGACACAAGAGACAACATGTCATATGGTTACAGGTACATAAAATTTCCAACTAAGGCAATTTTTTTAACATCTTTATTGCAGTATAATTGCCTTACATTGGTTACGTTAGCTTCTGCTATATAACAAAATGAATCAGCTATACATATACATATATCCCCATATCACCTCCATCCCACCCTCCCTATCCCACCCCTCTGGGTGGTCACAAAGCATCCAGCTGATCTCCCTGTGCTATGTGGCTGCATCCCACTAGTTATTTTACATTTGGTAGTGTATATATGTCTAGGCCACTCTCTCACTTCGTCCCAGCTTACCATTCCCACTACCTGTGTCCTCAAGTCCATTCTCTACATCTGGGCCTTTATTCCTGTCCTTCCCCTAGGCTCTTCAGAACCATTATTATTTTTTATTTTTTTTTTTATTTTTTGAGATTCCTTATATATAGGTTAGCATACGGTATTTGTTTTTCTCCTTCTGACTTACTTCACTCTGTATGATAGAATCTAGGTCCATCCACCTCACTACAAATAACTCAATTTCATTTCTCAGTAATATTCCATTATATATATATATATATATATATATATATATATATATATATATATATATATATATATATATATATATATATGCCACATCTTCTTTATCCATTCATTTGTTGATGGACACTTAGGTTGCTTCCATGCCCTGGCTATTGTAAAAAGAGCTGTAGTGAACATTGTGGTAAATGACTCTTTTTGAATTATGGTTTTCTCAGGATATATGCCCAGTAGTGGGATTGCTGGGTTGTATGGTAGTTTTATTTTTTGTATTTTAAGCAACCTCCATACAATTCTCCAAAGTGGCTGCATCAATTTACATTCCCACCAATAGTGCAAAAGGGTTTCCTTTTCTCCATACCCTCTCCAGCATTTGTTTGTAGATTTTAATGATGACCATTCTTACCAGTGAGAGGTGATATCTCATTGTAGTTTTGATTTGTATTTCTCTAATGATTGGTGATATTGAGCATCCTTTCATGTGTTTGTTGGCAATCTGTATATCTTCTTTGGAGAAATGTCTGTTTAGGTCTTCTGCCCATTTTTGGTTTGGGTTGTTTATTTTTTTGATGTTGAGCTGCATGAGTTGCTTGTAAATTTTGGAGATTAGTCCTATGTCAGTTGCTTCATTTGCAAATATTTTCTCCCATTCTGAGGGTTGTCTTTTTCTCTTGTTTATGGTTTCCTTTGCTATGCAAAAGCTTTTAAGTTTCTTTAGCTCCCATTTGTTTATTTTTGTTTTTATTTACATTTCTTTAAGAGGTGGGTCAAAAAGGATATTGCTGTGATTTATGTCATAGAGTGTTCTGCCTATGTTTTCCTCTAAGAGTTTTATAGTATCTGGCTTACATTTAGGCCTTTAATCCATTTTGAGTTTATTTTGGTGTATGATGCTAAGGAATGCTCTAATTTCATTCTTACACATGTAGCTGTCCAGTTTTCCCAGCACCACTTATTGAAGCAACTGTCTTTTCTCCACTGTATATTCTTGCCGCCTTATCAAAATCAAGGTGACCATATGTACATGGGTTTATCTCTGGGATGTCTATCCTATTTCATTGATGTATATTTCTGTTTTTGTGCCAGTACCATACTGTTTTAATACCATAGCTTTGTAGTATAGTCTGAATTCCAGGAGCTTGATTCCTCCTGCTCAGTTTTTCTTTCTCAAGATTGCTTTGGCTATTTAGGGTCTTTCGTGTTTCCATACAAATTGTGAAAAATTTTGTTCTAATTCTGTGAAAATTGCCATTGGTAGTTTGATAAGAGTGGCATTGAATCTGTAGATTGCTTTGGGTAGTATAGTCATCTTCACAATGTTGATTCTTCCAATCCAAGAACATGGTATATCTGTTTCTCCATCTGTTTGTATCATCTTTAATTTCTTTCATCAGTGTCTTATAGTTTTCTGCATACAGGTCTTTTGTCTCCTTAAGTAGGTTTATTCCTAGGTATTTTATTTTATTTTTTGTTGAAGTGGTAAATGGGAGTGGTTCCTTAATTTCTCTTTCAGATTTGCATCATTAGTATATAAGAAGGCAAGAGATTACTGTGTATTAATTTTGTATCCTGCTACTTTACCAAATTCATTGATTAGCTCTACTAGGTTTCTAGTAGCTTCTTTAGGATTCTCTATGTATAGTATCATGTCATCTGAAAACAGTGACAGCTTTACTTCTTCTTTACTAATTTGGCTTCCTTTAGTTTCTTTTTGTTCTCTGATTGCTTTGGCTAAAACTTCCAAAACTGTGTTGAATAATAGTGGTGGGAGTGGAAAACATTGTCTTGTTCCTGATCTTAGAGGAAATGGTTTCAGTTTTTCACGATTGAGAACGATGTTGGCTGTGGGTTTCTCATATAAGACCTTTATTATGTTCAGGTAAGTTCTCTCCATTCCTACTTTCTGTAGGCTTTTCTATCATAAAACAGTGTTGAATATTGTCAATAATTTTTCTGCATCTATTGAGATGATCATATGTTTTTTCTCCTTCAATTTGTTAATATGGTGTATCACATTGACTGATTTGCATATATTGAAGAATTCTTGCATTCCTGTACTAAACCTCACTTGATCATGGTGTATGATCTTTTTAATGTGCTACTGGATTCTGTTAGTGAGTATTTTGTTGAGGATTTTTGCATCTATGTTCATCAGTGATGTTGGCCTGCAGTTTTCTTTCTTTGTTACATCTTTGTCTGGTTGTGGTATCAGGGTGATGGTGGCCTCATAGAATGAGTTTGGGACTGTTCCTCCTTCTGCTATATTTTGGAAGAGTTTGAGAAGGATAGATGTTAGCTCTTCTCTAAATGTTTGATAGAGTTTGCCTGTGAAGCCATCTGGTCCTGGGCTTTCGTTTGTTGGATTTTTTTTTTTTTTTTTTTTTTTTTTTTTGCTGTACGCGGGCCTGTCACTGTTGTGGCCTCTCCCTTGAGGAGCACAGGCTCCGGACATGCAGGCTCAGCAGCCATGGCTCACGGGCCCAGCCACTCCGCAGCATGTGGGATCTTCCTGGACTGGGGCATGAACCCATGTCCCCTGCATTGGCAGGCAGACTCTCAACCATTGTGCCACCAGGGAAGCCCCTGTTGGAAGATTTTTAATCACAGTCTGAATTTCAGTTCTTATGATTGGTCTGTTTATATTTTCTATGTCTTCCTGGTTCAGTCTCAGAAGGCTGCGCTTTTCTAGAATTTGTCCATTTCTTCCAGGTTGTACATTTTATTGTCATATAGTTTCTTGTAGTAACCTCTCATGATCCTTTGTATTTCTGCAGGGTCACTTGTTACATCTTTTTCATTTCTAATTCTATTGACTTGAGTCATCCCTTTTTTTTACTGATGTGTCTGACTAACAGTTTATCAATTTTGTTTATCTTCTCAAAGAACCAGCTTTTAGTTTTATTGATCTTTGCTATCCTTGCCTTCATTTCTTTTTCTTTTATTTCTGATCTGATCTTTATGATTTCTTTCCTTCTACTAAATTTGGGGATTTTTTGTTCTTCTTTCTCTAACTGCTTTAGGTGTAAGGTTTGATTATTTATTTGAGATGTTTCTTGTTTCTTGAGGTAGGATTGTACTGCTATAAACTTCCCTCTTAAAACTGCTTTTGCTCCATCCCATAGGTTTTGGGTCATCGTGTTTTCATTGTCATTTTTTTCTAGGTATTTTTTGATTTCCTCTTTGATTTCTTCAGTGATCTCTTGGTTATTTAGTAGTGTATTTTTTAGTCTCCATGTGTTTGCATTTTTTACAGATTTTTTCCTGTAATTGATATCTAGTCTCATAGTGTTGTGGTCAGAAAAGATACTTGATACAATTTCAATTTTCTTAAATTTATCAAGTCTTGATTTGTGACCCAATATATGATCTATCCTGGAGAATGTTCCATGAGCACTTCAGAAGAAAGTGTATTCTGTTGTTTTTGGATGGAATGTCCTATAAATATCAATTAAGTCCATCTTGTTTAATGTGTCATTTAAAGCTTGTGTTTCCTAATTTATTTTCATTTTGGATGTTCTCTCCATTGGTGAAAGTGGGGTGTTAAAGTCCCTTACTATGATTCTGTTATTGTTGATTTCCCATTTTATGGCTGTTACCCTTTGGCTTATATACTGAGGTGCTGCTATGTTGGGTGCATATATATTTACAATTGCTATATCTTTTTCTTTGATTGACCCCTTGATCATTATGTAGTGTCTCTTATAATACTCTTTATTTTAAACTCCATTTTGTCTGATATGAGAATTTCTACTCCAGCTTTATTTTGATTTCCATTTGCAAGGAATATCTTTTTCCATCGCTTCACTTTCAGTCTGTTTGTGTCCCTAGGTGAAGTGGGTCGCTTGTAGACAGCATATGTACAGGTCTTCTTTTTGTATCCATTCAGCCAGTCTATGTCTTTTGGTTGGAGCATTTAATCCATTTACATTTTTTTTTCAGTGTTTAAACTTTTATTTCACACCATGCAAGGTCAATTATAACACATGAAAAAGTGACAACAGCTATAAGCTGCAATTTCATATTTATACATTGGACATGTCCATTTTCAAAAGCTGAACATAATTACCATGTTGTCTTAACAGCCAGGCTTCAATTCAACTGTTTATACAGGTAAAATCTACTATGAAAAACATTGATTTTATATCTGTCCACATTCTGTGAAAATAATTCTTCGACTAACAGACCCTTTAGGAGAACCAAAGGATTCAATCTTTTTCACAGTATCCATACCATCTTTAACAAACCCAAATACTACATGCTTAAAGTCCAAATGCTCTGCTTTTTTCAGTGTTATGAAAAATTGAGAATTATTGGTATCCTGGCCTCGATTGGCCATGGATAGTAAGCCAGGACTGGTATGTTTCACATCAAAATTTTCATCTTCAAATTTATCTCCATAAATGGACCATCCTCCTGTTCCATCGTGTTTGGTGATATCTCCCCCTTGGCAAACAAAATCTGGAATCACTCTGTGAAAAACGGAGTTCTTGAAACCAAAGCCCTTCTCTCCAGTGCACAGTGCTCTGAAGTTCTCAGCAGTTTGAGGAACAATGTTTGAAAATAATTCCATGGTTATACATCCCAGAGGCTCACCATCTGCACAAACATCAAAAAACACCACAATATTTGTCTCCTTTGCTCTCGGTGATACCTGTTCTTCCTGGAGTTTCAATAAACTCTGTTGACATTCTTCAAATTTTTTCTTAAAACAGTCAGTCATTTCTTTAGTTTTAAATCTCACTGCAAGCTGTTCCACTTTGGCTTCTCCATCAGCATAATCTGAGGCAGTCCAAACTAAAGCATTGTTGGAAACATTCAAGGGTTTCAGTTCCATTGTTTTGGTGATGACGTGGTTTGCACACACTTTGAGCACCTGGTCTCTTCTCATCAGGACCCGGTAGTAATTATTCATCGTGTGCCAGAGGATCTTCATGTCTCCAACCCCACACTCCTTCCACGGACTGGCCTCTCGATCCCATCTGTAAAGTTTGGCTCTCTCTTTAAATAAAATTTCTTCATCTTCTTCTCCAGATTTTACTTCTACCTCTGGTAATGACACTATTGGTTCAAAATGGATATCTTCATTATGAACTACCTCTTCATCACTACCATCTTCATCTTCACCAACTTTACTGGCTGACTGTGCTCCGAACACAGCTGCTCCAGTATTTGCTCACTGGAAATTTTTATCTTTGGACCCAAAAGCAAAATCCCCAGAATTACTGGAAGTCAAGTCTGCAAATGACAGCCCTGTGCTACTTCCAAATCCAAATGAAACTGTTTTGCTTTCCACTTGGCTTGTAGAATCTGCATCATTTTCCTTTCTAGTAGATAAATCCACAGGTTTATCGACAGTTTCAGAAGAAATAGGTGGTGAACTAATAGATCTGGTAGTAAACTCTGGTTCTTCAGATTTACACAAAAATGGTACAGTCACTTTACTGCCATCTGTACACACACTGTCAGCCATGCTAGTTATGTCCTCATTCTGGGATTTTTGAGCTTCCTGAACTTTGTGAAGCTCCGATTGGAAGTCTTCCCCACTTCCATTTTCCTCATCAATGTCACTGCAGACTCCACAAAAAAATGTAGGTGGAAGCTTTAACGTATCTGCTTTTGCCTTTTCTTCAACTGTTGGTTTCTTTTCCCAAACAATAATACATTCTTTCTCATTATCTGTTAGATTTTCTTCTAATGGTCTACATTTTTCTGAGTCATCCAAATATAGTTTTCCATTAAGCTTCTTGATAGCTGTGTGAAAAACTTCATCCTCCTCCTCCTCTTCGCTGATGTAGTCTGGCCTGCTCTTATAACAGAAGAAAGTGGGAGGAAGCTGAAGTTTGCTTGCAAGAGCTTTTTGCTCAGGGGTCGGCGTTAGCTCATACACAATGAGAACATCGTCATCTGAGGGAAGATCTTCAGGCTTTTTCTTCTCTTCCACTGTTAGTGGGGCCCCATGAAAATTCTGTGACCCCTGATATCCATCAGGCACTGAATCTGGTCCATAATTCTCTGTAGGCCAACGATGAGGGGACCCTGAGTTACTGCTATTTAGTTTCAACTCCTGCATTTCTTTCTTAATGGCCTCTACTTGTTGGCAGATCATTTTCAATAAAGAATTTTGATCTTCTGCCCATGGAGGTGGTGTTTTGGGAGAATACTTGTAACTTTTATTTGGTGAGAGAGAGTATTTGGTGGGAGACTGTGTAGAATGTTTTACTTCTGAATCTGCATTTCACAAAGAACCATTTCTATAAAGAGGCCCTCCTTCACTGAAGTCATCGAGCTCCTGCATGACTAAATTAAGCATCTCTTTTACAGATTCCAGGGACACGGGCAATTTCTTAATCACTGACAGATCTGAATCACTGTCATCTAAAATCTTTATCAGGTAGTCTCTGGTCTTTCTCAGGTACTTTTTGCATTCTTCTCGTTCTTCAGAAGAAAGCGCATCATTTTCAATGTCTTCTGCTTTTCTGTGAAAAATCAGTGCAAGATTCCAGTAAGAAACGACATTATTAATAGATTCAAAAGCAGCCACAGCATCGTCTATATTTCCATTAACTGCATCCAATATAGCACATGTTATGTGTGCTTCCTCTTCATACTCACCCATTTCAGATGCCTGAATGTCTGCACTATGAAAATGTTTAAACAGAGGGTCAATAGGTTCAGGGATACTGCTCTTCTTTTTAAGTATCTTCAACAATGGCAAAACCTTCTTCCAGTAATTAACACTTCTGCCTATGTATTCTCGTTGATCATAAAAAGAATTAAGACCACTGTCCATTTTCTGAAGGCACTTTGCCCTGTGCACAAGTAGAGCAGGCTGAAAACCATGTTTTTCCTGGCCCCTTAGAGTGTTTATGTCATGCTGAACTAGAAGTCGCAATTTTGCTGAGGTTCCAGGTATTGCTTTTCTGTGGATTAGATTACAAACTGCATCCCACCAAGATTTCTGTCTTTCTGTGCAAAGCTGTTTACACACAGGAAGTGGCAAGCACAGAGGCTGATAGAAGCTGTAGTGAGAATTACACTTCTTCTTTAATTGTAAGTGGCTGGTATATATTACTCCAAGTAGAAATACTTCAAGATCTAAAATACATATTGATTCAGGTGCATTTGTTTCAAGTCTTGAGGTTTCCAGGGGCAAATGATGAAAAAGCTGTTTTAGCCATTTTCGAATCGCAGGTAAGGCGGGCAATGAATTCCATTGTAAGCCAAGCCAGGTGAGGTGCTGAAGACTACCATTGTGTGCTCGAATGGCACCAACATCATATTGAGCCAAATCCTCAGGACCTGGTGCTTGTACATCAAGGTTTCCAATATCATCATTACCAAGGAAAGATCTATCCTTAGGTGACTGACTAGAAAACAGAGCATCATATACAGCAGACTGCCCACTTTCATTGGCAAGGGATTCTACAACCTCTTTTAAAAAGTCTTGCTTGTCACGACTTAAGTTTAGCAACATATGCCCTGATTGGCTCAGGCGATCACAGGCCATCATTTCCAGTAGATTTTGTCCAGCTTCTCCTTTTATAAATTTAATCTTTGGTCTTGGAACCTGAAAGGCTATGAGATAGCACAACGCAGCCAGCTCAGAGAGCACTTGCCACTGCACGTCACTATGCTGACCCATCTTCAAAAGCAGAGAACCAGCATGCATGTAGAAATGTCCCCTCACTTTGAAGAAAGTAGCTGAGAGTTCATCATTTCCACCCACACAAGATTTCACAGACTGAAGAGCACTATCAAAACTCTCCAACAATTCCCTGCTCTCGTGCACATCTCTCGTGGACAGCGTGAGAAGCATAAGGTTAGTGTAGGCTAGAAGTAAGTCCTGATTGGTTGCTCGCCAGTTACTTTTATCAGACTCCAAACACTGTGAAGATTCCAGATATTCCTTAAGGGTCTGTACAACACAGGAATTCCACTCTAAACTTGAACGCAAGGCTATGTTTCTCTCTGCCTGGTGGCAGTGGGCCCCAGCATCCTTCAGTCTATTGTTTGAGCGATACAGCTCTACTAGTCCGATGTTCATGTGGACATCATCAGGTCTTGCACAAAGTTCTGACTGAATCAAGTCGAAAAGTTTATTCCATCCATCTTCACCTTTACAATCTAAAAGCTGTTCCTTTAGTTTATAAATTGCAGGACTTCCTGGAAAAAGTTTACCTGCTCTTTCAACCCAGTATTTAGCTCTTCCATCCCTAACATCATTTTTACAGAGCAATTCTGCAATCTTCAACACAAGATCTTTTTGTGTTGGGTTTAATTCCACTGAACGCTTATAATATTCAACTGCTTTCTCTATGGTTTCCTCCACTTCATAAAGAAGGCCGAGAAATCTGTGAGCTTTGGGATCCCTTTCTTGCACGTTAATGTATGTAGATATATATTTTTTAGCAAGATCATATTCCTTAGCTTTGTAATACAGTTTTGCAAAATAGAATCCTTTCATTGACTTCTCCCGGGGAGACGGGGCGGAGCCCTGCACCGAGGCGATATACCGCTCCACATCGGCCTTGTTGCGCCTCATAGCGCTGCCGACCAGGGTTCGCGCACGAGATGCCAGTGCCTAGGCCGCAACAGCTGCAGTCTGGGGAACGCGACGCCCAAAGCTCTGTGACGCAGCGCCGTCGCTGGCGAGAGGCCGACGCGCCTGCTCCATTTACATTTAAGGTAGTTATCGATATGTAGGTTCTTATTACCATTTTCTTAATTGTTTTGGATTTGTTATTGTAGGCCTTTTCCTTCTTTGGTGCTTCCTTCCTAGAGAAGTTCCTTTAGCATTTGTTGTAAAGCTGGTTTGATGGTGCTGAATTCTCTTAGCTCTTTCTTGTCTGTAAAAGTTTTAATTTCTCTGTCAAATCTGAATGAGATCCTTGCTGTGTAGAGTAATCTTGGTTGTAGGTTTTTCCCTTTCATCACTTTAAATATGTCCTTCCACTCCCTTCTGGCTTGCAGAGTTTGTGCTGAAAGATCAGTTCTTATCCTTATGGGGATTTCCTTGTATGTTTTTTTTTTTTTTTCCTAGCTGCTTTTAATATTTTTCTTTGTATTTAACTGTTGATAGTTTGATTAATATGTGTCTTGGAGTGTTTTTACTTGGATTTATCCTTTATGGGACTCTCTGTGCTTCCTGTACTTGACTATTTCCTTTCCCATATTAGGGAAGTTTTCACCTATAATCTCTTCAAATATTTTCTCAGTCCCTTTCTTTTTCTCTTCTTCTTCTGGGACCACTATAATTCAAATGTTGGTGCATTTAATGTTGTCCCAGAGATCTCTGAGACTCTCTTCAATTCTTTTCATTGTTTTTTTTTTTTTTTTTTTCTTTACTCTGCTCTGCAGTTGTTATTTCCACTATTTTATCTTCCAGGTCACTTATCCAGGTCACTTATTCTGCCTCAGTTATTCTGCTATTGATTCCTTCTAGCAAACTTTTAATTTCATTTCTTGTGTTGTTCATCATTGTTTTTTTGCTCTTCAGTTCTTCTAAGTCCTTGTTAAATGTTTCTTGTATTTTCTCCATTCTATTTCCAAGATTTTGAATCATCTTTACTATCATTACTCTGAATTATTTTTCAGGTAGACTGTATATTTCCTCTTCATTTGTTTGTTCTGGTGGCTTTTTACCTTGCTCCTTCATCTGCTGTGTGTTTCTTTGTCTTCTCATTTTGCTTAACTTACTGTGTTTGGGGTCTCCTTTTCACAGGCTGCAGGTTTGTAGTTCCCATTGTTTTTGTTTTCTGCTCCCAGTGGGTAAGGTTGTTTCAGTGGGTTATGTAGGCTTCCTGGTGGAGAGGAATTGTGCCTGTGTTCTGGTGGATGAGGCTGGATCTTGTCTTTCTGATGGGCAGGACTGTGTCCGATGGTGTGTTTTGGGGTTTCTATGACCTTATTATGATTTTAGGCAGCCTCTCTGTTGATGGATGGGGTTTTGTTCCTGTCTTGCTAATTGTTTGGCATAGGGTGTCCACCACTGGAGCTTGCTGGTTGTTGAGTGGAGCTGGGTCTTAGTGTTGAGATGGAGATCTCTGGAGGAACTTTTGCCATTTGATATTAAGTGGGGCCATGAGGTCTCCAGTGGACCAATGGCCTGAACTCGGTTCTCCCACCTCAGAGACACAGGCCTGACTCCCGGCCAGAGCACCAAGACCATCTCAGTACATGGCTCAGAAGAAAAAGGAGATAGAAAGAAAGAGAAAAAGAAAGAGAAAGAAAGAAAGAAAGAAAGAAAGAAAAGAAAATTAAAGATATTAAAATAAACAATAAATTATTAAAAATTAAAAAATTCAGTGTAATTTAAAAAGAAAAAAAACGTACAGACAGAATGCTAAGACAAATGGTAAAAGCAAAGCTATACAGACAAAATCACACAAAGAAGCATACACATACATACTCACAAAAAGAGAAAAAGGAATAAAGTATTTTCATTTTCATTTCATATTTCATTTCATAAATTTTTATTTTCATATATAAAATTTTTTAAAAAAGGAAGAGAGCAACCAAATCAATAAACAAATCAACCAATGATAATAAACTCTACATATTAAACTAAGATAAACATAAAACCAGAAACCAATTAGATGCAGAAAACAAACCCCAGGTCTACAGTTGCTCCCAAAGTCCACCACCTCAATTTTGGTATGATTCCTTATTTATTCACGTATTCCACAGATGCAAGCTACATCAAGTTGATTGTAGGGATTTAACCCACTGCTCCTGAGGCTGCTGGGGGAGATTTCCCTTTCTCTTCTTTGTTTGCACATCTCCTGGTGTTCAACTTTGGATTTCGCCCCACCTCTGCATGTAGCGGGGCTCTGGCTCACTCAGGCCAGGGGGTGCGGGGAGGGAGGGATACGGAATGCGGGCCAAGCCTGCGGCGGCAGAGGCCAGCATGACGTTGTAACAATCTGTAGTGTGCTGTGTGTTCTCCTGGGAAATTGTCTCTGGATCATGGGACCCTGGCAGTGGTGGCCTGCACAGTCTCCTGGGAGGGGAGGTGTGGATAGTGACCTGTGCTTGCACACAGGCTTCTTGGTGGCTGCAGCATCAGTCTTAGCATTTCATGCCCATCTGTCTCTGGTGTCCATTGATGCCTGTCTCTGTATCTCATTTAGGCGGTGCTCTGAATCCCCTCTCCTTGTGCACCTTGAAACAATGCTCTCTTGGCTCTTCGACAGTTCCAGAGTTTTTCCTGGACTCCCTCCCAGCTAGCTGTAGCGTACTAGCCCCTTTCAGGCTGTATTCATGCAGCCAACCCTAGTCCTCTCCCTGGGATCTGACCTCCTCTGAAGCCTGAGTCTCAGCTCCCAGCCCCCACCCGACCCGTTGGGTGAGCAGACAAGCCTTTCTGGCTGGTGAGTGCTGGTTGGCACTGATCCTTTGTGCAGGAATCTCTTCACTTTGCCCTCTGTACCCCTATTGCTGTGCTCTCCTCTGTGGCTCCGATGCTTCCCCCCCATGACATCCACCACTGTCTCTGCCAGTGAAGGGGCTGCACAGTGTGTGGAAAATTTCCTCCTTCACAGCTCCCTCCCCAAGGTGCATGTCCCATCCCTATTCTTTTGTCTCTGTTTTTCCTTTTTTCTTTTGCCCTACCCAGGTATGTGGGGAGTTTCTTGCCTTTTGGGAAGTCTGAGGTCTTCTGCCAGAGTTCAGTAGGTGTTCTGTAGGAGTTGCTCCATGCATGGATGTATTTCTGATGTATTTGTGGGGAGGAAGGTGATCTCCATGTCTTACTCCTCTGCCATCTTGAAGGTCCAGTCCTGAAGGCAATTTTATAGAGACAGAAAGTAGATTAGTGGGTGCTGGGGACTAGAAGTGGGAATCTGGGTGGGAACGGGGCTGAACTGTAAATGGGCATGAGGAATCCTTTTGGGAGATGTGAAAATACTCTAAGGATTATTTATGGTGATTATTGAAACTGCCAATAAAGTTAATAAAAAATCATTGAATTGTACACTTGAAATGCATTAGTTTTGTGTTATTTAAAATACATCTTAATACAGTTGTTAAATATATGTTTACATAGACACACACATAAACATATAGTTTTTAAGCTTAGGACATTATACTTTTTATATTTTCCCATATAACTTTGTGCTCTCTTAAATTAAATCAGAGGGTATAGTATATAAAAATTTGACTCTCCAAAGTTGATTGAAATGCTTTGTGACATTATACATGACCAAATTTCAAAGTTAATAGCATTTTTAAAAGAATATTTTCTATATCAAAGTACAGAACTTAAAAATTATAAGTATATATTAATAATATTTATACTGTTTACATGTTTATTTTTGTTTTAAATTTAATTTAATGTAAAATTGAAAAGAAAAATTAGTTTCCTGTTACAAATGTATTTCTGTCATTTTCTCTGGATTTCTGATGATTTGGCTCTTACTGTTTTATTTAATGAATGAATATTTTCTTTGATCTTTGTTGTAAATTGTATTATTTTAAAATTTTTCTTCAGTTAATTATTTCTTGTCCTGAATTTTGTTCTTTTCTGATTTAATATTGCTAATCCCACTTTTGGATTTTTGTTTATTTGCATTTTCCTTGGCTGGTTAGATCCACCTTCTCCATATTTGGCTTTTCTGTGTTATTTTGCAACGTGTATATTTTTGTATACAATATATTACTAGGTTTTGTTCTAATAATTTTTTTTCCTTTAAATGGTTGAGTTAAGCCTATTTATATTTATGTAAATTATATATATATGTTTGGTTAGTTATGTCATTATTTTCTCCCACTGCTTTTTAAAATATTTCTTTTATGCATGTTTGTGGGGTTTTTTTCCTGATAATTTGGAAAGTTTATACATTTTCTAGAGGTTTTCTTTATAGGTATTACTCTCAGCCATATTCTTAGTTATCTAAATCTTTAGACAAGCTCTATTGACTTCCTCTTCTACTATGTCACAACCACTGCTTATTTTGTGTCAATCAAAAAAGACTAGGTTATACTGCAGTAAAAAGAACACAACATTTCAGTGACTTATCACAACAAAGTTTATGTCTTGCAAAAAGTACCCTACAGTCTGGGCATCTCTCCAAAGCAGCTATTCTCCATGTGGCAGCTCAGAATCGCAGGCTGCTTCAATCTTGTGGCACTTACTTGTCAACATAATGCTTCTGGTCCACTCTGCAGGAGAGGGGAACATGGAGGAGTGTGCAGCAGGAATTCAATGTGTCAGCCCAGAAGTGACAGCAGTCATTTCTGTTGATATCCTTCTTGCCATAAAGTAAATCTTAAGAAGGAGACAGTACTCCTGCTGGTAACAAGAAGGAGAAGTGAGCAAGATGTGAGTAAGTGCTTGTAACACCTACTACATGATTTCAACTATATTGTATTATTTAATAAGTCTACTGAATATCTTTAAATATATAGTCATTCTTGTATTAATATTTTTAACACTTTGATATAATACTGGATCATAAAATGATTACTTATTATAAAATATGAGAAAACTGGGCTAATTATTGTATCTTCCAGTTTCTGTCCCCTTCTAGTCTTATTTTTATGGTTTATATCATTCCTACACAGTCAGAGGTTATAAAATTCTTCACTGTCTTTTTTTATGAAAATATTTAGCAAGAACTTTACTTCATTTATTTTTAGCTATCTCATAAATACCAGAAGATAAATTAGACAGTTTGTAATGAAATTTAGAATATTTTTTCCATAAAGCAAATTTATAACTCTTTTCCTTTGGCTCTGTCTTCCAATCCTCCTTCACTGTGTTGAAGAGATACCTAGGTCTTCTTGATTTTTGGTTATGTGAGTGGTTTCCAAACTGACTGGACTCTCTGAAAAGGTAGTTCATGACCTGGGTTTTATGGTCACTAGATCCATGACTTTTCCAACTTTGAAAATGATCTTAGCCAATTCATGTCTCACATGCTTTGTTTGTAGGACAGGTAAAGCTTTGAGAAGCACAATATCCCCAACTGTGCCCTGCTGAAGAGTATCATTTTCACTGATTTTTGAAATGCAAGATCTAAGTATAAATTCCATAACCTATTCACAGACTTATTTAATATTTGTAATATATGACTTGGTATTACTCTTTTTCTCTTCCGATATCAAAGTACAATTAAAACACAATGAAAATGATTAGAACCTAATTCTATTGGAATTAGTTACCTGACTTTGTTGTCTTTCTTAGTCTTATTTCCATAATTATATTGTAAGTTCTTTGTGGTGTGAAGAGAAGTGACATATTTTTCTATAGCACCTAAAAATTAGTGAGGCACAAAAAAAATAAATAAAACAACTTCTTATATATATATTTCTTTAATTAGAAGTATGCTCAGTTCTGAATCACCTTCCAGAGAGAATTCCTTGGAGTTCTGGAGCAATGTAGAGTAAATACAACAGACTAATCTGTACAATTTTTACCCAAATATGGTAAATGGAGAGGGAGAATGTGATTTCAATCTAAATTAGGTTTTATTTTACTATGACTATATGGAATTAGAATGAGAATTGGAATGCAAAGTTATATATTTTGTTTTAATTAATAAATTTAATTTTCTTTTTACCCTGTCATTTCAAATATACTCTTCAAATTGGAGACAAGTTGAAATAAATTCATAGGATAAAATTGTGGGAAAGAATTTGGTTGAATCAGAACAATAGTGCATAAGTCAATGATAGCAAATTCTCCTTACTAAGAGAATAGAAAGTAAAAAGTTTTTCCAGGGGCCCCATTATCCATAAACACTATATCTCTATATATATCTATATCTGTATATCTATATCCAACTGTCTATCTGTTTATCTATCTATCTATCCATTATATATGTATTGACTATGCATATATGCAATACATATATATCAAAATGTAAAGAAAGAAATCCTAAAAGTAAATGGGACATATCTATTCAAGTTATTATTTAAAACGTATTGAGTGTTGTTTATATACATTATTAAACTTCCTAATTTCATACACAAAGTAGTACTTCCCAACATTATACTACCAGATAACAGTAAAATTTATTAAGAATATTTTCCCTATTAGGTACCAACAATATAAAACAGAATACAAAGGATTTTAAAATTTATTCAGCAATTTCCAATGTAACTTTTGATGTTAAATAAAACTTCTGATTATTGAAATAAAGACAATGGAAAGTTTAGAAATGCAAATGAATGCAGAGATGCTGTCTATATTATTGAAAACAGTTCCCAAAGTCACCTATGAAAATATAACTCTAAAGCCTTAGATACACACTACTGTTTATTTCAGTGATGAATGGATATTTTTCGTAAGGAAAAGAGTCATCATAGAACTTAAATTTTGATAAAATTTTATTTAAGTAAAACATACATAAAGAGGACAAGATCTATATTATCAGTGGGCAAAAAGATTTCAACACATTTTTAGAAGCTGAAAGGAGCATCACACTCAATTCCATACATGGGTTTCAAAACATATTAGACACAGCTGGAAAAAGGGTTAGTTAACTAGAAAATAATGCACTGGAAAATACTAAGAAAATTGTTGACTGAAGCACAGAGAGGCAAAAAGATGGAAAATGTGATTAAAATAATTAAATAAGGGAACCAGTGAAAATGTTAAACATACATGTAAATGGAATCCTAGAAGGAAAAGAGAAACAAAAAGAACAGAAATTTTATTGCAAGAAATAATGGTTAAGAACCTTCAAAAACTGTTTGTTATGTTAGCCTACATAGTCAAGAATCTCTATAAAATTAAAACAGGATAAATACAGAAAATAGTATTCAAGTTTAACATACTCAAAATTCTGTAAATAAATCAAATAGAAAAACATTTTAAACAACTAAAAGAAAAAAAATTAAAGGAGGAAAAATAGGACTAAATGCTAATACGTTAACAAAATCGATGGAAAATTAAAAGCCAATGGAATAACATCAATAAAGTTTTTTCCCACTTTCCTCCATTATGAAACAGCTTTCCATCGTGCCTAAAATTTTTTGAACCTTATGAATTTGAACAGATTAGTCCTTCAAATTGAACATATTTTCTTATTTCATTAAATTCAGTACCATGATTTAGATACTCTCACAAGAAGAACTTTGGATATTTTTAATCATATTTGGTTTATAGATCTATTTTCTTTACATCTCTCATATTCTAAAGGACAAACCCACACAAATAAACTAATTTTTAAAGTTGGCATTTTAAATCATATGTTGTATTGCATCATCCCTGCATTATTTTTCTCAGCCTTTCCTCTCCAGGGAAGAATTGAGTGTTCTCTCATTTAGGTACCTGTCTAGTACATACAGTATTTCTATTTTAATATTAACTGTATTATTCTGAAACTGTTTAAACATGCTTTTTCTAATAAACTGCAAGCTCTTTGAGGGCATAAACATTTCTTCTTTTGGTTATCATCTACCAAAATGCCTGGTACAGAGTAAGTGCTCAATAAATGTATAGTTTATGAATAAATGAATATAATGTAAAAATATTTTACACTACTTTAAGATTCAAATTACTATGACTAATCTCCCAATCAATATTCAATGTTCTTCCCAACATATCAGATCAAATTCTCATGGAAGGTAATGTTTTTCATTACCTACTAGATTAAAGTTTATCTAATAATGTGAAACATGAAGAATGTCATATGAAATAAATAAATAAAATGACATGAATAGTCTAAAGAAGACATTCTATCATCTTTTCATAAATTGCACTTGATATATTATAACATTGTGAGGATCAATATCATATATTAATTTTGACGGAGGAGATATAGTAGTAGGACTGGCCTCACTTTGGGGTAAGACAATTAAAAAAAAACAACAACAACAGATTTTCCAGTTTGCCACTCCCATTTTTCTACTTATCCAGCATATTCCCTCTCCCAGCATACACCACCATGGAGTGAAAAAGTACTTAAATGAGAACACATTAAAAGACTACATTTATTAAAGCTAAGTTCTCAGCATCTAATATCAGACCCGTTCCTGCAGTTTGGAAACAGAAGAGACTGAAGTCGGCTCCTTACATTATCAGAACCATAGTACATCCCACTTACATACATGGCAGTTATTTCTGTCCTTAAGTCTTGTTGGTATTCACTCCTAGAGGCCTTCTTTAGTTCCCAGTAGGGCTGCTGTGAAGAGTAATGGCCTCTTCTAGCAGTGGTTCTCTCATCATCAGCACCTATCAAAGGATCCCAGTTGTCTCCTGATTTTTTTCAGCTGTTCCTAAATGTCTGATATACAAGAAAGCTCAGGGCCATACACAAACAGCCATGTAGACAAAGCACTCATATTAGCTTCCCTGAGGAAAGTTCAAGTGGGAATTTTATGCAGCTGGACAACTCTTTGGAGAAACTTAGAGTTGTGTTAGAAAATTAAACTGTAAGGCACTACAATGCCACACTCTAAACCTCTGCCACTTTATTCTGTACTATGGGGTAGTAAATAGTTACCTAGTTTTTCCTGGCTTACAGTAAGCATAGATAATTCATGGCTGAAACATCTGAGGGAGTGCGGTCTGTTTTATAACTATATGACCTTGGGCCTCACTTCCCAAGTAAAGGGGAATAATATTTTACCAGATAAAATTGTCATAAAATAAAATGAAGTAACCCATTAAAGTGCTGAAAACATTTGTAACAAATAGCAAGCCCTCAATAAATGTTACCTATTATATATAAAACACAAAAGATCAATACAAATTCATAACTAACTGAATGAAGTTTTCTGTCAACATATGTTTTTTCTATAAGAGAAAATGTACAAAAAGCCCCTACAACTTATATGCATGATTTTACCTCAGTATCAAATTATGGTCTTAAACTTTTAAAAAATGTATAGGACATAAATAATGTATCAAGATTACTTGAAAATAAATGGCATTCTAAAGTTAACAAATGACTAAATTAATTTAAATAATTTTTGTCAACAGATGGTCTTAGAAAGAAAAAACATGTCACCTGATACACAAAGATTAGGAGTTGAACAGATAGTTGAATATTGCTTGAGTTAAAAAAAAAAGTACATTTACCCCTCTTATGTAAGTGTCTACAATCCTAAGGGTTAACAAGTGTAGTTTTTTAAAGTGTAGGCAATAATTTTTGAAATTTGAGTAATTCTCTCTTTAGTTTTTTTTTTTTTTTTTTTTTTTCATGTAGCCCCAAAGGGGCAAGAAGAGACTTTAATTTGAGGAAGGGGGATTCACCAAAATAAGAAAAGGTGCAGAGAGTGGTGGAGCAGCAGAGAAAAAGCAGGCTGGAGGACCCCAGCCAAGAATTGTGGAGGACTCACCTTTCCACCTACAGGAGCACAGGTACTGCACTGACAGATTAAACAGTGACCCCCTTGCAAGCTGGGAAGGTAAGAAGTGGCCCCCGTGGCCAGAGCTTGCCTGGCTTTTGGGCCCTGGCTCCTAGGTGTGGCTGGTGACCACTGTTTAGCCCTTGTCCCCAACCAGTCCTGGGTGGCCATCTTCAGGTAGAGCTCAGGAAGTTGGCAGAAGGTCTCCAGTGCTTCTATGGAGCCCAAGGAGGAAGAGGGCAAGAGAGAGGAACTAGAGTCTGAGACTTCCCTCCTTCTCCACTAGAAAATTCCCAGAAATTACCTCCTGGGATTTCCCAAATCCTGAAGTCAGCCTCTGGACTCTGATGGCTGTGGGTTTGCTTGAAGCTGTTAAAAGATTATCAGTCTTGTCACGCACAGACAGAAAAGAAACATATCCCATGCCTAATTCGTCCATCTAAGAGTCTTTCAGTACCAATTATCTGGTCTGAGAATAATTGTTAATGGATTGTTTGGGGCTGTGTAGTGACTCCATCCCAATCCAAGGGGGGACTAAATAACATGTCCAAATTTGCAAAGATAAGACATTGTAGCACCTAGATATGAAAAAGATGGTCTAGTTAGAGAATCAGTGCTCTAAGATTCTACACTATTTTGCTTCTCTCAGGAGATGGGGCCTAACCATGCTGTCATAAAATATTAAAAGGATAGTGGAAGTAAAATGATTTATTAACACAAAGGTATGGAGGTCTCAATTCTTAGGAGAACAGTGTATATAAATAAAAATTTATAAAAATCTAATTCCAAAATAATGTTTTTTAGATTTTCCTTTTAAGTGTGAATTATTCCAAAGTTTCAATATAGGACTATTTTTCTACTTCATTTGTAACCTGCTTCTATTTCTTATATTTATGGAAAATATATTATTACAGAAATTATCAAGTAACTTTCTGATCAATATTTCTGGCTATAAGCTGCTTCTTTAACTTTTACCTTCATAAAATCCGTGTTGTGTCAAAAAATTTGAGATCCTGATTTAGTTTATCAGCTGACGACTGTCAACTGAATGGAGCTAACCTGACAAATGGGGCATCATTGAGATTAGTTTAGTGTTGCATCTTTCATGTTAATGTTTCAAGGGAAAATGGTGAACTTACCTATATTGAATAGCTATCATATATCTCTGCTTTCAAATAATTTATGGCTTTGATCTCTGAAATACTTAGCAGAAATAATGACTAAACATAATCTGAAAAAGAGACTGTTATGTGTTCCTGTTCTTCAGTATTCTGCATGGGTATGTTTTTATTTGTTTGTTTTTGGCATTTGGTTTGTTTATTTGTTTATTTTTAATCTATAGTGACCTCAAAGACCATCTGTTGAGATGGCAGCCCCCCAAAATTAAATTAGCCCAAATCTCCAAGGCTCCGTCTCTGCTTGAAGGAAAGCTTTAGGCAAGGAACATCTCCATGGGACTTTCCATGACAGAGAAATAAATTTGTGTTGTGATAAGCTACTGAAATTTGGGGGTTTGTTGCCCCATTACACAATCCCCCCAAATTTGTATTGAGATATAATTGATGTATAGTATTTTATTAGTTTCAAGTGTATGAATAATAATTTGATATTCGCACATATTGTGAAATGATCATCACAGTAAGTCTAGTTGAAATCCATCACTTTACATGGTTCCAGAATTTTTTCTTGTGATGAGAACAACTCTCTTCAGAACTTTCAAATATACAGTACAGTATTATTAGCTATCGTCACTATGCTGTACATTATATCTGCAGGACTTATTGATTTTATAACTGGAAGTTTGTACCTTTTGACCACCTTCAATGATTTTGCTTACTCCCCACCCTCTACCTCTGGTAGCCACCAATATGTTCCCTATATCTGTGAGTTCAGTTTTATATTTTATTTTGGTATGTTTGTTTCAGATTTCATTTGTAAGTGAGGTCATATGGTATTTGTTTTTCTCTGACTAAATTTACTTAGCATAATGCCCTCAAGGTCCATCCACATTGTCACAAATGGCAAGATTTTCTTCTCTTTTTTATTACTGAATTATACACACACACACATACACACACACACACACACACACACACACACATATATATATATATATGCCACAATTTCTTTTTTTTTTTTACACAATTTTTTTATTAGTTTCTGCTTTATAACAAAGTGAATCAGTCATACACATACATCTGTTCCCACATCCCTTCCCTCATGCATCTCCCTCCCTCCCACCCTCCCCATCCCACCCCTCCAGGCGGTCACAAGGCACCGAGCTGATCTCCCTGTGCCATGCGGCCGCTTCCCACCATCTATCTACCCGACGTTTGGTAGTGTATATATGTCCATGCCTCTCTTTCGCTTTGTCACAGCTTACCCTTCCCCCTCCCCATATCCTCAAGTCCATTCTCAAGTAGGTCTGTGTCTTTATTCCCGTTTTACCCCTAGGTTCTTCATGCCATTTTTTTTTTTAATTCCGTATATGTGTGTTAGCGTACGGTATTTCTCTTTCTCTTTCTGACTTACTTCACTCTGTATGACAGACTCTAGGTCTATCCACCTCATTACAAATAGCTCAGTTTCGTTTCTTTTTATGGCTGAGTAATATTCCATTGTATATATGTGCCACATCTTCTTTATCCATTCATCCGATGATGGACACTTAGGTTGTTTCCAGCTCCGGGCTATTGTGAATAGAGCTGCAATGAACATTTTGGTACATGTCTCTTTTTGAATTATGGTTTTCTCAGGGTATATGCCTAGTAGTGGGATTGCTGGGTCATATGGTAGTTCTATTTTTAGTTTTTTAAGGAACCTCCATACTGTTCTCCATAGTGGCTGTACCAATTCACATTCCCACCAGCAGTGCAAGAGGGTTCCCTTTTCTCCACACCCTCTCCAGCATTTATTGTTTCTAGATTTCTTGATGATGGCCATTCTGACTGGTGTGAGATGATATCTCATTGTAGTTTTGATTTGCATTTCTCTGATGATTAATGATGTTGAGCATTCTTTCATGTGTTTGTTGGCAGTCTGTATATCTTCTTTGGAGAAATGCCTATTTAAGTCTTCTGCCCATTTTTGGATTGGGTTGTTTGTTTTTTTGCTATTGAGCTGCATGAGCTGTTTATAAATTTTGGAGATTAATCCTTTGTCAGTTGCTTCATTTGCAAATATTTTCTCCCATTCTGAGGGTTGTCTTTTGGTCTTGTTTATGGTTTCCTTTGCTGTGCAAAAGCTTTTAAGTTTCATTAGGTCCCATTTGTTTATCTTTGTTTTTATTTCCATTTCTCTAGGAGGTGGGTCCAAAAGGATCTTGCTCTGATTTATGTCATAGAGTGCTCTACCTATGTTTTCCTCTAAAAGTTTGATAGTTTCTGGCCTTACATTTAAGTCTTTAATCCATTTTGAGCTTATTTTTGTGTATGGTGTTAGGGAATGATCTAATCTCAAACTTTTACATGTCCTTGTCCAGTTTTCCCAGCACCACTTATTGAAGAGGCTGTCCTTTCTCCACTGTACATTCCTGCCTCCTTTATCAAAGATAAGTTGGCCATATGTGCATGGGTTTATCTCTGGGCTTTCTATCCTGATCCACTGATCTATCTTTCTGTTTTTATGCCAGTACCACACTGTCTTAATTACTGTAGCTTTGTAGTATAGTCTGAAGTCAGGGAGCCTGATTCCTCCAGCTCCGTTTTTCGTTCTCAAGATTGCTTTGGCTATTCGGGGCCTTTTGTTTTTCCAAACAAATTTTGAAATTTTTTGTTCTAGTTCTGTGAAAAATGCCAGTGGTAGTTTGATAGGGATTGCATTGAATCTGTAGATTGCTTTGGGTAGTACAGTCATTTTCACAATATTGATTCTTCCAATCCAGGAGCATGGTATATCTCTCCATCTATTTGTATCTTCTTTAATTTCTTTCATCAGTGTCTTATAATTTTCTGCATACAGGTCTTTTGTCTCCTTAGGTAGGTTTATTCCTAGATATTTTATTCTTTTTGTTGCAATGGTAAATGGGAGTGTTTTCTTGATTTCATTTTCAGATTTTTCATCATTAGTGTACAGGAATGCCAGAGATTTCTGTACATTAATTTTGTATCCTGCTACTTTACCAAATTCATTGATTAGCTCTAGTAGTTTTTCGGTAGCATCTTTAGGATTCTCTATGTACAGTATCATGTCATCTGCAAACAGTGACAGCTTTACTTCTTCTTTTCCGATTTGGATTCCTTTTATTTCCTTTTCTTCTCTGATTGCTGTGGCTAAAACTTCCAAAACTATGTTGAATAAGAGTGGTGAGAGTGGGCAACCTTGTCTTGTTCCTGATCTTAGTGGAAATGGTTTCAGTTTTTCACCATTGAGGACAATGTTGGCTGTGGGTTTGTCATATATGGCCTTTATTATGTTGAGGAAAGATCCCTCTATGCCTACTTTCTGCAGGGTTTTTATCATAAATGGGTGTTGAATTTTGTCGAAAGCTTTCTCTGCATCTATTGAGATGATCATATGGTTTTTCTCCTTCAACTTGTTAATATGGTGTATCACATTGATTGATTTGCGTATATTGAAGAATCCTTGCATTCCTGGAATAAACCCCACTTGATCATGGTGTATGATCCTTTTAATATGCTGTTGGATTCTGTTTGCTAGTATTTTACTGAGGATTTTTGCATCTATGTTCATCAGTGATATTGGCCTGTAGTTTTCTTTCTTTGTGACATCCTTGCCTGGTTTTGGTATCAAGGTGATGGTGGCCTCGTAGAATGAGTTTGGGAGTGTTCCTTCCTCTGATATTGTTTGGAAGAGTTTGAGAAGGATAGGTGTTAGCTCTTCTCTAAATGTTTGATAGAATTCGCCTGTGAAGCCATCTGGTCCTGGGCTTTTGTTTGATGGAAGATTTTTAATCACAGTTTCAATTTCAGTGCTTGTGATTGGTCTATTCATATTTTCTATTTCTTCCTGAGTCAGTCTTGGCAGGTTGTGCATTTCTAAGAATTTGTCCATTTCTTCCAGGTTGTCCATTTTATTGGCATAGAGTTGCTTATAGTAATCTCTCATGATCTTTTGTATTTCTGCAGTGTCAGTTGTTACTTCTCCTTTTTCATTTCTAATTCTATTGATTTGAGTCTTCTCCCTTCTTTTCTTGATGAGTCTGGCTAATGGTTTGTCAATTTTGTTTATCTTCTCAAAGAACCAGCTTTTAGTTTGGTTGATCTTTGCTATCGTTTCCTTCATTTCTTTTTCATTTATTTCTGATCTGATCTTTATGATTTCTTTCCTTCTGCTAGCTTTGGGGGTTTTTTGTTCTTCTTTCTCTAATTGCTTTAGGTGCAGGGTCAGGTTGTTTACTCGAAATGTTTCCTGTTTCTTAAGGTGGGATTGTATTGCTATAAACTTCCCCCTTAGAACTGCTTTTGCTGCGTCCCATAGGTTTTGGGTCGTCGTGTCTCCATTGTCATTTGTTTCTAGGTATTTTTTAATTTCCTCTTTGATTTCTTCAGTGATCACTTCGTTATTGAGTAGTGTATTGTTTAGCCTCCATGTGTTTGTATTTTTTACAGATCTTTTCCTGTAATTGATGTCTAGTCTCATAGCATTGTGGTCGGAAAAGATACTTGATACAATTTCAATTTTCTTAAATTTACCAAGGCTTGATTTGTGACCCAAGATATGATCTATCCTGGAGAATGTTCCATGAGCACTTGAGAAAAATGTGTATTCTGTTGTTTTTGGATGGAATGTCCTATAAATATCAACTAAGTCCATCTTGTTTAATGTATCATTTAAAGCTTGTGTTTCCTTATTTATTTTCATTTTGGATGATCTGTCCATTGGTGAAAGTGGGGTGTTAAAGTCCCCTACTATGATTGTGTTTCTGTCGATTTCCCCTTTTATGGCTGTTAGTATTTGCCGTATGTATTGAGGTGCTCCTATGTTGGGTGCATAAATATTTACAATTGTTATATCTTCTTCTTGGATCGATCCCTTTATCGTTATGTAGTGTC
Organism: Mesoplodon mirus; assembly: GCF_964341445.2. Lineage (NCBI taxonomy): Eukaryota > Metazoa > Chordata > Mammalia > Artiodactyla > Ziphiidae > Mesoplodon > Mesoplodon mirus. The sequence continues at coordinate 57,971,046 of NC_138992.1, forward strand.
CTTCTTTGTCTCTTCTAATAGTCTTTATTTTAAAGTCTATTTTGTCTGATATGAGAATTGCTACTCCAGCTTTCTTTTGATTTCCATTTGCATGGAATATCTTTTTCCATCCCCTTACTTTCAATCTGTATGTGTCTCGAGGTCTGAAGTGGGTCTCTTGTAGACAGCATATATATGGGTCTTGTTTTTGTATCCATTCAGCCACTCTGTGTCTTTTGGTGGGAGCATTTAGTCCATTTACATTTAAGGTAATTATTGATATGTATGTTCCTATTCCCATTTCCTTAATTGCTTTGGGTTGTTATTGTAGGTATATTCCTTCTGTTGTGCTTCTTGCCTAGAGAAGTTCCTTTAGCATTTGTTGTAGAGCTGGTTTGGTGGTGCTGAACTCTCTCAGCTTTTGCTTGTCTGTAAACGTTTTAATTTCTCCATCAAATCTGAATGAGATCCTTGCTGGGTAGAGTAATCTTGGTTGCAGGTTTCTCTCCTTCATCACTTTAATTATGTCCTGCCACTCCCTTCTGGCTTGTAGAGTTTCTGCTGAGAGATCAGCTGTTAACCTGATGGGGATTCCCTTGTGAGTTATTTGTTGTTTTTCCCTTGCTGCTTTTAACATGATTTCTTTGTGTTTAACTTTTGACAGTTTGATTAATATGTGTCTTGGTGTATTTCTCCTTGGATTTATTCTGTATGGGACTCTCTGTGCTTCCTGGACTTGATTAACTATTTCCTTTCCCATATTGGGGAAGTTTTCAACTATAATCTCTTCAAATATTTTCTCAGTCCCTTTCTTTTTCTCTTCTTCTTCTGGAACCCCTATAATTCGAATGTTGGTGCGTTTAATGTTGTCCCAGAGGTCTCTGAGACTGTCCTCTGTTCTTTTCATTCTTTTTTCTTTATTTTGCTCTGCATCAGTTATTTCCACTATTTTATCTTCCACCTCACTTATCCGTTCTTCTGCCTCAGTTATTCTGCTATTGATCCCATGTAGAGTATTTTTCATTTCATTTATTGTGTTTTTAATCGATGCTTGATTCATCTTTAGTTCTTCTAGGTCCTTGTTAACTGTTTCTTGCATTTTGTCTATTCTATTTCCAAGATTATGGATCTTGGAAATAGAATCTTGGATCAGCTTTACTATCATTATTCTGAATTCTTTTTCAGGTAGACTGCCTATTACCTCTTCATTTGTTAGGTCTGGTAGGCTTTTATCTTGCTCCTTCACCTGCTGTGTGTTTTTCTGTCTTCTCATTTTGCTTATGTTACTGTGTTTGGGGTCTCCTTTTTGCAGGCTGTAGATTCGTAGTTCCCGTTGTTTTTGGTGTCTGACCCCAGTGGCTAAGGTTGTTTCAGTAGGTTGTGTAGGCTTCCTGGTGGGGGGGACTAATGCCTGTGTTCTGGTGGTTGAGGCTCGATCTTGTCTTTCTGGGGGACAGGTCCACGTCTGGTGGTGTGTTTTGGGGTGCCTACTGCCTTATTATGTTTTTAGGTAGCCTCTCTGCTAATGGGTGGGGTTGTGTTCCTGCCTTGCTAGTTGCTTTGCATAGGGTGACCAGCACTGTAGCTTGCTGGTCGTTGACTGAAGCTGGGTGCTGGTGTTGGGATGGAGATCTCTGGAAGATTTTCGCTGCTTGATATTATGTGGAGCTGGGAGGTCTCTTGTGGACCCGTGTCCTGAAGTTGGCTCTCCCACTTAAGAGGCACAGCACTGGCTCCTGGCTTCAGCACCAAGAGCCTTTCATCCACCCGGCTCAGAATAACAGGGAGAAAAGGTAGAGAGAAAGAATTAGTAGAAGAAAGAAAGAGAGAGGGAAAGAAAGGAAGAAGGGAAGAAAGGAAGGAAGGAAGGAAGAAAGAAAGGAGGGAGGGAGGAAGGATGGAAAGAAAGAAGGAAAGAAAGGAGGAAGGGAGGGAGGAATGAAAGCAAAAGGAAGAGTGAATGGAAGAAGGGAGGGAGGGAGGGAGGAAGGAAAGAAAGAAAGAAAGACAGGAGGGAGGGAGGGAGGAAGGAAAGAAAAAGAAAGTGGAAAGAAGAAGGGTGGGAGGGAGGGAGGGAGGAAAGAAGAAAGAAGGAAAGGAGGAGTGGAGGGAGGGAGGGAGGGAGGGAAGGTAGGAAAAAAAGAAAGAGCAGGTAAAGTAAATTAGAATAAAGTATGAAATATAGTAGCGTTATTAAAATTAGAAAGTAATTATTGAAAAAAAAAAAAAAAAAAACGGACCGATAGAACCCTGGGACATATGGTGGAAGCAAAGCTATACAGAGAGAATCTTACACAGAAGATTACACATACACATTCACAAAAAGAGAGCAGGGGGAAAAATCAAAAATCTTGCTCTCCAAGTCCACCTCCTCAATTTGGAATAATTCGTTGTAAAAAGAGGAAAAGGGGGGAAAGTCTTAAATCTTGTCCTCAAAGTCCACTTCTTCAATTTGGGATGATTCGCTGTCCATTCATGCACTCCACAGACGCAGGGCACATCAAATGGACCCTGGAGCTTTAATCCGCTGCCTCCGAGACTGCACAGAGAGATTTCCCTGTCTCTGCTCTCACAGCTCCCAGGTCTCAGCCTTGGACCCGGCCCCGCCTCTGTGCGTATGTCGCCGGAGGGCGTCCGTTCTTCACTCAGACAGGACGGGTTTAAAGGAGCCGCTGATTCGGGGGCTCTGGCTCACTCAGGCAGAGGGGAGGGAGGGAGGGGCGGGCAGTGTGGAGCGGGCCTGCGGCAGCAGAGGCCAGCGTGACGTTGCAGCAGCCCGTGGCGCTCCGTGCGCTTTACCGGGAAAGCCGCCCCCGGGTCTCGGGACCCCGGCAGTGGCGGGGTGCACAGGCCCCCCGGAAGGCGGGGCGGACAGCTACCCGCGCCCGCACACAGGCCCCGCGGCGGCGGGCGGCGGCGTCGGCGGCGGGCGTCGGCGGCGGGCCGCTGCGGCGGCGGCGGGCGTCGGCGGCGGGCCGCGGCGGCGGCGTCGGGCGGCGGCGGCGGCGGGCCGCAGCGGCGGCGGCGGCGGGCCGCGTCGGCAGCGGCGTCGGCGGCGTCGGCGGCGGGCCGCGGCGTCGGCGGCGGGCGGCGGCGGGCCGCAGCGGCGGCGTCGGCGGGCCGCGTCGGCGGCGGCGTCGGCGGCGGGCCGCGGCGGCGTCGGCGGCGGCGTCGGCGGCGGCGTCGGCGGCGGGCCGTGGCGGCGGCGGCGGCGGCGGCGGCGGGCCGCGGGCGTCGGCGGCGGCCGCCCACACCCGTCTCTGAGGTCCGCGCCTTACCCGCGGCTCGCGCCTGTCTCCAGCGCTTCCCTAAGCAGCCCTCTTAATGCCCTCTCCTCGCGCACCAGGAAACAAAAGGGAAAAAAGTCTCTTGCCTCTTCGGCAGCTCCACACCCTTTCCCCGGACTCCCTCCGGGCTAGCCGTGGTGCACTAACCCCTTCAGGCTCTCTTCCTGCCGCCAGCCCCAGTCCTCTCCCTGCGCTCTGACTGAAAGCCGATACCCGAGCCTCAGCTCCCATCCCCCCCGCCACGGCGGCCGAGCACACAAGCCTCTCGGGCTGGTGAGTGCCTGAGGGCACCGATCCTCTGTGCCGGAATCTCTCCGCTTTGCCCTCCACACCCCTGTTGCTGTGCTCTCCTCCGCTACTCTGAAGCTTTCCCCCTCCGCCACCTGCAGTCTCCGCCCGCGAAGGGGCTTGTAGTGTGTAGAAAACTTCCCTCCTTCACGGCTCCCTCCCACTGGTGCAGGTCCCGTCCCTATCCTATTGTCTCTGTTTATTCTTTTTTTCTTTTGCCCTACCCAGGTATGTGGGGAGTTTCTTGCCTTTTGAGGGGTCTGAGGTCTTCTGTCAGCGTTCAATAGGTGTTCTGTAGGAGTTGTTCCACGTGTAGATGAATTTCTGATGTATCTGTGGGGAGGAAGGTGATCTCCGCGTCTTACTCTTCCGCCATCTTCCTCCCAGCCCCCACAATTTCTTTATTCATCCATTGATGGACATCTAGGCTGCTTCCATGTCTTAGCAATTGTGGACAACCCTGTTATGCATACTGGGGTGCATGCATCTTTTTGAATTAATGTTTTTGTTTCCTTCAGATAAGTACCAGAAGTGGAATTGTTGGATTATAAATACTTTTATTTTTAAATTTTTAAGAACCTCCATACTGTTTTCCATAGTGACTGAACGAATTTACATTTTCTCCAGCAGTGCACAATGGTTTCCTTTTCTCCACATTCTTGCCAACACTTGTTATTTCTTGCCTTTTTGATAATAGTCATCCTTACAGGTGTGAGGTGTATCTCAATGTGGTTTTGATTTGTATTTCCCTGATAATTAGTGATACTGAGCACATTTTCATGTACCTATTAGCCATATATCTGTACGTTTTATTTGGAAAAAATGTTTATTCAGATCCTCTGCCCATTTTTTAATCAGATTGTTTTTCGGTGTTTTGTTTTTCTTTCGATATTAAGTTGTATGAGCTGTTTATGTATTTTGAATATTAATCTCTTATCAGATAGATGATTTGTAAATATTTTCTCCCATTCGGTAGGTTGCTTTTCTTTTTGATGGTTTCCTTTGCTGTGCAGAAGCTTTCCCATTTGATATAGTCCCAATTGCTTATTCACTTCTTTACTTTTGCTTTTGTTTCCTTTGCTTTTGGTATCAATTTCAAAAAAAAAATCATTACCAAGACTAATGTCAAGGAACTTACCACCTATGTTTTCTTCTAGAAGGTTTATGATTTCAGGTCTTATGTTCAAGTCTTTAATCCATTTTCAGGTAATTTGTATATATAACATAAAATAAGGGTTATGTTTTATTCTTTTGTGTGTGGCTGTCCAGTTTTCCCAACACCTTTTATTGAAGAGACTTTTTTTCACCATTGCATGCTCTTGGCTCCATTTCTATAAATTATTTAACCATATATGAGTGGATTTATTTCTAGGCTCCTCTTGTTTTCTGTTAATCTATGTGTCTGTTTTTATGCTAATACCATAATGTTTTGATTACTATAGCTCTGTAATATAGTTTGAAATCAGGAAGTGTGATGCCTCTAGCTTTGTTCTTTCTCAAGATTGCTTTGGCTTTTGGAGTCTTTTGTTCATTAAGTAGTATGGTAATTTTAACAATAATAATTCTCCAGTTTCTTTCATCAATGTCTTATAATTTTCATTGTGCAGGTCTATCACTTCCTCCAATAAATATATAGCTAGTTTCTTTCTTTTTTTTTTTTTTTGGTAGAGTTGTAAATGCGATTGTTTTATTAATTTATCTTTTTGATTGTCTTGTTGTTATTGTGTAGAAACACAACAGCTTTTTTATGTTGATTTTGTATCCTACAACTTTACTCAATTTGTTTATTAGTTCTAACAGATTTTTGGTGGAATCTTCAGGGTTTTCAATACATACTATTATGTTATCTGCAAATAGTGACTGTTTTACTTCTTTCTTTCCTATTTAGATGATTTTTTTTCTTTGCCCAAGTTTCTTGACCTGTGGCTCAGACTCATCCCTGGCATCCTCACCCATGTTGAACCCAAGGCCTAATCAGATGCTGCAGAGCCAGTGTCAGTCCCGACCCTGTGAGAAAGCCGTTTCCCACAACCCCTGCCAGGAGCACCATGGGCACTTCCCTCCTCCAATCTGATGATGTGTGGGAACTTATGAACAAGAAAGGCTTCTCGGGAGACTAGAGCCAGCAGCTCCAGTGGAGGTTTAAGAAGCTGAGTGGAGATCAGCCCACCATTCCTAAGGAGAACTTAAACAAAGTTCCAGGCCTGGAACTCAACCAAATATGATCCAAATAGCCATCTGCCTTCTTTGACAATATGAACATGTGCAAGGGGCTCAGTGGCCTGGTCCAGGAGATTAATTTGAGAGCTTCCTGATTACCATGTCTTACTTCCAACCGATGGAGGAGGAGCAGGTGCAGGTTCACTGAAAAGAAGTTAAGAGATTTGTTCTGCGTGTATGACTCAGACAGGGAATGATGCATCAGCCTGGAAGACTATCAAAATGTGGTTGAGGAGCTTCTCTCCAGAAACCCTCACACTGAGAAAGATTCCACTCACTCCTATGCAGAGGGGACGATGATGGAGTCAGCCAGAATCTGCATGGGGCAGGTAGAGCCTGATCAGGTGTCTGAAGAGATCACCTTTGATGACTCCTTGAAGCTCTGGCTGTGGGGCAGACAGCAAGACCAACATGCACGTCTCCTTCCTTAGCATGGAAACCATCACCTTTTGTCACTGACCCACTTCCTACCCACTGAAGAAACTATACTTGCAAAGGGGCAGCCTCACTGGGTGGCCTGTAGTAGCTAGTATCTTTTTGCTACAGCTCTTGTAAGATTTGTTGTTGATATGTTCTTATTATATATACATATTGGATATGTGTGTTGGCTATGGAGGGGGTGACAGGAGGAAGACAGATAATTTGTCTTTTAGTTTAGAGGATGCTGGGCCATGATAAGCCAAATTCAGACCTAACCATTAGGACTGCATATTTTCCAGAGATCCTAGACTTTGAGTAAGATACAGTTACTGGATGGGGCATTGAGGTTGATTCCCTGAAAAAAAAGGCAAGTACATTCAGATGCATGAGAAGGAGGTTACAAATGGATAATTAAGAGAAGAAAAGTGTAGACTATAGCAGTGTTTACTATATGTCCCCTAATATATTTTTTCTTCTACATTAATAGAATTTTTTGTTGAGCACTTGGCTCCCCATGGAAAGACTACATTTTCCCAGATTACCTGCAGCTGAGTGTGGTCATGTGTCTAATTCTGTTCCATAACATAGGAGCAAAAGTTACATGTATAATTTCTAGTCAGTACCCTTAACACAAATAACCATGTCTTTATATTTCTTCCTTCTGTAGCTGGAATGGGGATAACATGGCAGCAACTGGAATAAGCATTTCAAACTAGAAGATGAAAGCTAGGTATTGAGGGTGACTAACATCAAGGTAGACCAAGCCTGGACCCCTGATGGCTTTATGGAGGAAAACCTTGAGCATAGAGGATCTTTTACAAGAAAGATAATTAAGTGAGATATAATCTTTCATAAGAGTTAATCTTTTGTGAACTATGACCATCTGTTTCAATGGCAAAACCCACATCCTAAATAATACTATCAGATTTTATAAATTAAATTGGTTTACTATGTGGCAGGTAAATTATTTACAAATTATATCTATGGTAAAGAAAAAAAAAAAAAGCCTTCAGATAGATGGACAAGAAGAAGAAGTGTCCACAAAGAAAACACAACGAGTCTGACTTCAAAACCAGATGATTATGGGGTATATTTTCCAAGTTGTTTTGTCCAAAGGATGATTCAAAAATTTTATAACCAATAAAATTCTTGTTTGTATATGAAGGAAACAAAAATATTCTTATCTAGGAAATTACTAGAAAACATGTTACTCACATTACTCCACCAAGTTTTTTAATTAAAAATATACTTACTGTTATGTGAATATGATTTGTGTCACCCTGAAAATTCATATGTTGAAGTCCTAAACCGCAATGCTTCAGAATGTTTAGGAAAATGGGATCATTACCGATGTAGTTAGTTAAGATGAGGTCATACTGGGTGGTGTAGGCTCCTAATCCAATATGAATCATGTCTTTATAAAAAGGGGATGTTTGGATACACACACACACACACACACACACACACACACACGGGAAAAACATCATGTGAAGATGAGGGCAGAGATTGTAGTAATGCAGCAGGAACCCAGGAACACCAGACTGCCAGGTGGGATAGAGACATAAAACAGATCCTTCATAGTTCTTAGAAGGAACCAACCCTGCCAATATCTTGATCTCAAACTCCTAGCCTCCAGAAATGTAAGACAATACATTACTGTGTTTAAGACACCCAGTCTGTGGTACTTTGTGACAGCAATCCTGGCAAACTAATACATTGACTCAGTTGAGATAGTAAAAAATGTAAAGAACTAATGAATGGAAAATCCATCATATAAAAGGACTAATTATGAATACTAAAACCAGTTAAACATGGAAATACTCTTTAAAGGATTGTGAATAAGATTACAAAATAGAATGCAAATATCAAAATGTTATCTTGAAAGAGAATAAGACAAAACATGAATGTGTGCATGTGAATGATAGATCAATTACCTTTATCAAGTCCAATTTCCTTTGAAATGTTTCCCCCAACTCAGAAATCTTCCTCCATAAGTACATAAACATAAAAATGTAAATATTTCTCTCACGAAACATGAGTATATCAGTACACAAAACTGAAACAGCATTTACTCAGTAATAAAGCTCGTGGTCACTGGAAATTCACTTTGAGTTTAAAAAAACTGAAAAGTTAATAAGTTGGACATGTGACCTTTATGATTTTTGACTCTATATAAGAACTTTAAAAGTAAAGGCTTAAACTTTGAATGTTGGTCTTTGAAATTATTTTTAAAGGGTAATGTATAACCGAATGTACAACTATTTTATTCATGTTTGATTTATACAGTAGATTTAACATTTATTCAACAAAGCTTTGCATATAATAAGAGTATACACGATGCTTTTAAAAGCTTACTAAATACCACTTAAATTGAAAAAAGTGTGTTGGGATTCAGTTCCAATATTGAGCTCATTCCACACTATGGTTTTCTCCACCTAAAATAACCTTTATTTGAACTGAAAAAGAAATTATAAACTTTATACAAATATTTTATTTTATGTATGTATTTATAATAAAAAAAATAAAACATGGTGGTTAAATTATTTCCTCGCACCTTTTTCATGAAGCAACATATATATATTTTTTATTTTTGGCCAGTTTTTGCTTCAACTCTGAGTTTCGTTTCTTTGATATTCTTTCAAATGTAAGTAGATTCTTCTGGCAGTTCCTAGTGACAGAGTAACTTATTTCTGCAGTAGCAATATTTTGTTATTCTACTAAGCTCAAGCAGTAACCTGAAACTGTTCAACTGAGTCTACTCTAAATATAAGTACTGCATAACTTTCAACTTTTTATAAGCCAGAAAAGTTCAGAACTTTTTTCCTTTTGTGGCCACTCAAGAATTCTCAAAACCCGAAACTTACAATCACTTTGTACTTTAAACAAAAAGCTTGGCAGGGTTTTCATAATGTTGGTAAAACAAAAATTTAAAATATAGTCTCTGCAAGTTTTGCTCAAGACCAGATGACAGCATTAAACAATTAAAAAAAAAAAAACCAGTTTTAGTTAAAGAATCATCATTGTCACTTCCGAAAGGGTCGTATAACTTCAGTTTATAAAAGATTTACTGTGCTTATGTGAATCTTAATTTTCTAAAGATCTGTTACCATGAAACGCAAAATTTATTTGGGAACTATTATGAAATAACCCAGTCATATCTTTGTCCTTATGTTGATCATTCTTATTTAATGAACATAATAAAAAGTCATATTTTAAGGATTATTAAATTTTAAGTAGAGAAGTTACTGTCTGTATGGAGGGGAGAGAGTTTGTTTTTAAAGGAAGGCTTTTATTTTTGAGTGAATTTCTTTTTTTCTTTTTTAAAAGAGATATTTTTATTTTGCAACAATAGGAAAAAATTGAATTTTCCAGGAGAACATCACTCCATTATGTATTTCATTACTCCATTCTGTGGTTCCAGGAGGTACTTGTTTGAATTGCAGCATTATTACCCTAATTCTTAACTTTTTTGTTAATGTGTATGATATTGACTGGGTCAGTGGTCAGGGTTAATATCCACATTTCACTGAAAGAAAACTGAGAGACAGGATATTCATATTCTGGTTGTTAATAAGAATTAAATGTTATTTTTCATATATGTATCACTACAATTTGATCACTTTGCATCACTCTCTTTTATTTTAGTTATAGTTGATTTGTTAATAACTTTAATTCCATTTATGCACTAAAGGCTAGACTTACATTTCCCAGAATGAAGAACCATTTAGAGCCATTCAAAGCATAACTATCTGATTTAGAATCATTAACTATTTGCTTTTAGATAAAAAAAAATGAATTGTCTAATTTAAAACTCATATTTCTACAGTTTTGTGCCTCTAAGTTCTCCAAATAAGAATGATCACAGCAGTTTTATTTTGAATACATTTATTTACTTTAGAAACAGCAGAGAAATATGTGTATCATACAGAAATAAAGAATAACCTATTAATGAGTGAAAGGAAAAGAAATCCACATGCATGAACATGATTTTTTTTCCCTGTAGTCTGATGGGACATAACCATTGGCAATAATTTAATGTATACATTTTCATTCTTTTGTTTCCTACAAAAACAAAAAACTAGAAATTTCTTATAAGTTTATTGTATTTGTACAAACTAGAGTTAATTTTACATGTTCATGACTAATAACCTCATTTAAAAGTTTAAAATTCAATTGATTTACCATGTCCATTTTTAATCTTATTTCTAGTATTAAAATAGATGTATATTCATCTATAAATGTACATGAACCTGATCTTATATATTGCAATGCATTTTCTAGATCCTTTGGCATGCCCATGTAAATACAAAGGCCCAGATGAACTTAAATTAATAGAATTTCAGAAAAATCACCATTTTTAAGGTAAATTTTTCCCTGTATATTTTTACATCTTCAGTGATTATTTCCTCATATTGTTTTATAATCTTGAACATTTTGTGAGAGAAGACTGTTATTAAGAATGCATCTGTTCTTAATTTACTCCTTACCTAAAGCCACAGCACAATGTTCTATTTGTAATATCAAGGCAGTTGGTTGATGTAAAAAAGGACTGATATTAATTACAGAAAATTGTCATCAAATGGAAAAGAAAAATGAAGAGTCTTATGGAGGCTTAATCCTGATTACAGCTTCAAATTACTCTCTCCATTAACACAATTGACACTCCCAGCTAGCAAATTTTATAGAGAAACAAGTAACCAGATATTTTCTATGGAAGATCTTTTTTTCATTTTTTATGCTTTTTAATTTCTGCCAATGTAGCAATTGTTAACTTTTAAAGTCTGGTTCAAAACTTCATTTCAAAAGTATAAAGAGAAAAAAACCTACCTAATTATTAACATTTCTCATTTTTTTTAGTATGCATATGTCCAGTGGTTGTAAAACAGCAGCTACACAAATCCACTGACACAAAGATTTTAAATATAAATTTAAACATGAAAAGATGGTATTAGCCAATGTAAATATTCACTAGGTATACACATTTTAGCCATGTGAATTGGATTAACTTCAAAGGATCAGAATGACGTTTGGTAAATAATCACTTCCAGTACATTAGTGCATTGGAACCTTCATATTTCGGGAAGAGATAATTCACCCCATTTTGGTGAGCAATTTTCTCACTATAGAGTTAAATTACTGTACAATCAGATCCAGTACCTTATATCCATGGGACACCTGGTTTGAGAAATTAAAGGTATTTCAAAAACACTATTTCAGCTACCTCCACAACACTATCTGCCGCATTAGCCACTAGTCCACTCCATCATCTATTCATCAATTCCCTAAATTTATATTAACTTACCTGCCAGGGCAAACTAGGATATGAGTTTTCACAAACTAAGTAGTGGAATGCAATCCTTATACAGTATCACACAGTATCAGCACATCTATTTTTCCTTATATTCTGAGCTCTCTGCAGACAACAGATAAGAAAATACAACTATACTATTGATGCTAAAGACAATGAAAGTTTTAAAAGTTTTTATTTCACCAATAAAAAAGGGAAAAAGTGTGATAATTTAAAAATAACTTTTTTTTACCCTCTAAGAACATCAGGTAGGTAACTTTTCATATTAAATATTGAGTTTCACCTTAAAACCTTTGAGATTCAATCTCTACTCAATAGCTTCAAGGTGTTCACCTATAATTTCAATGTCACCATTTCCAGCTGAGAATATGATCAAGCATGAATCAAGGAGAAAGCTTAAGTTAGAGAAAATTGCATTCAAATACTAGTGGTTGTTTTTGCATTCTACTTCTAGATCAACAGTTTTTTCCACAGTTGCTGGGGTGCTAATGTCTTTCTTCATATACGAATTTCTGGGATGGAAGATGATATGCCTTTTACTGAGATATAATTTACATATCATAAAATTGATCTATTTCAAATGTACCATTCATTGAATTTTAGTATACTTATACAATTGTACAACTATACCACAATCTAATTTTGGAACATACTCATCATCCTAAAAGGAAACTTTGTGCTCATTTGCAGCCACATCTCATTCCTACACTCAGTACTGGGCAAATAATAATCTATTTAGTCTCTGTAGATTTGTCTTTTCTGGATATTTCACATGAATGGAATCAGATAATATGTGTTCTTTCATGACTGGCTTCTTTCACTCAGCATAATGTTTATTAGGTTCATGCATGTTGAAATGTGTATCCGTATTTTATTCATTTTCATTTGTGCCTAGGGTTTTTAACATGATTTAAATACTTTGTTTCCAGAAATAGTTGTGTAGAGATATGTGTAATTTTTTTTTTTTTTTTTACCTCTTGGGCTATTTTCTGTTAGAACTATTGACCTAAGATAAAACATATTTCTCATAACTTTAAAAAATAAGCATAGGAAATATTATCAGAACAAAGAAAGAAAAATTTAAATCGAGTAAAAGAATGTTATAAAGCAGGAAGTGGAGGATAGTGGTTGCTTGCTTTAAATTTCATTTTAAATAATTATTTTTATGAATGGCTTCCAAGATTAATTGTATTTCCTAGATGTTGATTGTGACTTTTATGGACTGGTTGTTATTTATACCTTCAATAGCAAAGTCTAATCTGTTCCTTTTTATTTAAAAGTTGAGTGTCTTCAGCCCCTCATACAAAATAATTGTGTGATCTTAAAGAATATATAGTGTTACCAGGACAAATACTTGAAACATGTACAGATCTGAAGCGAGGTTTGCAGATCTCAAAAGGGATGGATTTATTTTATAAATATATAAACATTTATAGATTGAAAAAAATAAATTTATGAAATATACTTAAAGGGGTTATGATGACTAAAGAAGATTGGTATTCCAGCTCCTGGAAGGAATTATGGGAAGAGTGAGTGAATTCCCTCTGTTAGTTCAAAATCTTTATAAGCATATTTTACATAAGGAGCAAAAACATTATAAATAAAACATTTAATTGTACTAACTGAATTTGAAATGGACTTGTGGAAAGGGCGTGAAATAAAGACTGTGAGAGCTTCACATATTTGTGAAAAAGTGCTAGTACAGGTATCGATAGAATATAAAAATGAAGACTTTATGGAAAAGCAGGCACAATTTTTGGATGGAAAAATGTATAATTTAAGATTGTTATGGTATAAATATGCATACTGAATTTGTTAAATAAAGTAAGTAGAAATGAGCCTTAAAAGGTTTCGATTACCTGTAAGACTCTTGTTTTCTTTAAATTGTGCCAATGATTGGTATAAATTTAGGAGATGATATGTAGAATTTGAATTCTATAAATTTTGAATAGATTATGTAAAATATGCAGTGGTAAATATTTCAATATTACAAAGAACTTTGAAAACAATTTGTAGGGTGAAAGCTCTGTATTACTTTCCCATATAATTCAGTATATACTTTTAAAATACTGTTCAAATATTTAAACTTGAATATCTTACATATCCATCTAGGTGGCATTGGATTTAAAAAGTTTCATGATAATAAGTTCATTCCACTTTTCTGCCAATTATATAAATCTTATACATCCATAAAGTGTTAAAAATAATATCTGAAGTCATTTTAGTACAGAATCCTTCCTATTATAAAAAGAGTTTGTATTCCCAGTATTTGCTTAATTATAGCAGAATTTATCTTAGATTAAGCATTTTTTTCCAACTAATTATTTGAGCACCTACTCTGTGCCAGATACCATGCCAGATACTATATTTACTTTGAGAAAGAATATGAAGGACTTTCCCTGAGGGAGGAAATATAGTGTAGTATCTACTTTAAGACACAACTTCTAGAGAGAGATTTTCTGGTTTCAAATTCTAAGTCTGCTACCTCTTAGTTGATACCTTTATACTATTTATTTAACAACTCCAATCTTCAGTTTCCACAGTCATGAAGAGATATTTTCTTCTTCATATAGTTGTTGTTTGAATTTAAAGAATACACAATAAGTAGCACATTGTCTGACATATACAAAAACCACAGCAATGCATAGAAAAAAAGTCCACTTATATTCACTAATGATGGCTCTTAGTCTAACCAAATCTGATATTATTATTCATTCTAAAAGAAATTTGAAACAAGGAACATGACATCCATTGTCTTTGTAAAGATTCAGTTGACAATTTGTAATATAAAGCTTCTTCATAATAAATAGGTCAAGTTTATTTAAATGCAACAGTTCAGATATAGGTACTACAATCAACAGAAACTATCAATAAATCAGTGAAGACATAGAGCATAATAAGTCGAGTATCAGTAAAAGCTTTGTCTTTGAGGATATGAAGAAAAAAAGCCTCGAAAGAACAGGTCATCTTAAGACATTGTGTTTTTCAAAACTTGAATTACTCATTATTCATTTATTTATTAATTCAATGCATATCTATTTACTGTCTACTATGCAATAGGTATTATCTCAGGCATTGAGTATACAAAGGGAAATATGTAGAAAATAAGGGAACACAAATTTTTTGGTAATATTAGGTTTAGCTGGAGATTACTTTGCAAATTTTTATCTTTTATATATTTTAAAATTACTTTGCAAAATAATTTTTATTTCCCCCAGAATTTACTTTTACTTCCCTGTAAAACATGATTATTTTCAATGATACATGAACTAGAGTATGCAGAAAGGGTGCTACTAAAATAAACAACTTTATGTTTACAATTATATGTTAGACAATATAAAATTCATTGTTTTCTATGTATTGCAAATATTCTGTACATACACATAATTGTCCTCTGTAAATGAGTGCAAAAATGTTAGGTATACTCTATAATTACTATTGAGTCTAGCTTTATGTCTATCAACAACTCCATACATTTCATAGGGAATGAAGTAATGAAAATTTAAGTTAGACTATCATGGATATTAAATATCATCCTGAATATAAACTAAACACATCCAGATAATTTATATCAGTGAGTGGCTGAGATATTTTGAAAAAAATAATTACTTAGAACAGTATCTCACTTGTACTCTGAATATAGGTAACTTATTTAAGAAGTTCTGGTCCAGAATCTTGTAATATATCAACATTTGTAATATATCAACATTTAGAGGAATTAAGGAAAATATGTACAATGGCACAAAGAAGAGGGAAGGGAGGTAGACCCAATATCCCTAGCAAAGTATTTGACTACTCAGGAAGGGAAAAGAGGGAATAAAGAAGAAAGCTGACCATTAATACCCACTGTGTGGGAAACAGATGAAGAATAAAGTTTGTAGAGATAAAAATTGCATAGGTTCATTAAAGTTCACATATGTCATGCTAACAATTTTCAACATCATCGTATTCAAAATGGTTGACATTTTTGACATTCTTCAGAATGAGAGTGACATGATCACATTTGAGTCTTATAAGCACTTTCTTAATTGTAAGGCAGAAGAATCCATGGAGTGCAATATTGAGAATGAGGAAACATTGAGACTTGTAAAATAAAGTGATCCATATTCAAAACAAAATTAGGTTATAACTTTGGCAAAAATATTGTGCCATTTGCCATTTTAAGTTATATGGATAAAAATAATCATGTGGGTAAGATAAAAATATATCTGTCGGATATCACTGAGACATGGTCTCTTGTATTTGGAAAACAAAATGAGTAAAAAAGTTAAATTTTGTTTACTCCTAGCAGTATTTCCCTGAGCTTCAAAAGGTTAATGTGCACTGTAAATTTCCAAGAGGGAGATATAGAATAACATTTTCCAAATGTATTTGCCTAATGAAACTTCTTCCTCCTCTAAGAATCCTGAGCTTTTATTACCTATAACACATTTTAGAAAATGTGAAATGTTCTCATGAGTCAATAATGTGATAGGCATTATTGAAGATGGATGCCACCACAATAATAGAAGTCTGTGTAAAATAACTGACTGAACCCTGTAGTAGTAATTATCTCAAGAGCTAATTTACAAATTTATTTTCAATAAGACCTAGGGTTTTTCCTAAGTATTATTAAAATATAACTTGAGTTTCAATCGAAGAACTGGGATGCTTCACAATTTCAATCAAGGAGAGAGAATTATAAAATGCAATAAATTTGTAATGTGCACAAGACAATATTATCATAATGAAATTCTGATCTGAACAGATTAGTAAAACAACAATTTGTCGTTAGACTCCAGCACCTTCTTGGACACAGGCCACAATCATCTGAACGATTAGGCAATCAATTAAGTGCTTATAATATTCATGCCAAGATACAAGGAAAAAATTCCCCTCCCTCACCAGTTCATTTTGATATTGTACTGGAAGTACTAGTTACTGCAATAAGACAGGACAAGAAGAGACAAATTGTTTAGATTGGGAAGGAAAAAAATTTTTTTTCGTCACAGATGACATGATAGTTTATGTAGAAAATCTGAAAGAATTTACAAAAATAGTTCTTCTGGAACCTAAGAAGTGACTATGGAAGAATTGGAAAATACAGGGTTAATATATAGAAGTCAAAAACTTTCCTATAAATGAGAAATGAAAAAGTAGAATGTGAAATTAAAAACATAATGTATTTTACATTAGTACCCCCAAAATGAAATACTTAGATGTGAATCTAACAAAATATGCACAAGATCTATATGAGGAAAACTTTAAAATTATGGTGAAAAAATCAAATAAGAATTAAATAAGTGAGGTATAGTCCATGTTCTTAGATTGGAAGGTATTGATATTGTCAAGATGTCAGTTCTTCCCAACTTGATCTATAGGTTAAATGCAATCTCAATCAAAATTTCAGTGAACTATTTTGTGGACATCAACAAATTGATTCTAAAGTTTATATGGACAGGCAAAAGAATCAGAATAGCCAATAACTTACTGAAAGAGAAAAATAAAGATGGTGTACTGACCCAACTTTAAGACTCACAATAAATCTACAGTAATCAAGACAGTGTGGTACTGGTGAAAGAAAAGGCAAACACATCAATGAATCAGAAGAGAGAGCCCAGAAATAAACCCCTATAAATACAGAAAACTGGTCTTTGACAAAGGAGCAAAGACAATACAATGGAGCAAAGATAGTCTCTTCAACAAATGATGCTTGAACAACCGGACATCCACATGCAAATAATTACTTTTGACACATACCTTACACACTTCCCAAAAACTTAACTCAAATTAGGTGAAAAACCTAAACGTAAAATGGAAAACTAAAAACTCCTAGAAGATAACATAAGACACAGTCTAGATATCCTTGAGAAAGTTGATGTCTTTTTTGATACAACATCAAATGCATGATCCATGAAAGAAATAATAAATAAGCTGGACTTCTTCATTAAAATGAAAACCTTATTTTCTGTGAAAGACATCTCAAGAGAATGAGAAGAGAAGCCATGAATGAGGATAAAATATTTACAAAGACTTCTCTGATTTAAAAACAAAAACAAACAAACAAACAAAAATGCAAAAAAAAAAAACTGTACCCAAAATATATAAAGAACACTTAAAACTAAACAACAAGGAAAAAATCTTATTAGAGGTGTCTGTGAAGGTTTTTTAAAGAATTTATACTTTTCAGACACTCACCAAAGATATACAGATGGCAAATTACCATCTGAAAAGATGTTCCACATCTGTCCAAAATCTGGAACACTGACAACATTAAGTGTTGGTGAGCATGTAGAGCAACAGGAACTTTCATTCATTGCTGGTGGGAGTGCAATGGTACAGCCATTTTGGAAGAGTTTTCTTGCAAAACTAAACATACCCTTAACATATAATCCAGCAATCCTGAATTCTGCATAAAGATGTTTATTGCAGTTTTATTAATAATTGCCAAAACTTGGAAGCAACCAAGATGCACTTCAGCAGGTAAATGGTTAAATAAACTGTGGTACATTCAGACAATGGAATATTATCCAGTGTTAAAAAGAAATGTATTATCAAGCCCTGAAAAGACATAGAGGAACCTTAAATGCATACTACTAAGTGAAATAAGTCAATCTGAAAAGGCTACATACCATATGATTCCAACTATATGACATTTTTAAAAAGGAAAAACTATAGAGACAGTAAGAGAATATCAGAGGTTGCCAGGGGTTGGGTAAGAGGAAAGGAGTGATGAACAGGCAGAGCACAGAGGATTTTTAGTACAGTAAAAATACTCTGTATGATACTATAATGATGAATGCATATCATTATACATTTGTCCAAACCCATTGAATTTATAATACCAAGACTGAACGCCAATGTAAACTGTTGACTTTGGGTGATTATAAAGTGTCAAGGTAGGTTCATCATTTTCAAAAAATGTACTACTCTGGTGGGGAATGCTGATAATGGGGGAGGCTATTTATGTGGGGCAGGAGGTATATGGGAAATCTCTGTACCTTCCTCTCAATTTTTGTGTGAAAATAAAACTGTCAGAAAAGTATAAATTCTTAAAAAAAATGTCATCTGGATCTGTGTTATACTTAGCCTTTAAACACTGAAAATAAATATAACATTCAACTCAAGAAATTAGAAAATAGCTAAATAAAATGAGAGGAAAAAGGCAGAACGTTATAATTAAAAATCAGAAACAATAGATTTGATAAATGCATTTTAATATTGGGTTCTCGGGAAAAAATTCAGGAAATATATAGTACTACTATAAGAACAAAATTTGTTTGTTGGTACATTAAAAAAAAAAACCTAAAAAATACAAATTGAGAAAGAACATCACTTACAGAGGATATTAAATGAATTAAAAGAAAATTATTTGTATAACACAGTGCTAATAAATATGAAAATAACAGAAAGTGGAAGAGTTTACATATTACTCAAATAGACCAGAAACAGTTGAAAACTTAAATTATCTGAAGGACATGGAAAAAATTAAAAATATTATAATGAAGAATTACTATTTAATATTTCTCCTATCAACTCCATTTATTTAGTATTTTTATGTCAGCTGGTGCAATTAAATAAATGGACAAAGTGATATATAAATATGGGGAAGGAATAGTAATACATATGACTTGCATGAAAAAATAATTAAAATATTATGACAATTTAAACTAGTGGAAAAACAAAAGGCTATTTGTGATCTTTATTATTGTTTACTGGTATTGTTAGAAATTTCCTTATTGAATTACAAGCAATCTAAACCTATTAAGGCAATTAGTTTTTTAAAAAAATTTTCTCCACTGTTATTTTAATTCTGTATATAACATTTTTTTTAACTCAAGAAGCTTTAAAATGTTTTTGCCCACATTTTTTGATCATTTATTTGCTTATTTTCATTATTTATATGCTTAGAAAGACTTCTTTCAGATAAATGATCTTATTTTTTTCCTAGTTTTTTTAGTGCTTTATATATATTTAACCCTTTTCCTTTAAAATAAATTTGTTTTATGGAGTATGATGGAAAAGTCCCTTGATTCTTATTTTATTTTCCAAACAGCTAATTCTCCTATCAGCTGTTATTGAAAAGTATATTTTATTTCTACTGGTTTCTTACCTTCTGTTTCCATTTATTAAAGTTGATATATGAGAACTGTATCAGGATCATCACTTTTTATTTCATTAATATTTTCTGTTAATATTATTTGTTACTATAATACATATTACGTATGTATATCTCTATATTTGGCCTAATAAAAATTGAATTTAAAAGTAAATCAAAATGAAAAGTAGAAAATAAAAGATGAACTACTACTCCATATGTATAGATTCATTACAATTAAATAAGAATTAGTTAACAACGTATTTTTTTAAAAAAAGGTAAGAGCATAAACACACTTTATTCATTTATAGAGAAAATGTAATTAGAAAAACAGCCACTTATGTCTTCATAATTGTTTATTCTCATAGTTCTCCCTGCAAATATTTGTATTACTTTCTATTTCTAGCCTTTCTAAATTTTTGATGTTTATAAAGCTACCTAAGCTCAGATATTTGACAGGTACTGGGACTAAATTATTCTAAATTTTTTAGTGGTAGCTATATACTCTGGTATTAGAGTTAGAGTATCCCAATTCACAATTTTAGGTCACAACAATAGTCAACAGCAATAAACCATGGTTAAGTATTTCAGAGAGTTAAAGGTATTGAAGAGGAAAACTTATCTAGAAATTATGGAGTAATATCCAACTGGGAACAATGTATACTGAATTCTTGACTTTGAAATATTAAAGGGTGCAGTTTTTAATACATCCAGTAATATATTGATAGGTAGAATTCTAAGATGATAACCATGCCCTCATCTCTACATCTTGTGCAATCTCTTCCCACTGAACCTGGGCTGTGACTTGTTTCAAACTAATAGAATATTGAAAAAGTGACTAAGTTTAACTCTTATGATTGGGTTATATTATACAGCAAATTGAAGGGATTTTACATACATAATAAAGGTTGCTAATAGTTGACTTTAAGTTAATCAAAAGAGAGATTGTCCTGCTAGCCTTGAAGCAGTGAGCTCCTATGTTGTGAGGTGGCTTATGGAGGGGACCACAAGCCAAGGACCTGAAGATCATCACTAGGAAGTGAGAGGAGTCCCTGGCTGACAGCTGGCAAGAAAACCAGGACTTCAGTCATTCAGCCACCAGAAAATAAATCCTGCCAACAACCTGAGTAAGTTTAAATCAGATTTTTTTCCCAAGTCAAGCCTCCAAATAAGAATACAACCTGGCTGGCACTTTGCAGCCTTCTGAGATTCTAAGCAGAGAACCCAGTTAAGCTTTGCCTGAATTCTTGATCTGTGAAAACTGAGATAAGTAAGTGAAATTTTAAAGGGCTTGGTGTGTAGTAATTTGTTATTAGCAATTGATAACTAATATATACATATGTGTGTGTGTGTGTATATGTTTATTTTTTTACTCCAGACATAGAAAATTCATATTTTTAGAAGAGTTACATTGTCATTGATCAAGTTGTTTGCTTACCTCCTTAAAATGCTAAAACGTAATTGTCAATGTTAAAAACATAATAATTTTTTTGACCTTAGGTTGATAAATTAAGGCATTTTAAGATGATGCACTTATTACTGAGTTATGTCACTTGGATATACTATCATGGAAATAGAACTTTCTAACAGTATTAATGTCACAAAGAAATGTTTGTTTTATCCATTTTACAAACCAGCACAAAGATTTTTCACAAGGTGCATGCTTCAGAATGGAAGAGTAAAATCTTGAACTCTCTGGAAGCAGAAAAATGTTCTCTAGTTAGCTGTGACTGGAACTTAGTCCATTTCTAATACACTAATTTTACTATTTCTTTTAATATTAAAATCATGGTAAAAAGCCCTGTTGGCACCTTCCGAATATTCTGTTTGGAGGAGCACTTGGAAATTTAATTTAGAGCAGACTCTTTTTCAGTGATTGCTGCTCCGTTAGAACTGATTAAAAGTACATTTCTCAGTCAGCATAATGACTCCAAAAATTAAAGTATTAATAATTATCCATACCTCTATAAATTTTTTTAAAAAAGCAAACCCCTCTTTGAACATGACTTTCCAGTTATAAAAGAAAAAATATCATTCTGTCACATATTATTTTTCTCCAGATATTATGGCAAATTGCTAAGAGAAGTTCATACTCTTTTCCTTGGTGGAGTAATCCACCTGTAAAGGGAAATATCTGTAACCACTCCATGCTGTTCTCTCCTGGTATATATGTCTTTGGTATTACACCCTGTACCACAGTGCTACTTGGTAAAGGGATTTTGCAGATAACCAATAGGCCTTCTTCACTGGCCATGCTTGTCATTTACTTTGCACTAGCTTTATGAAGTTCTCAGAAATACTGTATCATTCTTCTTTTGTTACAGAAAATGCAACTTTAAAAAATGCTGCTGTAGTTTTGGTCTCTTCTTTACCTTTTTGGACAACATTCATTTAATATAGGAAAGCATTTTGGAAGTATTCTGGGGTGTCTCCATCATATTACTAGAAACTATACTTTGAAAATGAAGATGCAACTCATTAACATTTTAAGACAAAAACACGCTGGACATTGGTGTAAACAGCTTATTAGTTTGACCAGATACTAGTATTTAGATACTAATTTTGTATTTATTAATTTGTGCTTTGTTTCTTTTTCAGCTACTTGTGGAAAATAATTATAGCCTATGCTCATTTTAAAGTCATAACAGAAATCCACAATCCATAGTTTTACGGAAGTCTGTTCTTATTTAAGCTTGCAATATTATTTTAAGTTAGATGTTTATATTAGCATTTTATCATTATGTTTTGATTAATGACATTAGAGCCATCAACCCATTACAGTTAATGAGAACTATACTTTAGCACAATAGTAACATAAAAAACAAATTTAAGAAACATAACAATAGCATGCAAATAATGTGAGAATAAGTTAACTGAGTATAATTGCGTCTTGATAATTGTCTGTTAAAATAGAAAAACAATAATGCAAGTCTTACAGCACAAACACAACTTGGATGACTGAAATGTTGGTTTAGCTGGTATTGTTTCTGAGAATACCTGCTTTTAAAGGCCTTACATATATTATTTAATTCTTACAATAACACTATAAATAAAGTATAATTATATTCCTTATCTTATAGTTGAGGGAATGAAGGCAATCAGAGATTGAATAAATTTCCAGATTTTAATCCAGGCACTGTGACTACAGAGTTGGATCCCTAACCAATATGCACTCTCTCTCAGGTTTTATTCAACTACAGAGAAATGTAACTGGATGAAATTATTTTCTTTATTTTATTTTTCATTACTTTCAAATTGTGTATAGAGAAGCAGTAATGAAACTGTATTTCTATGATTTGTATCAACGATTTCATTGCAATGATCCATTGGCTATTATCCTTGTTATTTGCAGATGGAGCGAGGGATTCTTCTTGATGAGCAGGAGTGTAGCAGGGTAAACAAAGTATCTTTCATCTTCTCATTGAGTTTGCTCATGGGAAGTAAATGGTTAAATGGAAGCTGTGTTTTACATTTTCTTCTGGGTGAAGAGGGTTGATGTCCCAGGGATAGAAAGAATTTGACACAGTCAAATCTTCTTAACAGACGAATGATAGATCTCTTGGTGAAAGAAAATTTGGTAGTTGCTAACAGGAGAATCCTTGTCTATGAATATACAGGACCTATCAACCTGGCTAGGATTGCTGATGGTAACCAAATCTGGAATCTGCAAATTCACCTGGCATGAATCATTAGGGTTCCCTGCAGAATGTTATGTAATCTATGTAACTAAGTATAAGATGAAGATATTTCATGTCCGAAATCACTCCTTCTGAGTTAATGATGTGCCTGTACATATTATTAAAGATCTCACAGATTATCCTGGTTTGAGTGTATTCTAACACAGCAGGTAGAACATGGGGAGAGGCATTGGAGATCCCAGACCACTTCCTGTTTTGCTTGCACCCTATGATTTTTATCCTTGAACCAATTAGAAAAGTCAGATACAAGCCAAGATCTGATTCACATGAGTCTGAGTTGGGAATAAAATATTTTATATCTCATTTTATAAAGTGCAAAAAATTAAAACAATTATTTGTAGGTTAGAAGTCAATTTTATAAGTGTAATTCTGAAGTAAAAAAAAAGGTGAGTTACTTTTTTTTCCTGCTGAAAATAGATCTTGCTACAACTAAGTTTTAAATCTGAAGTTTATTATTTTTCTTAACTCTTGATAGATTTGCCACTGAAAACTTAAATGTTTGCTCTCAGGTGAGACAAGTAACAGGACTGCCTCCATATTTCTACAAAATCTTTGCATCAACTAACATGAAACCAACTAGACTCTGAGGGAAACTAAACACAACTTAGTAAAGTTACTTCCCTTGAATTAAATTTCAAAACTATTTTTAAATTTTTAAGAATATCAACCACCATAAATAATTTATCTAGTTTTATTTTTATTTTTGCTTTGTTAATTCTTTTTGGGTTATCTTTAGTTTCTGTATCTGTTTATTGGCCAACAAAAATTATTCTCTTCCTCTCAGAAGTAAACCTTTAATATTATATAGAAATCCAACGGTAGAGGACAGAATTATCATGTAATTGTCAAAAAAGACCATTTTAGAACAATGCATACTCTTTTGTACACTATATGATGGAATTCTGAATAATTTTATAATTATTTTCCAAATTTTATAATTTACAAAAAACATAAAGACATTTAGAAAATGAAAGCAACCAGCTGTCATTTTAACTTCTTCCATAATTAAACTTAGAAAATTATCTCACAAAAAATATTAATTTTGTTACAGTTGTATTGCAGAAAATACAACAATTTAAGGAAGTAAGCATTTCTGTAATCTTCCATAAGATTAGTCCATGATCAAAAACTACCTTTCCCTTTTAGAAGAATAAATAATGAATATAGGTAAAAGTCAGTATGAATGGTTCAGCTGGAGAAATGCCTTTGGGAAGAATGCAGTCAGTGACCAAAACCTCAGTCAGTTACTCATTAAATTCCATATATTTGTTTCACAATTTTAATAGCCTGGCAGGCAAGGATATACACTTTATTCAAAGTTTTCCTGACCACAGAGTGTAAAAAGCACTCTGCTCCAGTTTCCATTTGTCTATCCTTTACTTTGTTTTGTTTTTTCCAGTGGATTTCACAGTATTTGGAATGATGTTTTTAATGTATTTGCTTACATACTTCATCTCTTCACAGTGGAACCTCCACAAGGACTGGGATACTGTCTGTCTTGTACACTGGTTGTATCCTCATTGCCTAGAACAGTCTCTAACTTGTAGGAGAGAACCAATGCTTCTATATTAAAGGAATAATGAAGTAAATAAGTAAAAAATAAAATACCTTACTCTTTGAACTTGTGTCACATGCATTTTTAATGCTTATAACTTTGTAACTACATGTCACAAAGCACTTATTCATAAGTATAGTATAAGTCTTGTGTTATCTTAAGGTACCTATACATGTAATTTCAGCCAGTAGCTGTACTGTTATATATTACATAAGTTGATGACAGCTTGATTACTGTGACATTTTATATGGAAAAATAAGAAAAATTGAGTATTATAAAAATCTGAATTCATTAGAGCAAGAAGAGTCTTATTTCTGAATTGGAACTTTTTTGGGTATTTAAAATGTTACTAAAAAATAACTATTTTTAAGACTATCAGAGAGAGGAAAAGTTCAAGAATTAAAATCTTGCTTCCATTCCCCTTATTAGCTTTCCAATGTAAATGCAAAACTCTTGGATTACTTCTCTGAAGTTAAAAATCGCTCAAGTGTTTTAAAGGAAGTATTTTCATACTCTAATAGGTCAATGTTGGGTTTTTAAAGCTTGAGCAAAAGTTATTCAGCAAGTAGAAAACTTTCAGACACACAATATCAAATTGACGTTTTTCTCTAGATTAGGTAGTTAATGCAAATGAGATCATAGCTTGAACAAGCTTTGGGGAATGAACAGGCTGTCCAAGAGAGTCAACAAAAGTGAGCCTCCTGCAATAGGAAAGGTTTCAATTTTGCCATTTTCTAAACACAGAAAAATGTATCCCTCCAATTCAGAATATTGAATGTCTTATGGAAAGCGAAAGGTCGTTTGTAACTGTCCAAAGGATTGATGGAGTTGAGATACCTCTTTGACCTTCACCCTGCACTCATAAAGCATAGTTTCAGATGACAGAGCATCAGGCAAGTTTTCAGAAAATGTCTTTTCTTCTTTTATATTGCATAGCAAGATTGTTACCTGATATTTTCTTTCATAATTGTGTGTCAAGATTTAATTACCTCTTGTCATCCCTCATTAAAGGTTAACAGTCATCTAATGCTGCTGAGCAATGTCTGTGATTTGGACTAAGTCAAGCAGTTCTATCTGCTTTATGCCATTGTTTTCCATCTCGGTCTCTACAGTAATTGCTTTGGAGGCCTCACAAACTATGGCAAGGTCATCCTTTACAAATACTAACCACTAAACCCCCTCCAACACATACATATCCCAATTAATTATTGTCTATTAAGGATACATATTATTAAAACTACTTCATTATAACTCACGGATATTTTTATCCCTATGACTTAATTTAAAAAAAAACTAATAAAAAAAATTACTGCAGCTATTAAAAATATAATAAAAGTGTGATATACCTCTACACATAGCTCTTAAAGTAGTGTTTATGTGTTTACCACATTTATCAATTCTGAAATCTCTATGACCTAGAGTGGCTTTATGATCTCTAATCTTGGCACTTGTGTGATAGAAAATATAACAATATTGTGCAATACTTTCTATGCAAAATGATGTCACTGACATACTATATGGAGAGCATGTGCTTCCAGCTGTTTTACTCATAATAATGATGGATTTGAACTGATCCTACTGCCACCTTTGTCATTTAAGCTCCCTTTATATTTCAGCTTTTACAAGGCAGCAGCCTCCTAACTCTTCTCCTTGTTACTAGTGTTAGGGCAATCCAACACAAATTTGTAATTCATACTTCTCATAGAATAGAGAATGATAAAGGAAAGATCCCAAAGATATTCCAGAAATGAGAATCCAAAAATAGAAGGCGATTAGAATCCCAGGTAAATGAAAAAACAAAGATGTTAAAGGAAATGAATGGAAATTCTTGGCTTTGAAACATAGTCATAATAATGTAAACATATTTGTTTATTTCCATCTATTTGAAGAGCTACAGACTGAGCATAAAAGTAATTTTAGTGACAAAGCAAATATTGAAAATATAAAAGTAAGTGCAAATATGGCTACATTTCATTGCTTTAGCATTGAGGGATATAGATAGTATTACCTTCATGATCCAAAGTTGAGAATCGAAAGATAAACTTTGTGGTTGAAGAAATATGAAATGACTATATATATATATATATATATATATATATATATATATATAACTTAAATTACAATATTTCCCAATTGAGAGATGAAAAATGTGCTAAAACTATATTGGAATGAGTAGGAAAAGAAAGGGGAATTGGAAAAATAAATTAAATCTTCATTTATCCTATCAGGGTGCCAAATGATTAAAATATAAAGTTGTTACATTTAAAAATAGCTCTATAAAATCTTAGCTTAGATGAATTAAAATGTTAACAATTAAAAGCTATTGTCTTTAGGGAATGGACACATATTTCTATGATATTTCTATCACATATATTCGTTGAAAGATGAATGTTTAAAAATTCTTTTTTCTCTAGGAAATGTCAATTTTTATTGAGTCCTGCCATACATTTTAAAAGTAATGTGAATTACTTGTATAAACATGCTACAAAATTAATATAGTTTCTCATAATAAGAAAATAATGATGAGATGAATTGTTTTTGAAGAGAACACAGGCAGAGTCGAAGCTGAAAAACAAGAGCAATAGTTTAAGTAGACAGTGGTCTGCATTAGGGAGTTAAGAAAGAAGAAAGGGATGTAGGGCTGAAAGAAATTTTAGACAAAGACTAAACTCAATGAATTGAGGTGGCAGCAATGTCTTCAAAACAAAAACCCAACACATAGAATTTTAATTAACAAAACAATTTGACCATGATTTTACAGTATACTGAAATGTAGCATAATCTATCAAAAAAATGGTAACACAAAAGGTGTCAATGATAATTCTTAGTTGATACACCATTGTAAGAGAATGATTTCAAGAGAAATGAGAAGCTATTTTGATTTTTAACCATAACTCCATGGTCCATAGTTAGGGCCATCATTTTTTACCTTATAACAATTGAACATCCTTATAATACTTTTCAGCTATTTTGTACCTTCACCTACACTCCAAAATTCAACCATAACAAAAAAGAATGTGATTTTAAACATTATTTGGCTCAGTCAAAACGTGGGATGATACAACAAAGTATAAATCATTTTAGTACATACTAAAATCTAATATAATAATGTCCACAATAGGCACATTTCCATTTTTTACCTCTGATAATAGTGTCCCTCATTTTTCACCCCAACTCCTCATACATAGTACTCACATATGAATCTTCCTTTTTCTACCTTTTTTAATTTATTGTTTATTCATTCTTTTTGTTTGAATGCAGGTGTGAACTCCAAAGCCTCCGTTGGAGCCAATCAATCAATGGCTCATAATAACATCTTCTTAACAATTCCATTCTGTACCACTGAAATAATTGTCCATATGAGTGTCTAAATATACGATTTTTTCTAGAAATCATGTATTCATATATAATCCCTTTTGGTCCTTGCCACCATCCAATGAAATATGTTAATAATGTGAATGCTTATTTTCAATACTTTACAGTTTACTAAAAAAAATTTGACATACTATTATGGGTTGAATTGTGTTCCCCTTAAATTTGTGTGATTAAGTACTAATCCCCAGTGCCTCAGAGGATAATCTTATTTGGAACTAGTGTCTTTACAGAAGTAATCAAGGTAAAGTGAAATCATTAAGGTGGGCCCTAATTCAGTATGACTGGTGTCTTTATAAAAATGGAAAATTTGGACACAGATGTTCAGACAGAGAGA
Organism: Mesoplodon mirus; assembly: GCF_964341445.2. Taxonomy (NCBI): domain Eukaryota; kingdom Metazoa; phylum Chordata; class Mammalia; order Artiodactyla; family Ziphiidae; genus Mesoplodon; species Mesoplodon mirus. Next base: position 57,999,587 of record NC_138992.1, read on the forward strand.
AGATGATATAAACAGACACAAGGAAAAGCCCTCTACAAGTCAAGGACAGAGGTCTGGAACATATATTTCGCTCATAGCCCTCAGAAGAAACCAACCCTGCCAATACCTTGATTTTGGACTTCTAGCCTCCAGAACTGTGAGAAAATAAATTTCTGTTGTTTAAGGCACCCAGGTTGTGGTACCTTGTTCAGCAGCTCTAGAAAGCTAATAGACATACTTATGTTTGATGATTTCATGTCCATCATGCCTTCCCTTGCAATTTTCATTCAAGTATAAAAAGAAAATATCTACTAGTAATTTTCTAAACAAGCCCACTACTTGCACCTTTGATTTCCTCTGCCAAATAATTTCTTTCCCTACTCTTTCCTCCAATTTATCTCTTATTCATTCTTCAAAGATTTTTCTCACAAAAGGCATTTTTGTTTTTCTACAAATAATAAGGAGGAGGAAAGCCTGACAGGGATGGTTTGAGATAAATTCTCTAGCATCTTAGTGCCTTTATGAAAGTATTTGTAGTAATGCCTTGACATTTAAAAATATGTTACCAATGTACAGAGGTCTTTCTCAGAGAAAAAAAAAGATTTTAAAAAAATTAAAGAGAAACAAAACAAACTCCTCTTCTACTTGTTGGAATAATTCTATTATTAGAATGGGAAAGAAGGGAAACTATTTGGACTGGATGCACCAACATATGATGAAAGAGAGAAGCAGGGTGTACACATTAGACTCTCCAAAGGGGTCAATTATTAATAATAGAAGTATCTCTAGCTTTGCATAAACTCAAAGAGCCTCACACTACTCCCCCATCTCTGCACCTACCATCATACTCACGCTGCTGAACTCTACTTACTCTGTTTCACCATGATAAGTCTTCCTTCAGAAAATTGTCCTGCTCCCAAAATTGAATGCACTGCCTTTGCATAGTTCCTCCATGGCAGCACTATAGGACCCCATCACCAATGACACCTTCAGACTCCTCTCAGGCTGCTTTTCACCTTCCAGTCTCTGCTACTGCTACTTTGGCCTTTGCTCAGCCCTCATTTCAACAACTTAAGTTATGACATGTGCCTAGGACTCATGTGTCTCTTCAGTTAGACAATCACTGTGTATTCTTTACTTCTCAATTCAACAGTTACTCTTCAATAGACTCTCCTTGACCTTTCCTCTTCCCAACAGCAGCTCAAGTCCTCCCGTTATGCATTTTCATAGACCCCTGTTCTTTTCCTTCACGGAACATATCTCAAATAGAATTATCTAACCTTATAACATTTTTATTATTTTATTTTAAAATGTGGTTCAAACTTATCAAGTACAATTTATCATCTTATCCATTTTTAAGTGTATACTTGCATAACTTTTAATTATTTTCTACTTTATGTCAGTTCCATGTGCCTGGAGTTATGTTTATTCAAAACTGTATTCCTGCCATCTAGCATACACACTTGTTTGGTGTTTAAAACGTATTTATTGAATGAATAAATTCTTACATATTTGTTTCCTTTCAATCTTGAGGACAAGAAATGTGTGCCTAGCAATTATCAACGACTGACACAAATGCATCTCAAAAAGTATTTGTGAAATCATTTATTCATTCAATATATATCTTGAGCATTTATGATATGCCAGACATGAGGCTTAGCCCTGTGGACATTTCTATGTTGAAGGTTAAAACCTTGCAGATTGACAGGATAAATAAATAAATAAATAAACAAAAAGATAAAAATAAATAAATAAATAAAATTTATCTTAAGTACTATGGAAAAATAGCTTAGTGATGTGATATAGAGTAACTGGCCAGGACTAGGTTCATGGGCACTGGATTAGTCAGCTTGAGTTGCTATAACAAAATACAACAAATATTTATCTCTCACAGTCCTGGAGGCTGGAAAGTTTCAAAACCAAGATGCCAGCACATCCTGTGCTTTGATGAGGACCTGCTATTAGGTTTGTATACAGCCACCTTCTCACTATATGCTCAAGTGGCTGAGAGAGAGAGAACTAGCTCTCTCCTCTTTCTTTTTTTCTTCATTTTTAAAATATAAAGCCACTAATCCCATCATGGGGGCTCCATACTCATGACCTAATTACCTCTTAAAGACTTCTACAAGTGAATTTTTCAGGAGATGCAAACATTCAGTCCATAGCAGGCACTCAGTATTTGTTGAAAGATGAAGAATGGTCACATGCAGTGTGGAAAAGGAAGGGTCCTCTGAGGAGATAAAATTTAAGCACAGAGCTAGGAAATTAACCCCAGACGTGAAGTCAACTATGCACCAAGAATAAAACAAGATTCAAGCAGAGAAAAAATGTAAGTTTATAGGTTCTTAGACAGAAAATAATTGGATATGTGCAAGCAATATAAAGGGAGCCAGTTAAGCTGAATTCAGGTAGTATAATATGAAACTAGAGAATTGGATAGCAGCTAGATCATCTATGACCCCACAGGCCACTGTAGAGAGGTTAGAAGGATATAATTTGATGACTGTATCTGCTCTAACATTCCGAGATAGATAGAACAACTCTAATTTTATAGATGTAGAAACTGAAACTTAGCAGAACTGAGTTACTTGTTAGGAAATGACTAAGGTAGTGTTAGCCTAAGGTCTTCAATTTAAATCCATTGTTTATTCCACTTTACTATAGTCCTTCTGTATACACTCTGGCTGATAGCAGCTTTCAGTAGAAAGCCCACTGAGGTGGTTTGTATGAAATCCTTCGGAGCATGACCCTCACAACTAGCTTAAAAATTAGTTAAATAGGTCATAGACAGCTAGTTAAAAGGAAGAAAATATTTAACCTCTCTGAGGTTTAGTTGTCTAATCTGTAACATTAGGAAGCTAGAACTAATGAACTTTAATATCATCTACAATCTCTTCACATGGTGTTTCTTCCATGCTCTTATACTTTGCTCCTCATTTTTCCTTTATTTATTCTAATAGTTTTACTCTTATAGATTTATTAGGAATCTACTGATTCCCCCAAAGCACCACAATACTTCTGATAAAGTAAAATTATTTTTACAATTGATGATCCTTTTGTACAATTGATGTGTGTTATAAAAGCTTTATGCAAAGAATATTATTTAGCAATACACGAGTAAAAAATAAGTAGACATATGTTCTGCCTTCATTTTTCCAGTCTAGTGAGGTAAATATATTTTCAAGCTCTTTATAAATAGCAAGCATGACATAAACTGAAAATTTTTATCTTACCTAACCCCGCAATTTCAAACAGTGCGGCTCAATGTATGAACAAAACCAAATTACTGAATTACCCAAATTTTTTTGTTCTAGTTTTCACCCCTCCTATATCTAGAGAAAAGCTTAAGATTGGTTGGAGTGAATATGTAGGTGTATATATTCTCCAACATATAAGACACTATGATTTTAAAATAGTTTCTGGCAGGTGAATTCAGGCCAAGGAAGGCATATTTATGGCTTTAGTTTGGAAAGAGATCACAGAGGATGTGAACTACATGAGGACTAACTCTATAGTAAGTAAGGAAACAAGCAAACACTTCGAATTTTTTACAATCTGAAAAAACGAATAATGTAATTGAAGGCAATCCATTGTCAACTATTTTATCAAAAAATATACACTATGTGTGTTTAATATAGAATTTGGTAAACAAATTGGTACATATACATTTCTAGGCTTACAAAAAATACATTTAAATATGTAAGTGCTCTAGACTCACACAGTTTAATGGTAGAGTAACATGGAGTATACATACAATATTTAAAACTGTAATAAAGATGAGGTGGGGGATAGTAAAGAAGCAAAAGAAGAGAAAAGGCAGGAAAGAGGAAGGGGATAAACAAAAAGAAGAAGGCTGCATGTTGTGGAGGAGCGAGGAATACAGAAACAGTGATTACAGAAATGTCTCTAGCCCAATGCGCTAAAACTGTTTGCCAGTTTGCAGATGTTTCAACCACGTGCAAATTTATACATGCTCTATTAAATCAAATTTCATCAGTTTATCACAGTTGCTGTGATTATTCTGTGATTATTTGACAAGTTTAACTAATTAAGTATCAGTAATTCATTTGAAAGTGTCCCCGTCATTTATATGTTGGTAGTAATTTGTTTGCACTTACATAATCTTGATCATTTTATCCTATGTAAAGCTGTGAGTTACATTAATGGTATCTATATATGTTTAAAGTCATATAAATGTGTATTTAAGTTGAATTTTATATTAATGTCATACAAATGAGTATGAAATCAACCACCTATACTATTATGGGCAGAAACGTATTTACTTCAGGACACATTGTTGGCTGGATATACATGGGTCAATGGTGGAATATATATTTGTCAATTCCAATAAAATAATTGAATTAAATATAGAATGGAAACTGAAGAGATAATAAAGGTTGATGATGACAGGAAATAGCATGCTGTTAAAAAACATTAACCTAAAAAAAAGGAATCTGGCAAAATGGAGTCAACATGAAGAATGGCCAAGTTATTGTCCACTTTAATTGATAGCCCACTGTCCAGATTACCGGCATCTGGTACAAGTAAGGTGTACTGCTCTATATATTCTTTTGTAAACATTGTGATTTAACTTGTAAATTTATCTACACTGGTTCTAAAATTACTGCAATTTCTACATTGTTTAGAGTGTTCAATCTCTGAGATAAACAAACTTGGAACACAAATTCAGCACACACTGACTTTTTTTTCTTTTTTGGATGAAAACAGTGAGGTTTGATTCCCACTCCCATTCCCAACCCCTGTTTATCATGGAGAATTTCCCATAGCCATAGCCAAATGTTTTAATTTATAGAACAGTCTGTGTTTTGCCACTGGCAATGAAATCACAACTAATGAGTTTCACAGACTGCAATAAAGCCCTAGAGAAAACTATATGCTATCTGTCAAGCATATAATGTTAAGTTTTAATAATGCATAATATGTTTAAACAGCTTATCAAAGTGCATCTCTTTTTCAAAAGAAAGAAAAAAAGAAAAGGGAGATGCTTAAAAATATTGTCCTTAAAGGCATCCTTTTTAAATGAACTATTGTTAATTGCTTAAGAATTGAATATACTGCCATTTAAAATAATGGGTTCATCTGTGTTCATTTAGGTCTGTGCTATCAAAAACATTAATAATGCCATGGTTTTAATAATCATGAAGGGATTATATTTACCTCCTAAGAAAAATTTGCCAAATAGATTTTACTTGGTGAGTGTCCTTATTTACAAAATACTGAAAAAGTGTGGTATTTTGAATAATCATTCAGTCTTAAATGCTATGAAAGGGGAGTTTCTTAATTTTTTGAATATTTTTTCATAAAATGTGATCATACTCTGCTTTTTGGTATTACAGAGAGGGAAGATAGTATTTTTTAATGACATAACTCTATGATCTTGAATGAGAACCAGGAATGTTTTTCTCCCATTAACACAGCCAAGCTCACATATCATTCACTGCCAAGTAGTCTGTGTAGGTGATATGACCTGACAGGGCAAGGAAGAATTCCTACTCTACATAAAATCTATTGGGAAATAGCTATGCAGCAACTAGAGGTCCTGTGTTCCCCAGATATCTGTATTAGTAAGAATTCTTACTACTAAATTCATATCTATTAATGATGTATAAATCACATATGTTTTCACATGTAAATATTTTTTCATGATCTCACATGGGACTTCTTCTTGGGCCTTCAGGCTTGTAAACTTCTGGAAAGCTAAGTGAGAAAGTTAGATAGTATTTAAATTATATGGGATTTTGGAGAAAAAAACATGATAAAATGAAAGAAAGAAGGGAAAGTATGTGTTGAGATTTTCCCAATAAAGCCATTCATATGAGAAAAGAGAAAGGAAAGAAAAAAGGACAATATATACTAAGGAGGAATAACAGGTTACTTTTTTTCCCTCCAATGTTTCATTCTCTTTATTCTCCTTATACTTTAAAAATATAATAAGGAATGCATGGATGTGAGAAATGGAACATGGAAAGGATGGAATTAGAAAATGAATTATCTCAACTTCACAATAAAAGAGTAAAGGCATATATTCAGGGCATGGGGTTTCAGTAATTTGGATCATATTTGTTAGTTGAATTTCCCTCTTGGATATAATGGAAAAATAATGAGGCAGGGGTAAGTGATGAGCAATGAAATGCTTTATCATAGGAATTATGACTTCAGAGCTTAACTGATTTTCCAGGGTTGTAATCACTAGGGCCCATAGATAGAGGCTTGACCTAAATATTACCTAAAGGAATAAAAAAAAAAAAAATCACCTACGAAGAAAATCTCCATGAAAATTTCAACTTATGATAATGAACAAATGAATAATAAGTACCAGCCAGTAGGGGGCATTCAGACAGATCCTGGCTGAACCATTTATTAGCTGTGTGGCTTTAAGTAACACTTACAGTCTCTACATCTTGGTGTCCTCATTTATAAAATGAAGATATGTATCCTTACTTGTGAAAATTAAAAATTATGTCTATAAAATAATGTGCCTGGCAGAAGCAGATTCAGCTTGTAGCCAAAACTCCATGTAATGCAGCTGTTATTATTGTCAACATAGTATCACAGGCAAACTTTTCTTTGTTTTCCTCCACAGTTGTCCAAAAGTTATCCACATTACTCAGAACTCCACTCCATCCTGAACAACTTGGCCTGTCCTATTCTCATGGAGGGCTATATTTCTGATTAATGTCCTATGCCCCATTACCTCCTGGCCTTGCCCTTATCTTGTGATAGCTGCCTAATTTATAGCCTGTGATACTGTTAATGAGTTACAATATTTACATAGGTCTTGCTTAGAATATGTACTAAATATGTGTTGATTGATACGTAATTCTCCCAGGAAATACTATTTGAATCAGCCTTAAAAATTTGAAAGAGCTGGAAGAGATAATCTTATTGGTGCTTTTCAAATATGAGCAATGTAGAGTGAGTGGTCATTGGCATAAAAGAGCCCTGCTTGCAGAGATCTTGAGTTTCAGGGTTAACAATGGATTCAGAATAAAACAGATGCTGGGAGCTTGTAGGGAATCTGGCAGCGTGATGGCAGGGATGCAGAGTATATTGAATCTTAATTACAAAAACAATGTAATACTAATATTAAAGAAAACATTATGAAAAGAAAAAAGTATGTTACCTGTAATCTCCACCCTAAAAAGACAAAACTTATTTTCATCTCCTGCTTATTGTCTTCCAATGGTAGGTTGACTACCACCATCACCAAGAGACAGCCTTTTTGAATGGATGTGGTCTTCTTACTTAGTCACTTAAGTGTAAAGCTGATCAGTAGGGAAACTAAATGAATCGAACACTTCTGATTTAGCCTGGTTTATGTGCAGCCCTCTGCTGCACACTTTGTCTCAAGTAGGTAAAAAAGGCTAGAAAACAGAACTCTTTTATACAAATAACCATCACTGACTAATAGCAGAAAGATGCACAATAGACCATGTCTCTGGATTGGCTAGGCGCTGACCTGTCCTGGATTAATAATATTTATGTTTAAATATTGTAATACCAGAAAGGAAAAGGCATTTTAGCATACTGGGCCATTAGGTATGGTAAAAAACTAAACACATTTGATTTAAACTAAATATGAAATATATATTTAATGTAAATATATAATGTATAAAATATTTAAAAGTCTCTAAATATTTTATAAAATATTTGATGACTTCAGAAAGCATATTATATCAATCAAAATAGGAAATAGGAAAATATAAGTTTTTTAAACTTATATATTATTTAAATTTAATCAGCACACTTGTGGATTCTGTCACAGAAAATCAGTTTGCAACTCATTCTTATCTCCTTAAAAATGTCAGAAAAGGCTTTATAATCATAAAAAAGTGAGTCATTTTTAATATCTGAGAATCTTTTTGACCAGTAGATAGGAGTATATTAAAGTGACTTATTATGAGGAAAATAAAGATGTCAAAGCTCTTCTGAATCCGACCATTGGAGTCATTTGAGTGCCTTGTGATATCGTTCCTTTGCAAATTGTCCCCTCAGTCTGCAAATCCACAGTGTCTTCTGCTCAGTAGTAAATATCCTTCATGCTATTAATTCCTTCCATTATATTTGAGATTTTTTCACAACTCAAAATAACAACGAGTAAATGTATTTTAATCTGCCATTTGCAGTGCAACCCTTGTCTTCTCAATCTTGTGGTTTGTACTTGTTCAACACCACCATCTCCTTGATCTGCATCATGTGTGTCATGCCTTCATGATACACTATTTATTATTTGTACATTACAATGATATGTTTTTTTAAAATATTGATTAGCCATTTAAAACTCAGCTTCTGAATTAATCTATTGTTGAGCTATTTTGCATGTTTAGACTCCTAGATATATATTGTTCTGCTCTACAACAACATTATCACACAAAGCATTGGTTCTGGAGTCAGATATAACTGGAATCCAATCTGACTGGTGCTATCATTTATTAACAGAGTGATCTTGAATATGTTATTTATTTCCTCAAAGCTTCAGTTCCTTATATGTCAGCTGAGGTTATAGTCACCATCCATATTATTATCGGGAAGGTTAGGTGATATATATATATATATATATATATATATATATATATATATATATATATATATATATACATATAAATATATAAAGCAACCAGCAAATACCAAGTTCTCAATGATTTAGGTAATATACTGGTAAGAAAAATAGGGCATTCTAGGGCAATTTTCAAAATTTTGGCTCTCTGAGTTTACAAAAGTGCTTACAGTTAGTTGAATGAGATTTTCTTTTCTAACTTTGCATTATCAAACCATGCCTTAAGGTCATCCAAAGGAAACATAATTATTGCTAACTTATGGACTTCTGCTATCCATTGTTAATACTAATCCAGATACCATTTCATCTCAATTATATGTTCTGAACCTAAAGCAGGATTTTGCGCTTTGGGTAGAATCTGGTCTCTGTACAGATTATGGTTTTAATTTGTAAAAAAGGAAAAATAGAAAGATTGATGCTCTGTCAGAGATATTCTATTACAAACATATAATTTATGAAGAAAATCTCAGCATTAAAATAATTAATGTTGCAGATAATGGCCCACTCATTTAAAGTAATATTCATAGACAGCCAATGCCCATGAGCAAAAGATTGTGTTTTTACTTTTAATTTTAGTGTAATTATATTTATATTGTAACAATCTCAGTGGTACAAATAAGGAGTTGCATTTGTTTATATCAAACTGAGTTCAAAAATGACAAAATTTTCCCATTAAGCAGTGAAAATGCAAAACCTTGGGTTCAGTTTCTCAATTTTGCTAACTGCCTCAAAAATGTATATGTCTCAATGTGGCAAGGAATATAATTGCACAGAATTTCAGTAAGGCTTATTTCAAACAACAGCCAAGGAAAATAAATTGTATTTTTTAAAGAAAGTTATTACTTTACTACAGTAATAGTAGTAGATAGTAGTAGTAGTAGATAGTAATGATCTGCCAGTAAAAGGAGACAACTGCAGTTTTAGTAAATTTTACTTTTCTATTCAAATTTCATAGGTATTAATATTGCTATGACAATTTAAGATTTTATAGAAAAGTAACATATCAGTTGCTTTGTTATTGTTGTGGAATGCTTGGACATTTTATATCATTACAGTCTCCATAATGTTTACATTGTGTAGGTACATGATGAAGACGTAATCAGTCCTGAGGAGAGTCAAGTGTATTCCATTACTTTGAGGGTATATTTGCTGAATTCTATCATGAGGACAAATTTAAACTTACTTAATCATTTTGGTCAGTTCTAACTTTCACTATTTTCAGAGATGTATGGTATTTGAAAATAAAACTTAACAAAGATAAACATTTAAATATCAGGGCTTATTTTTAGAACTAAATTTTAGTTACCATATATATAAATGATGACACTGTTGAATTTGTGTTGGAAGTAAGTATTGATTTCCAGAAAAATTGATGTAGGAACCTCTCTCTCTAGCACACACACACACACACAAACAAACACACACACACACAAGCTTTACCTTAAAAAAAATTTGGATAATATCAAATAAAATAGAGAATGAAAAAGAAAATATAACCACACAGAAAAATCAGACTTTTAAAATTTTTCTATTATTTTCTCCAATTTTATATGCATGCATCATCTTGATTGGTTTCAACTTGTCATCAGTAAAAATAATGCTGCAATAAATTTTGAGCGAAATATTTATTAATTTTTAGTGTTTCCCTAAAATAAAAATTTCATAAATTAGATTACTGGATTTTGGTTCATGAATATTTCTGCAATTTAAAACATTTACTGTGTCTTTTATGTCCATAATTGTTAAATAGTTTACTTTGCCTTAAACAATGTAATTACGTACATGGAGGTTATTGTGATCCCTAGCATAATTGTTGAAAAGAACATATAATAAAACCCTCCACAATTTGACATTTTGTAAATAGTAAGGGAGTAAATACAGTAAACAAATTTTGCAATCTCAGCAGGAAGTCTGAATGAGGCCCTGTTGGATGAAGAAAATCAGGAAGACAAGCAAGTAACTTAGATATTGAAAGTATGATGAGGGTCAATGATTTCTTATTCTCTGTGCCAAACTAACACTTTACAAAAGTAGCATCAATCAATTCTCTTTGCTAATTAAGTGTTTGACCTACCAGGAATGTCATTTAGATTTTTAAAGAATTTTCAATAAACATTTCATCCAATGAACCAAAATCTTTAGTGTCCAATTTTCTTTCTTCACCACCACTGGATAGTCAAACTAGACTCTATAGATACCCAAATCCAGGATGGTGCTAACTCTTTCAAGGAAAAAGAAAAAAACCTACCAAACAAAAACTAATACCCTAGAGGTATTTATTAATATCAAATGGTAAGATTAATGAATTTTATAACACAATCACTCTACTAGTGTTTAAACATTACTTGATATAAAATAGGTCCACTGAGCTAGATTTATGAAGAAAATTGATGACAGAAGAATACCTAACAAGATTTGGAGAGCGAGCTGAAGCCAAAGGAAGCAGGGCAGTCAGAAAAATGTTATAAGAACTTTCTGAAATACAAGCTCAAGCAATACATCATTCCTGGAGGGTGCTGGGTAGCACTGGGCACTGGGGAGATGGAGGTGGCTTCAATAATAAGACACCTATTAGATATTTAGAGCTCTTTGGGTTCAAGCACTAGCAAAAATAAAAATTGGAAAAGAATTCTATTTTCACAACTCATAGAACTTGAAGGATGGGCAGTGATAATTAGTACTACTGAAAATGCTTTTCCAGGCCCTCTATATTTGGATTAAATTGAGAAGTGAGTTATGAATGATCTAGGTAAGCGTGGAAAAGAACTACTATTTGTTGATTACTACAAGGCACCCTAAATAAAGTATTTAATTTAGTGCCATTTTCAATTCTTGCCATATTATTTAGATTTTGTAAGTGGAGAAATCTGGGCTTAGAGAAGTTGAATAATGTGCCCAAGGACATGTAACTAGTGTGAGGAAACAGAGTCTGGTTATCCCCAAAGCCTAAGCTTTTAGCTCTAAAACCTTACCCTATATTATGTTCATATAAGATTAACACTAAGCGAAGAAGAACTGATACATAGTTTAATATTATACACTCTTGTTATGAACAGTCCAATATAATGCTTCATCTGTTTGCCGTTGGTGCTTCTATATTATTCTTATGTAAATGTTTAATCAAACATCTTGCATAAGCCCTTACTCAGTCTTCTATTTTTCAATCTATCATTTGAAAGACATCTGATGAAAAAAAAAAGAAACCATGTAGCCAAACTATTGCCCAATTAGAAATACATTAACATAACATAAAGTTTACATTAAATTATATGTAAGTTTAGGCAAGGTGTTGTATAGAGAGTAATTTACTAAATGTGGTTGGCTAATTTTTAACTTAAAAAAATCTATGCCTCTAAGACTAAATGTGTTGTTCATTATAAGGATTCTTTCTGAGAATTTACCAGTGGAAATCAGAATCACTAGAGGGCTATGTATGGCACTCACTGAGAAAGATACTAGTAACCACATATGAAGGTTGGAAGATTTCAAACAACAGGTATAATGTAGGCTTCAGTTTTCAGACAACTGAAGGTAACTGCATAAATGTCCATCATTTAGGCTCTGTTGATCCAATATTTTGGGGAGTATTTTTTTCTTTAAAAGTAAGCTGAACTACACTTTTAAAATACAGTGAATGGTTTAGCATCTAACAATGATTTGACATTTAAAAATGGTATCTTAGAAATGAAATGAAATAATTTAATCAACTCCTTAACGCAACCTGACACTAAATCTCAAAATCCAAATCAGAGTCAGAGCTTCCTGCCAATACTCTTCAGGAAAACCATCCCTGACTGGAAGGCTGACTGAAACTCAGAGGAGAATCTATTTTAATAGGAAATAATCAGTTCAAAGAAAAGAACAAAAGTAGCAAATCTGTTTTGTCCTGTGAATCTACATCATCCTACCTGCCTCAGGAAAAGTAAAGCTGCAGATGTCTGGCTTTTTATGACAAAATCAATGTATGAAATAAATCAAATTTGCTGAAAATTTGGTCGCTGTTATTAGGCTTTGCAAAACTGCTTTGCAGGAAACCTTCAAATTCAAATGAACTGTATTCCAAACCTGCATTTGGAAATCAATTGTCAGGAATTGAGACAGGCAGTTACCTTTCCTTCTTTCTTTCCTCCTTCACCCCCCGCCCCCAATGACAGTATAATATGCTATTTGTATGTGACAGGGCTGAGGCAGGGGGTAGGACACATTTTTTTCAGAGAGCTACTTTTGGTGACATTTCTAGATTTACCTACTAAACATTGTTTTATTCCCTATACTTACTGGGGAAGGAGGGGGAGAGGGGGTAAGCAATAGGAAGAGGGATTTTCTAAGCAAGAAAATCTCTTTGAAGTATGTCACAAAAAGTTGCAATTCTATATCTTTGTGTGATTATGTGTGAAAGATTATAAACCTAGATTATAATCTCAGTGAGAGAAGAGTTCATGTCTGCATTAATTTCCTGATGAAATTTCAGTGCCTAACACAGCACCTTGCATGTACTAAGTGTTCAATTAATATTTAATGAATGAATTAATTAACTATGTATAAGACAGGAAATTAGAGAAACTGAATTCAGTTCCCCCATCATATGCTTCTGAAGACTCTAGCTAGAACTTGGAATCCCCCATGCCCATGAAAGGGAGCTTGCATACCAGGAAAACAGTTCTAACCTCATCATCCCAGACCATTTTGAATTAAGATGCAGAAATAAGGAGACACAATAGCAAACATGCATCACTGGCTAATGGATTACCAGGTGAACATCAGTGTTCCCAGTCCAAAAGTACAAACAATGTGTGTATGTGTGTCCATGTGTGTGTCACAAAAATCAAATGTTCTCAGAGGGAAATATCACTTAATTGCACGATTTTCAAACTTTTCACCCATTAGTGATTTTTGAAACACATTTAATGAATTGTGACCAGAATTTTTAAAAATTAGATAGGCTAGACCAGAATAAAATAGAAATAAATAGGATGAAAAAGAAAAGTAAATATCCAAGTGCATTAGTAAAAATTTTTAAATTTCATTCTCTTACATTGTACCGCGTCATGATATCTCCAGCAGAAGACAACAAGAGACCTTATTATATACATATATATTTGGTTTATTCTATTTTATTTTGTTTTGTTTTGTGTTTCTAGTGAATCTGGAACATATTAATTACTACATTCTGAGGCAGAATCTTATACTACTAAGAAGGTTCAACTGTTGGAAAGTTCTACTTTCAAGGCAGCATGGGAATTGGTTAGAGTGAGCAGATCTGGCTTCAAAATCTTTTCTCCACATTTCTTACCTATGTATTCCTTCAACAAATATTTAATGACATCAGGTCCATGTTCCTTCATCTGTAAAATTAGGATTCAAATTTCTACCTATTAGTTGATAAGAATTAAAAGTATAAAGCACATAAACAAACTTAACACAATTTATACAACATAAGTTGTAGTTACCATTAGTTTAGTCTTTAGTGTGGTTCAGAAAATGTAACATGCAGCATATTCCATTTGTGTTTATAATATGAGGAGCTTTCACACCATGTCAGACGTTGATACAAAACCAGAATGTCTTAGGGGTTCTTGCAACTACCCAACTCTATAAATATAGAAACTATCTTACTGCAGGCTTGAGGTCTTAAATCCTACTTAGTTCTTTTCAGTTTTTTTCTCCAAAGATTTATTCTTGTAAAGGAACATATAAAGGAAACCATTGATTAGCAGGAAGCTGTGCCTGAATGGAATTAACAATTAGATGGATTTCAAAGATATTGGTAACAAGTAAACATTTTAAAATTAACTGAATACAATCTATAAATTAGTCCTGTTTGCTGTAAAGGTTTTTCTTGCAATGAGGTAGTAATGCATCTATAAAATCAACTTCTGATTGTAGCAAAACTAGTGGGAAGGAGACAGTGACATTATGAATCTATGCTGAATATTTGAGATCCTTTCTTATGTAGTCTATTGACAAGTCATAAAGAAAATTAAATTAATTGTGAACTAATAGAGAAGCCGTCAGAAATTGCCTGTATGGAGTTACAAGAGTTTTGATGTCATGCTGCCAGAAATAACTGGAGCCATGGTCACCACTAAGGAAGAATAGTGGGCATAAACAGAGATTCATGGTAAGTTGAAGGAAAAATTCTCTCTATATCTCAAGGATGAAGGAAGAGTGAGATATCCAGTGATAGCTCCAAAGGTAAGCTGATCTAGATTTGTGAAATAGATACTAAATTATTTCTCAAAGATATATTATAATTGTAATACTTTTGTATACAATTTTAAGTAACAGTGATTGACTATTAAATTACTAATGATAAATATATAGCATATAAAATTTTGAGTGTAACATTGTTGAGAAAACAATTGAGTTGTAAAGTGTATCTAGGTCACACCTATGACAAAACTAGCTGCCAAAATAAAAAGCCATTTTTATGCATTAAATTATGTCCCCCGAAAAGGATATGTTGGAGTCCTAAATCCTAGTACCTCATTATGTGACTTTTTTTGGAGAGTCTTTACAGAGGTAATTAAGTTAAAATGAGGCCATTAAGGTGAGCCCTAATCTAATATGACTGGTGTTATTATAAAAAGGGGAAATTTTGGACACAGTGAGAGATATGTACAAAAGGAGAACGTCATGTGAAAATTGAAATTATGTTGTCACAATCCAGATAACTACCAGAAGTTAGGAGAGAGGCCTAGAACAGATTCTTCCCTACCGCTTCCAGATGGAGGATGGCCCAGTCAACACCTTGACTTTTAGACTTTTGGTCTCCAGTACGGTGAGATAATAAATTTGTGTTGCTCTGAGCCACTCAGTTTGTGGCACTTTGTTACAGCAACACTAGCAAACTCATGCAGCCATAATTTCATTATTTCCTGAATTAAGATATACTACTACCAAGAAACAGGTTATTCCTTAAAGTAGCTGAATTGTGATGAAGTGTTAACCTCTCAAATGCTGGTATACAAATTCAAACCTTAAAGTTGACAGTTTACTCACAGGTTTATCACTTTACTCATATCACTTTATTCTTAGGTTGTAAGGTCCGAATTTAAATTGAAAACAGATGCCCTGAGCTTTCTAGATAGTCTGTTATTAGACAGTGGGTCAACTGGATAGTTGAATGACTGCAGTTTTTGGTTTTCAGTGGGATGTGGTGGTGACCAAATTCGAAACTATAATTCCTAAATGTTTAAAAATAGAAGAGTTTTGTATGCTTAAAAAATATTCCAAACTGTTGCCACTGCCAATGATTTAAGACTGATTTTTAAGTAACTTATTTTCCTTCCTTTTAAATGGTGTTTTTATTTGTCTTATTTAATCAGTGCATGACTTATTCCATGTCTGGGCTAGTAATGTTTCTGTAATAAGATACTTAGTGTAATGGAAGTTAGGCTTGCTCTGTGTTGCTCAGCCTATCATTAAGTCATCTGGAGTGTGTTGAGCTAAGACAAATGTATTAAAATTTATATCATTACAAATCTATAGTTATTATTTCTTTAGGTAACAAAAGAGCAAATAGAGTTATTTTAAGGTTAAAATGTAAAATTATTTAATATTTTAATGTTATTTGCAAAATGTGTGGCCTTGAATGGAAATTTTCACTAACTTTGTTAATAACGGGGATTTTTAACCACTTCTACTCATAAAAACCAAACTATACACAAAATAAGATGATGAATTAGGAAGGAAATGCTGTTAAGAGAATTACTATAAGCATGAGGAAACTATTAGACAAGAGTTTTCAGTAGTCTAAAATTCTGAGATTTGATTTTTAAATGATGAAACATCCAATAAGCCAAATGACTCTGCATAAACATGTACATGGAATAAATTATTCCAAATGAAAGCATGGATATTATTTGTTCAGCTGTTTTAGTGGTTGGAGCGTTAGGAACAAAAGCTATTATTGTTCAATGTATTTTTTCACAGGAAATAGACAGTGGCAAACATACAGTAGTTCAACACATGAGATCAGAGACATGGTTTTTATAGTAAACCAAGAACAGATGTTGGAATGATTCGAGACCTTTAGAGAAATTATTAGTTATGTTTGCCTTTGAAAGCAAAGAAAGTTTATAGAGACTCACATATCTGATTATATTAAGAAACAGACAGGTTTTCAAAACCAAAAGCTTTAATTCATTCAAGCTAAAAGTTTCTGCCACATAAATTTTGAATATACTACTCAACACTATTGCAAATAATTACAATAAGTTCCATGTTACCTAATTTTAAAAGTTACTGGGTCCTCACATACAACCTAAGTATCCCTATTCACTAAAAAAATCACATAGAAATAGGATTTATGCTGCAGGCAAAAATCAGTATTTAAGAGCAATCACTGAAATCAATTTGATTTACATACATTAGAAAAAAGAAATTCTCTAGGTAACTGGAAGACATATTTTCTAAGGTTGAACTAAAAGCCAACAAGTAACCTTTTACCATATATAAAACACCTGTTTAAAATGATTTTACCTCATCAGTACTTCTAAGCTATTGACCGCTAAGCTTTAAATTTTCATTTTTCCTTCTCTGTTTCAGGATCTCCATCCCCTCTAACTCAGCTTATATTCCATTGTACTTCATGATAGTCATTCCTTAAGGGACATTCTCGGTTTCTGTGATCCCCCCCCACTCTGGAGTACTCCCTGGGCAAAGCCATACCTGGATTAACACCTGGTTAAACCCAATTCATGTTCTATTCTGAACCTATATCTGTACCTCCAATTATGATTAAAAAGAATGTCCAACTTTGATGATTAATCTTATTTTAAATTTTTGACTTTTAACTTCAGATGGGCCCTTAGTGCTGCCCAATGATCATTTTATTAGTCAGTTCAATCTCCCAGGGTCTATTTCATATATTTTTCATTCTAGTAAAATTTCCAGATACCCTTCCCCATCCACACACAGACATACATACTTTTAGTTAATGATCTTTCCTCTGATTTCACTGAGAAAATGGAACCAATCATTAGAGATTTTACAGATCAAATCTATCAACTTACCCGTATCTCTACCTACATATGCTTTTTTTTTATTTTCCTGCTTTAAGGGATATGTTGTCCTTCCTTCTAGGTAAGGTTAAGCTCTCAAGTTCTGCCTGGATACTACCCTCTCTAGCTCATACCAAACTGGCATTTTGTTTGTTTGTTTCTGTATACATGACTTGTATCATTCCCATCATCATATATACATACTGAAATAGCTTATGGTAAACATAAATAAATTAATTTTTAAAACTTCTCTTTCTTTCATATTATATTCCAGTTACCTCTCCAATTCGGTGAAGCTGTCCTTCAGATATGAAGGAGAGATGAAAGAGTTTCCAAATTAAAGTTGAGGGGGTTCAACTCCACTAGGCCTGCCTTACAGGAAATACTAAAGGGAGTTCCCCAAGCTGAAATGAAAGTATGCTAATTAGTAACATGAGAACGTATTAAAGTATAAACTGCACTGGTAAAGGTAAGTACATAGTCAAATTCAGAACACTTTAGTAATGTAAAGGTGTTGCATAAATCATTTTAACTCTAGTCTAAAGGTTAAAAGGCAAGCATATTAAAAATAACTATAGTTACAATACTTTGTTTATAATACAACAATATAAAAAAATGTAAATTGTGACATAAAATGTGAGACAGGTAGTAAAAGAGTAGAGTTTTTTAATGCAATTGAAGTTAAGTTGCTACCAGCTTAAAGTAGATTATTATAATCATAAGGTGTTCTATATAAGGCTCATGGTAACCACAAAGCAAAACTTATAATAAACACAAAAAAGATAAAAAGAAAGGAAAAAAACATATCACTAGAGAAAATAATCAAATCACAAAGAAAGGCAGCAAAAGAGGAAGAAAGGGAACACAATACAATCAGACAACAATTTAAAAAATGGCAGTTGTAAGTTCTAATCTCTCAATAATTACCTTAATTGTAAATATATTAAATTCTCCAGTCAAGACATAAAGTGATGGAATGGATGTTAAAATGAAACCCAAATATATTCTACATACAAGAGAATCACTTCAGCTTTAAGGACACATATAAACAGTAAGTGAAAGGAGGGAAATATATTCCATGCAAATGGAAAACAAAAGAGAACAGAGGTGGCTACATTTATAACACACAAAATAGATTTTAAGTCAAAAACCATAAGGGTGACAAAGAGGTCATTATATAATTATAAAGGGGTCAATTTATCAAGAAGATATAACAATCATAAATATATACGCACTCAACACTGGAGCACCTAAATGTACTACGCAAATACTAAAATCTGAAGTGAGAAGTAGACAACTATACAATAATAGTAGGAAACTTCAATACCTTACTTTCAACAATGGATAGAATATCCAGAGACAATCAACAAGGAAACATTGGACTTGAACTGCACTTTAGAGCAAATCATCCTAACAGACTTAAACAGAACATTATACCCAATAGTAGCAGAATATACATTCTTCTCAAGCACATGTGGTACATTCTGTAGGATAAATCATATATTAAGCCATTAAACTAGTCTTAATAAATCTAGAACGATTGAAATCATAGCAAGTATTTTTTTTTTCTGACAACAATAGTGTAAAACTAGAATCAATAACAGGAGGAAAACTGGAAAATTAACAATAAATGGAAGTTGGGCTTCCCTGGTGGTGCAGTGGTTAACAATTTGCCTGCCTATGCAGGGGACATGGGTTTGATCCCTGGTCTGGGAAAATCCCACATGCCACGGAGCAACTAAGCCTGTGTGCCACAACTACTAAGCCTGTGCTCTAGAGCCCACATACCACAACTACTGAGCCTGTATGCCACAACTACTGAAGCTCGCGTGGCTAGAGCCAGTGCTTCACAACAAGAGAAGGCACCACAATGAGAAGCCCATGCACCACAACAAAGAGTAGCCCCTGCTCGCCACAACTAGAGAAAACCTGCACACAGCAATGACGACCCAATGCAGCCAAAAATAAATAAATAAATTTATATTAAAAAAATAAATGGAAATTACACAACATATTTCTGAAAAACAAATGGGTTCAAAATGAAATCAAAACAGAAATTTAAAAAATCTTGAGACAAATGTAAACAGAAACACAACATACTAAAACTTCTGGAATGCAGCAAAATCAATGTTAAGAGGGAAGTTTACACCTGTAAATTTCTACCTACCTCCTCTAATATCACCTTGGGCCAAGCCCATTGTTATTGCTTGCCTGGACTAGTGAAATAGCCTAACTTATACCTGTTTACACCATTGTTCCTCTACACTCCTTTCTCCACAAAACAGAGTAATACAGTTAAAACAGAAGTCAAGTAAAACATTCATCTGATCAAAGTGATCCTGGGCCTTACATGCCATTCAGAGTAAAATTCAGTCTTAATGACCTACTGATTTGATGGCCTATGAATCCACACAGATGGTCACTGACTCAATCCTGACTTACGTAGTCTCTTACAAACTCCTCCTCCTTTGCAGGCCTCCTTGCTACTCTTCAAATATATAAAATATGATCCCACTTCAGGACTGGATGAGCTCTGTTCTCCTGTGTGTATTATTTATTCCCTAGATCTCTCCATGGCCTCTCTTTCACCTGCTTCAGTTCTCTGCTCCATTCACCTTGTTACAGAGCACCTCCCTCACTTCCTTTCCTGACCTTCTTACATGAAAGACAACGTCCAAGTGTATTTTCTTATATTTTTACTCAACACGGGTTTCTTCATAGCATTTATCACCACCTGACATACTATATACTTATTTTTATAGTGTCTATTTCTATTCTCAGAATATTAAGTTCACGAGAGTAGCAATTTTCTTTCTATTTTGTTTATGTGTCCTTAGTACCTAGTTTTCTAGCATCTAGCAATAATATTTTATTTATTAAAGGGATGAGTGAAATAAATGAAACTGAAATAGTATCATGAAAATAGTGTTTTTTTAAACTGCTGGGAATAGATTCATTTGGTTCATTCTATCCATGTGTATAGGAAATTCCTCTTCTTTCCTATCTGTGGGACTTTGGTTTACTCACTAAATTCTCTGTAAAACAGAAGATAAGAATACTTACCAAACAGTAAGTATACTTACTGTTTGGTAAGTATACTTACCAAAAGAAGATAAGAATACTTACCAAGAAGGTTGAGCTAATCAATTTTCTACTTGAGCTCTTCCAAGAAAAAGCTCTGAGAAAGTGCCTTGAACATAGAAAGCCCTTCATAAATGTTAGCTTTTATCATTGCTGTTACTATTAAATATATGAAGAACAAATCATTCCACAGTCAACTGAATAATTGCTTCAGTCATAGTCACAATGCTAATATACCATTGATTGAATTTTCCGGAATCTTCCTGTATAACTTCTAGTCTCGATAAAAATATCTTGCAGGAGAAAAGATGCAATTACAAGATCCTGACTATGTAAAAGGATTTAATAGATAAATTGATGCTTGATTACAACTGAGTCACTCATGTGAATATTTTCTTGTGGGCTCTAGGAAATGCAATGGACTTTCCTTCAGCAACTCTATCATTATTGGGATAATTCCAGTTGAATGAATTATGATTTAATATTCTACAATAATCATTGTTAGCAACAAGCAACAGTCTGCACTTTAAGTAAAATGACCTGAGTTTTGTTTTTTTTTTCTTTTGTTACTCAACACTTCAGAAAAATTTATACATATAGGTGTGTATGTGTATGTATGTACATCTGCGTATATGTACATCTATATAGGTATCTATTAATACAATATTACAAAAAAGTAGAGAGTTAATTTAATTGAATATATTAAAACTAAATTTTCTTTTTATAAATAATTATTAAAGTATATAACCGAAGGTGGGTGAACAGGCTTTAGAGTTAGACATGGATTCAGGTAGCATCTCTAGCTCTTACTTGCTGTGAGACCTCGGATTAGGACAATAGCTGCATAATCCTGAGTTTTTTCATCTGAGAATGTACTGAATTTAACAATCTCACACGTGGTGTGATTACTTAGTACTTAAAACAGTACTTGGCATAAAGTAAAAGACCATTCTATGGACAGGAAACAAATTCAATGAACTCAAAGAGACAAGCCACTTTCAAGACACTGATAGTCAGATGAGAGAAACAATTAGTCTGATATTGATTTACAGTTATATCAATTAATCAACTTCAAAAAATATCTACCTTCAACTTTCTTTAAAGCAAAAAGTAGCCAGTGTTCCTCAACCAAAATACTGAGTAGAAGCCTAACAAAAGCCCTATGTCACATCCCTGGAGGACTCTTTTGCAACTTTCTGATGGTTGAATGACAAAGTAAGGACCACAGTATGGAGGGAGCTTGAGTAAGAAAGTTTTGTGGTGTTTTCCTCAAAACAGAAAAAAGGTTATCAGATGGAATGAAAATTAAAGTTCAAAATCTGAACCAAATTACCACTACTGTTCTTCATGTGGCTCTAGTTAGAGAAAATTAAGACAACATTGGTATGACCTTATTTGGATGCTTGAAAATGTTTGCTGAATAATAAAATGTAATGCAAAAATGTTTCAGGATTAGAAATTCTGATAAAAGTTATATTAACAGAAGTTACAATTATAGTTATGACTGAAGAGTTAAAAGTACAATAGTTTAGAATCCAGGAAAATCTCAATTGTGACAGAGAAAAGCAATTTACAATAATTTTCATTAGTAAAAGAACTAAATAATAGGATGTTTAAGAATATTTGTTTTCATATGTTTAGGTTACAAATAATTTAATCTTGGCAAGCCACGTATTTGTTACATTTAAATTTTTAAATTTAATTTGTAAAATGTAGATAAAAAGTGTTTTGTTAGAATATTAATTGGCATGTAAATGATCTCTTGGTAATTATAATTATAAAAGAATTTGAAACACTTAGGAAACAATATGCACTCTATGAAAAAGTTAGGAAAGGAAAGAATGAATAAAGAGAAGAAGAAAAGTAAATAGAGGGAAAAACTAACAAGAAAGAAAAGAAAGAAAAGGAAAGGAACGAAAGATTGATGGAAGAAAAGGCCAACTCCATCTTCATCCAAAATAACATAAATTTAAAATCAGTGGGGTCATATGATGCTATATCATATCTAACAAAACCTTTAAATACAGGGAAAACAAGAAGGAAACATCAATAAATAGCAGATTCTCAAGTGCGACAATTTTCAAGTACACCTGCTTATCTGCATATGTCCCTGTAGATACGTTCATTTATCAAAACAAAGCTCATTTTCCCAGCCTGTGCTATTGTCCTCTATGTGATGGATGTGATGGACCATGGGAGTTCAGGACGCCCTAGAAATGTGTTTGTTCTAAGCAAGTATGAAAATGGCAGCTTATCAGGGCCTTAGCAAGATGATTTCAAACAATTGGATTAAAAAGTTTTACACCATTCTAAGGCTTTACTTTTCTGTATTATCCTCATAAACAATTAGATATACTATATAAAAATTAAATCTATTCTCGTAATTTTGTTCCCACATAGCAGTAAATAAAAGAAAAAAAATCAAGTATGCATACTTTAACATGCATGAAACCTAGTCTATGAAATCACAGAAAATAATAATTCCCAAGAAAAAAAAAACCCACAAAGAAATGGATACTTTAGATAACATTTATGCAGCTATTATAAAATACCTATTCCATATGATCTATGGATCTTTGACATTTTTACCTTAAGCTATTTAAGGTTTTAAAGTACTCAGTAATCCTCATACCTTGAGTTACAATTTTTAGATGTCTTCTTCCAAATTATCTTAATGGTGCTTATTATTATGATTTTCAATAAGATTTCTCACATCTGCAGTGAGAGGATGGGTAAAAAATAAACATGAGCAGAAGCAGCAACTACATAATTAGAATGTTTAATGTTAAAAGCAGAAATCACATCCTTTACTAGGCTTTGAAAAGTTTTGTTTAGCACTTGCTGAAAGTGTATTTATGACAATGATTGAAATATATTAGGCATTTCATAAAAGGTGGCATAGTATAACAGAAAGAATATGGGTTTTATGAGTGGTCAGATAATAAAGACTGAAATCCAGATTTTCCAATTACTATCTATAATAATTATTATCCAATAACTATCTATATAACTAAAGAACATAATGTAAGTGCCTAGCACAGTGCCTAGGCAAAGTAGGTCCTAGATAAACGGTGGCACTCTTTCACTGTGAAACAAACCCAACATAAAACTGGGAATTAAAATTGAAGTGTAAATAATGAAAACTTATTATGGAATTTGAGTCTAGTAATTCAAAGAGGTAATTACTGCTTCAAATATTATCCAACAACTCAAATACTAATTGCCCAAGAACATTTTAATATGTTTATTACTTCCAACATGACACCCTACTTAAGACAAATTTTGTCATCTAATATTGAAAGCAGTTTTACAGTTTTATAACAAGAGGATAATGTTAGAAATTTCATTATTGTTTTTATAAGTAAATGTATAGTTAATCATGTCATTTGGGGTATAACCTGTTGGCTTTCAATTATAAGCTTATCCAAAAAAGGAAGGGATTGTATCACAGAAGGACTACAGATAGAAGGTTATATTTAGAAACTCCTGATTGTGACAGCCTCATGCCCACCAAATTAATAACACAGTTGTCTGACTTTTCTTCCAGTTTCAGAAAGTTTTATACATTGATATCATCTCTCCTAGTCCATACTATTTATTTTGGATTTTCTTTGGCAGCAGAATACAAGAATGCTTCGTTCCACAATAATATTACTCATTCATGCTTTTTATCAGCAGGAACAAAACACAAGAAATATGCTGAAATTAATAAACTTAGATAATTTTTATGATTCTACAATATTTTGTTTTGTTTTCCCAACTTAAAAAGGATTCTTTAAGTGCTGAATCTAATGAATAATTTTTCATTTTGGCCTTTTCATCTGGATGCTAGAATCTCTTGTTTCCTACATACATATAAAATATTAATATAGATTGCAAGTTGAAGATTGAATTCAGTAGGTTTTTTTTTTACTGTAGTAAAATATACATATCCTAAAATTTACCATTTTAACCATTTTTAGTGTACAGTTCTGTGACACTAAGTACATTTACATTGTGTATAGTTATCACCATCATCCATTTCCAGAAGATTTTCATCATCCTAAACTGAAACTCTGTACCCATTAAACAATAACTCTCCCTTCTGTCTCCAGAGGCACTGATAGTCACTATCCTACTTTCTTTATCTATGAATTCTAGGTACCTCAAATATGTGGAATGGTGCAATATTTTTTCTTTTGTTTTTGGCTTAATTCACTTATAATGTCTTCAAGGCTCATCCATGTTGTTGATTATATATGAGAATTTCATTCCTTTTAGAAGCTGAATAAAACTCTATTTTTCTATTTGATACATTTTATTTATCCATTGATGATATTTGGTTTGCTTTTTTTTCACCGTTTAGGTATTATAGATAATGCTACTATAAACATCAGTGTGCAAATAGCTGTTTGAGCCTCTGCTTTCAATACATTATTATTCCAACCAATTTTGGGGTGGTTCTTATGCAGTAACAGACAACAAAGATGCCTGGTGAGTTTGTTAAAATGCTGACTGATTCAGTAAGTCTAAGATGGGCCATGAGGTCCTTCATTTCTCACAAGCTCCCAGGTGATGTCAAGGCTACTCGTCTGCCTACCATACTTTGAGAATCAAAGCTTTAAAAAGTTGTGCAACTGATACTTCAAGTGCACAATGGAACTACATAATTTCAAATCACAAGATTTATTTTGAATCTTTATAAATATGTTAATTTTCATATTAAACTCTGTTGGAGACATAGTAAATAGCTATTTCTAAAAGTTTATCATTAAGGTGTGTTCTAGAAAGTAAAAACTATTAAAGCTGGAAGTCATATTCTTCCTTGTAATTTGTGGCAAAGTTTTAGTAAAATATTTTTCAAAATTCAATATGACAGCTCATAATAATATCTCAAAATTAGTATAACTATTAATATATTTTCTCTGTATAAAAATTCAGGACACAAAAATATAGAAAATCATTTATTTAAAGATCCTTTTTAAGGCAAATTTCAGCAGTGATAATATTGAAACCATCAAAAATTGTAAGGCTAGTGTGTATTAACTATGCTAAAATCATTCTCCTCCTCATTGCTGAAGCCTCCTAGTGAATATTATTAGCAAATAGGGAAAATAACAACAGCTTTATGCTATTACCTATCAAGAGGTAACTATTTTTCTTTTGTAGATAGGAATATACTCTCTTGTTATTTCTTTTTATTTTTTTTTCAGAAGATGTTGGGGGTAGGAGTTTATTAATTAATTTATTTATTTTTGCTGTGTTGGGTCTCCGTTTCTGTGCGAGGGCTTTCTCCAGTTGTGGCAAGCGAGGGCCACTCTTCATCGCGGTGCATGGGCCTCTCACTATCGCGGCCTCTCTTGTTGTGGAGCACAGGTTCCAGACACGCAGGCTCAGTAGTTGTGGCTCATGGGCCTAGTTGCTCCAAGGCATGTGGGATCCTCCCAGATCAGGGCTCGAACCCGTGTCCCCTGCATTAGCAGGCAGATTCTCAACCACTGTGCCACCAGGGAAGCCCTCTTGTTATTTCTGATATTAATTAGTTCTCTAATTTAGTCATAATTTTGCCTAATACTTATCTAACGTAAATAAGCCAAGCCTATACTTGTGAAATAACCAAAAAAATAACATATAATTATATAAAATATATATCTAACAAAATAGTTTCTTCATGCCTCATTCGATAACTGGTCATATAGTTGTAACTGTTGTTTCTAACTTCTTTCTTTTATTATCCATTCCACATTCCCTCCATCCTCAGCCAGCATCTCTAATCATTGGAGTTTTTACCTGTTGAGATGATCCAAACCTTCATTTCTGGAGTGACTGAAATGCCTGTCATCCTTCTTTTATTGCTTGTGTTTTTAATCTCACTATTGAATTTTCCCTGAACAAGATTAATCTACTTACTACTACTATGGATCATTATTAGATATGGGAATACAAAAAGGAGCCCCAGAGGGTCTCTTGTGTTTCTACCACCAGTGGGATTGTATCGCAACAAACGAATTTATACTTGGCAATTAGAATCAATCAACCCACCTAATACATTAACCCTTTATTTACCTGTTGGTTCAGTGGCATGAGAAGTCCACAACAGCTGAGTGACAGTCTCAACTTTATACTCTGCTGAACAATTGCTACATACTCTGGTGGAAACATTTCTCTCTTGGGAATTAGGACCTTCAAACACACAGAGTTTGGGAAATTCAGACAAAAAAGTTATTAGTTGTTCACAGATGTAGCAGAGAGAAGAGTTATTGCCATGTCTGCCACCTTGACCTATGTATTCCAACTATGGGGAAAATATCACCATAT
This sequence comes from Mesoplodon mirus, assembly GCF_964341445.2. NCBI lineage: Eukaryota > Metazoa > Chordata > Mammalia > Artiodactyla > Ziphiidae > Mesoplodon > Mesoplodon mirus. Next base: position 58,026,527 of record NC_138992.1, read on the forward strand.
GTAGGTCAATGATTCAGATCATACACTGTAACTTATAAGATAGAATTCCATCCTTTCAGGGTGTTGCCTTACAACTGATACCAATCAAATCTTATTAGGTAAACATGTAGGTGAGGGGGTTTGTGGAAATTAAGACCAGTGATTTCCATGGGCATAAGCAAACTACAACTTTTGTTTCCTATGAAATTGGTTAATTGGTCTGAAGAACTGTTATTCATGTGATGGTGAATAAAGCAGTAATACCTTGGATGGTAATGATGCCAGAAGCATTGTGAGCCAAGAAGGCAAACATATCCAGTACATGTGTAATCCTCTCAAGGGAGAATTTATTGCCTCTCATGCCATAATGGAAGGGGTCAGATGTAATCAACAGTCCAGCACATGGCTAGCTGTTCTCTCCATAGGGTCATGTCATATTTAGGGTTCAGCATTGGTCTCTGCCATTGGCAGGTAGGCTCTCCACAGTAGTAGTAAGTAGATTAATCTTGTTCAGGGGAAAATCATTTTGTTGAGACAATGTATGTTCTTCATTTCTATGTCATGGACATTTTGTTCATGAGCCCTTTGAGAAAATAAGGATGTCTTGGGAAGAGGAGACTGACTGACTGACTGACTGACTGACATCCATATATCACCTTGTTCATATGATTATTAAGAACCTAATTTTTAGTAAATTCCCTTTAATGAAATTCCACACAGATATAAATGTCTTCACACTCTCTGTCTATTTAGTGGTCCAATCACATCTCTGCTCTCATCTCCTTGACACCATTTTTTAAAAATTTTGTTCTAAGTTCCCAAAAATCAGATCAACTATTAATCACTACTCACAAATCAGTGAAGATTAATACTTCTAGTAATTTCTAAGGCTACCAAGTAAACAAGTAAATGTACTTAATTAACTTATTCCTACAGCGAGGGTATTCCTTCATTGATGTCTTTCAGAAACATACCATATTGGGAATATAATACTACAATAGTTTCCTTCCAATGACACCAACGTATTTTACAGAGCTATCTGTAAATCAGTCCTGAATTTTTTCCTTCTCCTTTTATTTGGTCACGGGGAACTCCTCATGAGAATATAAGTATGGATTGAGAGAGAGGAAGTGTTGCAAGAGGAAAAAATATTGCAGGTATATTAGGCACCTGCTCAATTACTTTTGCCTTTCAGAACTCTTCCAGATAGATGTCTTATGCATGTATGTGCACACATACACACATACGTGCAGGAGCAAACTGTCATTCAGAAATAGTAAATAAAGTCTTGAAAGATGTGTGTGCTTATATATAATATAAAGTATAATATAATATTAAAGTGATAATACCTGATCCATAATGGGAACTCAGAATGTATTATCACTTGACAGCCTAGTGTCAGATGTTCAGTCTGTACCAAGACCAGTTAACAAATAAAGAGTTGATTTAGTTTTCTGTAAATGAGTGCCTGACTTTGCTCCAAATCCCTAGGGATAGATAACATTATTGTCTAATTGAGGTATTCCAGATGCTGTATAAAACATCTTTACTTGCCACAGACTCAGGGAATATTACTGGATCTTCAAGGTCTCAAGGCCTTTGGTGGAGCAGCTTGGAGGATAACCTGGATCCATTGCTCTGGCAGTTTTATGGACTACTCGGTGAATGTGTCATAGCAACACCTCAACAATGACATATGTTCTTCTCAATATTCAGAGACTCTTCATGTGTTGGGCTTGGGACTTAATAGTAGAGGATGTAATGTAAATAATTTTTTATTTACTTTGTTGCAAATATGCTCTCGGCAAATAAGCTCCTCAAAATTTTGGTGAGGTGCCAGGCTTCTGAACATTCATAGAATTTAAGTCTTACCTTCAGGCAAAGAAGTGTCTTACTAAGGCATCCAAGCTACTTGCCACTTCTTATTCAAAATATCTAATTATCATTATATAATCAATATATTGAAATAAAGTGACACTGTGGGATGTCAAAGCAGTTAAGATTTCTTCAGACTGATTTATGGCAGAGAGCAGGAGAGAAGAAACAATCCTGAGTCAATACCATAAAAATATACTGTTGACTCTGTTAGGTAAAAGCAAATTGCTTCTGGCAATATTTTTAAATAGGTATAGAGGAAAAGAAGCAACTGTCAGATCAATAACTGTACATCAGTCGCTAAAGTTGTATTGTCCTACTCCATTAAATATATCATTTGTGAAACTTCAGTGGCAATTGAATCACTTCCTAATTAAGTTTGCAGACATCCACAAGTATTCTCCAAGATACACCTACTTTCTTTACAGGTTAATCATGGCAAGTAATTGGGAATAGTAGTTAAAATCATTCCTCCCCCCCTCATTTCTACAATTCCTCCAGGTCAGCAATATTGTTATAGGAGTACTATACTTCTACTTAGTTCTTTACAGAATAATAGACCTTAAGGCATGGGAAGTCAATGTGGGAATTCTGCCTATGGCTGAGAATGTCTATTCCATTTACTGCTTAAGAATTGAGGAAATAACCACAGAGTGGTTCTGCTTCTTGGGAGCTGTATATAGACTAAACCCCTGTTTATCACCTAATTGCCATAGACCTCCTTTTTGACAATTCTAGCATAAAATAACTCTGTATAGAACAAATAAATAATAGTATCTTGATAATAGTATGATTTTTTTAGAGATTGCATTAATATATCAACATAAACCAACATGAATAATTATGTTTATTTGTGAATTATGTCTCAATTTTATTTATCAAATAAGAAAAAAAATCACTATTCTATTTGTTTTAATACATATATCATTCAGCTTCTTTCTTCTATGAAAAGAAAAACATAAATCTTATAATGAGTTTCAAACTGTGTAATATAGGTTGGATTTTCAAGTAAAATTCTCAATGCATATGACTATCTTATTTTAACTACTTTAGAGTTGGTTCTGGGTGAAGCAGTGATATGCAGGCAAAAAAAAGTACAATTTGATGACATATTTTGGAAAAGAAAAAATAATAAGGTTAAATTTTATCTAAAATTAATTATGAGAAACAGGTTATATGAAAGAACTGGAGTGTAACTTAGAGGGAGGAGATATGGGGAGATATGTATATGTATAGCTGATTCACTTTGTTATAAAGCAGAAGCTAACAAACCATTGTAAAGCAATTATACTCCAATAAAGATGTTTTTAAGTGCTTCAGGTTTTCTTAAAGAATAGCATCAAGGGCCAAAGAGTAAATATTTGGGGCTTCATTGGTCATAGAGTCTCTTTCACAGTTACTCAGCTCCACCATTGTAGTTACTTAACTTTCATAGATAAATGGGCATGAATCCATTCCAATAAATTTTATTTCCAAGGCAGGCAAGAGGCTGCATTTATGGATCAAAATATGCCAACCTCTGAGTTAGAATAAAAAGAAGCCTGTCTACAGCTTGCTAAAATCTTTGAAGATTTTAGAATCGTCACTAAAAGGAAATGTCAACAATGTAACAATATAGTAGACTATTTATTTCCATTAGAATGTCCAGAACCAAGGTTCCTGGTAATTATAATGTTCATAATTTTTACTTTAAAAATACTAATGTATTACCAGACTAAAATGTTGTTTGCAAACAGCACATATCAACAAGCTATCAGCTGATGGCACATGTCCTGAAAACTTCATTATGAAGAAAAGAAAAATTTAGCTGAGTAAGCATGTGTAATATCTTATTCAATACTGACATAATCAAACTTGAAAGTTACAGAACCAGACTTGTTTGGGGCTCATTTAGCCTGTATCTGAGTATCAATGAGATATGGACCAAAGTAAGCACTTCTGAAACTGTCTGGCTCTTAACTATACTTTTCCAGCCTATGTGTCACAAATGAAAGTGAGACCAAGACAGTTTCCTGTTCAATGAACAAAAATTTTTTGCATTAAGATATTTGTTCAAGAACAGAAAAAATGTACCATGAAAGTGACCTTTAGGTGAATGAACATTTTTTATCTGTTCTTCTCCTCTAGACAGCAGAACAGGTGAGTCAGCACCATAAAAACCACACAAAAGTAGACACCAAACAGTCATGAATGGACTGCAATTGAATGATGGCATCCGGAAATATATAGAAAAATCAATTTGATCTTTACCTTATGAAAGAGATTTCTAAGAACTTGACTTCGATAAAACTTTCAAGTGAAATCAGAACAGGCAATTACAGTGTCCCAGAACACCTGATCCTTTGCTTGGCATGTCCTTTAAAAATAACTAGAAAGACATCAGCAATTATATATATTCTGAGAAAAAAATAGATTTATAAGATAAATGTTTTATTGAACCAATGAAAGTGTTAATATCAGTAAACTAAAAATAAACATTCAGATAAAAGAAGAAAAAAATCTTTTGATAACTTAATGAGTGCTATGAATACAAATAAATTGTTCCCTAAATATTTTCACAGGAATGAGAAGATAAATGAAAACTTCTTAAATCCATTTTAGAAAATATATTTTTAATAAAAGAACACAATAATTCTATTTGTCTCAGCCTGAACATTATGAGAATAACAATAAACTATATAGAAAGCACTGAAATATTTTACCACTGCTCCCCAAAACTAGAAGTCTAACGCTGCAAGATTGTTATATACTAAACAATAAAAACTCATAAGAGGTGACAATTTATAGCCAAACTTAATTTAACAACAACAAAAAGTGAGGGCAGATATGTGGTTGTAAAGTACAATGTCTGACTATAGACTTAGCTTTTGGTTCATCAGGCATCTCTCTCAATCACTCTCATCTTCAGAGATATTTGCTTTAATTTATAATATTGAATTCCTATGCAATGATTTCATTCTTCAGAATATTTTCCACATATGGTGAGGAAACATCCTTTTACAACTTCAGAATTATAAGATATTTATAACTTGTGATCCTAAAAACAGACTCATTTTGGCTCATAACTATTGCAAACCACACAAAAGGACTCTTTGGTCCTGTTGAGTAAATTACCCATTGATAGAAAATTGCTCATTCAGAGAGATAGGGGAACTAAATCAATCGAATGTCATCATTTTTCTACATGCATCCTATTAAATTCATTTCAAACTCATCTGGGTAGAGATACAGACTCTCTGTAATATCCACCTTTTTTCCTGCATCTCTACCGAGTCTTCACCTTCAGTTTCTCCTGAAACTATTATCCCTTTTAGTCATTTGGTTTGTAGAAACTTCAGATTTGAGTTTTGCTACTTTGATTGTCTTGGTCCTCTTTAGATCTGACTATTCGGATAAATCTATGTGTTTTCCTAAATCTGTCAGTCAAGAACACACATTTGGGATGTCCTTCTTCCATCCCCTCAGGTGCACTGCACCTGCGAGCTACATCCAGGCCACGGATCAAGTCCAGGTGTACCCATATCCATGGCTCTTAAGTTTTCTTTCTTGATGTGCTTTGAAAACACTGTTTCTGGTGAGAGAATGAGGCAGGTAAGCTTTAAATAATCTTTGAGGACTAGGACTTAAAGATCATAGGGTTGAAAAACAAATCACAATAAGTACTTTATTACTTCTGTCTTTTCCTTTCCTCAAATATTCATGTATATCTGAATAGATGGACACATGGAACAGAAGTGACAGAAATGTTTTAGAAAGGTAACAGTTTCCCCTAAATAATTCCCTAATAGTCATTGGTATTCATTCATGCAACCCATAGATATTTGAGTACCTGCCAGATGCTGGCACTATTCTAGATAGCCAATTCAGTAGTATGCATAATACAGAAGATCTAGACTCTTATGTGTCTTCTATTCCTGTGAGACAGAGAAAAATTTACAAGTAAAACAAGAAAGACAATCTTAAAGAGTAACAAGGCTCTGAGAAATAAGACAAGTAAGAGACAGAGATCTTCTAGAGCAAGGGTTATTTTAGGTTGAGTTTTCAGAGACGTTTCTAAGAGGGGGTAATGTTTCCCCTGAGATTAGAGTGACAAAAAAGGAGCCACTTTGTGTTAAGATCTGTAGTGGAAAATTCATTATTTTCAGGAGTGCTGCCTTTCATTCCATCCCTCAGGTATATCAAGTTCAGTCCAAGTTCAGAGTCCCTTTGTCAGGAGTTCTCTCTATCTGGAATTGCTGCCCATCAAGAGATCAGGTGGCTTAAAGGAGGAAAAAATTAGTAGATTTGGAGAGAAGGAGGCATGGGAAGATGAATAATAAATCTATTTAATAGTATTCCTGGAAATTGCTGTGCAATGTTGGGGCTACTGAAATATCAAAGGTTACTCCTAATTTTCTGGAAAAGGAAATGGGTGTTCGTATGTACTAAAATGGGAAATATTGATTGGAGTGACTTATGGGGTTTCTAATGAAGTAGTGGACTCGGTTGGGGTGGAATTTAGACTTATTTATAGAAATTTCAAGCTTAAAACATCTATTAGATATCCTATCTTCCTACTCTCTGCCATATCTAACTATTGTTGTTAAATTAATTGATGATTCATTCCCATCTTACTTCGTCATACCAACATCACAATTTTGCAATGGAAGTCTGTCCCCTTCACAAGCTCCAGGTGTGTTTCCTTCCTAATCTTTGCCAACCTACTCATGACATTCCTTCAGCAAATAACTTTGGTCTAGGCATGGACAAGTGACCTAAGTTGGATGAGTCAGGCTAAGAGAAAAATCATGTATTTCATGATTGGAGGGAAATTAGCCCCAGAATGCTTTAACATTGTGAAAGACAGACCACAGAGAAAGGAAAAAAAAAAAACTGTTAGTCTTTGGTGCGACTAAATAAACTAACTATGGAGCGATACTGCCACTTCCTGTTATGTAGAATACCAAACTTCTCTATTGCTGAATCCAGTTTGAATGAGGAATTCTGTTACTTGCAGCTGAAAGACTCCACACTGATACACAACTTCTAAGATATGAAAAGAATTTGTAATTGTCACTCATTTGTCACCAAATTCATATGTGTAGGACTCTTATCAACATATGATAAGAATATGTTTTTAATTATACTGAGAATGTGAACACGGATATAAAAATTGGCCTACCTTGTCCTAGAAGGTAGATAATTTCCCTCTGATTGAAAGGTGTTTCTCTAGATCAGGGTTTTTCTACCTCACAAGACTGACATTTGGGCAGGATAATTCCTTATTGTGGGGGCAGTCCGGTGCCTTGTGAATGTTTAGCAGAACCCCTGGCTTCTGCCCACAAAATGCTAGTAGAAATTCCCCAGTTGAGACAACCAAAATCTTCTTTAGATATTGTTAAATGAATCCTAGGTGATGAAATTGTCCACTGCTCCTAATTAACCTAGAGACATCTGAAGTGTTAGTCACTTGTAACAAGTTGTGATTTTTATTTTCTGGTGCCTCCCAAAACTTTTTGATATGCCCTCTTTTGGAACAATTTCCTAAAAATCACCCAGAAAAATTGTGTGAACAAAGACAGAAAAGAACATCTCTACTTGTTTGATCCTAATGCTAGTAAAGTGGTTTATAGGCTGACTGAATATATACAAGGCCCCAGTCAGATTAAGTTAACAGGGTAGCAGTGACAATCCCACCCCGTACTTTAGACATGTTTCTGCCAACATTTGATATTCTCCAAATGCATGTCTCAAAGTAATAACTCTAGTTCAAAAAACTGAAAGGACAATCAAATGTCAGTTTTATCCATACCAGAGGTAAAATCCCTAGGGAGGTAACCATTTTAGGATCTCCCTTTAAGTAATGCATTTTTAGTCACACAGTTTGAGAACATAAACAATGTAAAGAAAATTATAGCTATACCAAGCATGGACATCTCCATGATATTTAAAAAGTATTAGACTTAATACTTGTAGGAAAAATATGTACAAGAAGACATTATTTTTCTAAAAACAGTTTCTTATATATGTTTTAAAAGATTAAAACCATACTTAGTGAACTAGTTTATTCCAACTTTCATCATATTAACTTATGGCCATATAAACCTAGTTAATACAAATAAATGGGTTATTTAAACTGACAGTAGCAGATGTGACACAAGAAAAATTTCTTAAATTTATGGACTTGCATGTGTAGATGAAGACATCCCCATTTTCATTATCAATTTCTTCTATTTTTGACTTATGAATTACGTCTTTTTTATAAGAGATCTGCAAGGTCACAAAATGAAAAGATAAAAGTCTACTTCTGTGAAATCAGCTCAGAAATTTCACAAAAAGCCTTAAAGTAATAAATCATGACTCAGAGAATGTCAGGGCATTGAAGTAGTAGTCACCTTATTTGAAAGTACATCTTGTTCATTCTGAGAATTTATAACAAGGCTTTCAGTTCTGGCTTAAAATTGACTATTTTCTTCTCTATTTCTTGGTATAGATGTCATGGAACTGTTTAATTCTGCTCCCCTTCTCTCTATTCTAACAGCAAACTCTTTTATTAAAGGCAGTCAATAGCCATATTATGGTGTTGAATATTATATAGTCCTGTTATAAAAAATTTAATTCAAAAGATAGAAAACTGACATAAGCATGTTTTTCAATGTCTGGAAAACAACTTTAATTTTAAAAGTTCATTACATTTTTGCATTTGCTATGCTTTGAATATCTGATCCAAAATTTAATAATTATTTTCTTCAAAGTTTTCAAGTTATAGATTAAATTCAGGTACCTTCAAATACATCGTATTTTTATTATTTAACATTATACATAACACCTGTGTTTCACCCAACTAACTGTACAACAAAGAATGTTGGGCACAAGTAGAAGAGTCAGTAAAAATAAGAGAATCTTTTGAGCCTTGAGTGACCCTTAGGGAAGTGTAAGACATGATTTCCATTTCTTATTAATTCACGACATAGAGGGAATTTACATGAGGAAAACATTAAAGGGAGGCTGCAAGGATGAGTAAAATTTGAAATATAAGTAAGATAAGTTAAATTTGAAAATAAGTAAGACTTTAGTAGTAAGTGACACTGTGTGTGTGTTTGTGTGTGTGTGTGTGTGTGTGTGTGTATTGCATGTGTATGGGGAGAGGAACGTGGTAGAGGTAGGGAGTAAAATAAAAATTCCATTTGAAAAGTCAAAGACTGGGGAAAGTATTTCTAGTGCACCCAACCATTGTAGTTATGAAGGTAGGAGTTGGATAATACAGTAACATTTAATGACTAAATGTGTATATAGATAAGTTGAAGAGGAATACAAGGTTTCAGAACCTCTCCCCTTTTGCTTTGTTTATGAAAACCAGAGTCGGGAAAACTTACTATTTACAAGGGAGATGAGTGATTAGTTGGTGTGCTTGTTTTAGATTTCTTGGATTTCTTGGGTTTAGGCAACAGTACAATGTCGAATGATTATGGATAAGGAATGGTTATGATAAATAATAAAAACAAACTGTAGTGAAGTTTCTTTTCTTTCAAAATTATTGTTTGAATATTAATATTGGTCATGTCTTAGAAGAACTTGTTTAATATTGGATGCGTTACCAACTAAGGAAGCTATATATTAACAAAGGTGTAACCTATATATAAATGTAAGTTAGCTCTTGTTCCAAGAAAAATGTAAAAACTTAATTCTTGTACTCTAAGATTTATTCTTTAATATGGATAGACTGATTGGAATTCACAGAATACATATGAAGTTTGTCTGGAAATTCCAATCTAAGTCCCCTGGACATAAACGGCTTCATGCAGGTTTTCTGAGAATTCTTTAATGGGAAAAAGTGGACTCAGATTCTCTCATAACATCTATAAACACCACCGCAGGAATCCTTGTATATATGTTTGCCATTGTGAAATCCAGTCTCTACTCTTCATTCCCCAATAAAACAAGAACCATTGAGAGTATCCAGGAGCATGAGGGAACAAAGAGGAGGAGTTTACATTATAATTGTAAACAACTTCAGAAACAACTTCAGTAACAAATTCTGTTCTTAAAATGCCCTTTGGCTATTCCATTCCAATAAAGCTTACAATAGCCATTTACAGCATATAGAAACCACATTGATACCGTCTTGCTGACTTCTCTCTTCTCCATCTGATCCCTTTGAGCAGTAATAAAATTAATAATTAAAACAACTTCTTCTGATCATTTCTACGTGAGCCATTTAACTGTATCTGTGTTGGTCTCACTTTCCTCTCCAAATGGCTTAATTTTTTTCTATACAAGAAAGTCTATTGCCTAAAAAGACTATATGGAATGGCAATAATGTGAAATAGTTCCAAAATAAATTTACTAATAAAACGTAAATATGTCTTCTAATTTTGTGTCGGTACTTATTTAAAAATATTTAGTTCAAATTCCATTAACTGAAACCCAAAGAAGTTCATTAACTTGCAGTGGAAGTATCCCACTAAATTCTGGTAGCAACTTCAATGATTGAGATAATCAAAACATCCCAAACACTTTTAGGAGGCATTCTGCCATGTGTGGGACCTTACCTTTGAAAACCACTTAAGTAAGACAAATATAAGACAGCTTGAACAGAATCTCTATCCCCACTGCCTACCTTGGATGAAAAGCAAAAAGAAAGATCTTCCAAGAGGACAAAACTCAGGAAATGCACATAGGTGGGCAAAGAAATTTTCTCCAGTATAGGAAGCAGATATTAATAATATCTGTATGAACTAGGTCTCTGGTTCTTCCTGTTTTGAAATGGGAGCTTTTATTGTAGGTATGATGCCCAGTCTCCACCCTTGTGTATTGAAAGAAGGTAATTTAACTTGTAATTTTTTTCATCAGATGTTAAATAAAGGACTATATCTCTATATGACTGAAAGGAATGCACAATCATCTAGAGACCCTTGACTTGTAGCTGAATTCAGAAAGTAGATGTTTTACGTTGTATTCCTTCGGGGAGGATGTGAATGCATTTTAGACAGGCAAGAATACTTTTGTATGTGCTTATGGAAGAAAAAATTATGTATGGATGTTGGATGGTCAAAGTGGTGGACCGTTATAAACATGTCTGTTTCCTAGTAACTACTTCCCATTTATTCCTGTGATAGTAACTGCATTTGCTCTGGGGTAACTCCCTCTTCTCATTTTCTATTATATTATTTGAAAGGGATTGAATTCCAGCAATCACACTCCTGGCTACAAGAATGTGCAGAAAAACTAATTACATCCAATGGTAGAAGAGGTAATGTATGCTGTGGTTTCTTGCTTTGAGAAAATCACTCTATATTTTGGGATGTCCTAGAAGCTACCACGAAGACCCACTTCATTTGAATTGGAGTGTATAGATGTGAAGACTGAAAAAGCCTCAGACATTTTCAAACCATATAGGGAGAGTTAACAACTGCAGGGGGAGCTACTAAATGGATTCATGAAGAAAATCCTACAAAGGCAGAATATAGAGACAGAGAGAAATTGGGCTTCTGGTACCCTGCAAGGGTCACTGACTGAAGCCACATTTGAAGCTCAGTTTACTTCTGGGATTTCAGTTACATGAGCTAATAAGTTCCTCTTTATAATTTAAGCCATTGTGAACTAGATTTTGATAATTTGCCACCAAAAGTATTTCAATAAATTAGACTTCTATTTGATCTTCTAGAGGAAGTAAGAGTAAGAATGTGTGAGAGAAGCAAAATTGTCATGATTCTGGGACATAACACCATCCTCAATGAGAGTAATTTGCAGGTTGCTTGATTCATCCTCGCTCCTAATAAAGCTTAGTAATAAGTTACTCATGAGCTCAGACTGCTACTTTCCCCTCCTTCACCACACCTCTCCTCCTGACCCACACAATCAAACCTGAATGGAAAAGTGATGCTGTTGGTGAGTATGTGTGTGGGGTCAGAGGGCAGGGGAAGAAGAGTGAGTCAACGTGACTGTGAATCTTATAATTTCTATAATTGTCAAAGCAACTCTATCTTTATAATATATCACATATATAAGATTATATATTAGATATCCCATTAAAATTCATTTGAAAGAAAAAAGCATTCAGGTACTTAAAAAATGAAAGTGTATTTTAGAATAAAACTTATGAAAACCACTGTATACAAATTCTTTAACTCATATATGTTTATTGTTCTGTTAAAGACTCACAGCTAAATGCTTGAAAGTTGCAGAATTCGGACTCCCAAAGATGAACTACGATAACCTCTTTGAGCATGTTGGGATATGGATGAAGCAGTAACATTGTACAAGTTTAAGCTTAGACTTTAGTGACAGAGGATCCACATTCTGTTCTCACTGCCTCATTCATTGGAATCATTTTGACTTAGCAACTACCTCCTAGGAAAATGTTCCTCTTACATGTAATTAATCAACTGAGAACTAACATGAGGATGCTTGCTGGGGAGACACTTGAATCCATTCAAGAGCTTTAACAGGCCAAGCTTAGCCTCTCCATGGCTCTTCTCTCAACTCTGAATTAATATGGATTTTGGAGGATTCAATTTAGCATTGACGACTGAGCCATTGCACTAAAAATACTAAACTAAAACCTCATTAGTGCTGTGGAATCCACGTAAAACTTTATTGGAGTTTAAATACAACAAATGAAAGACCTAAAATTGGAAAAATTATTTCCCTGTAATTGAATCCTTGGATTACGTTCCGTGCTTCCTAAGGGCTCTGTGGCCTTCCAGTGCCTGAGAAGTTCCTTATGGTGCCCACTCATGGATGCTGAGGCCATTGTCTATGTAGTTCAATGCGAGGTTGCAGCTCCCACCTATAGTCTGAGTCATTAAACCAAGCTCATTGTGTGATCTTTACTTTTTCTAAGGCCCTTGGTACCAACATTTGTTGGTAACCAAGACCTGAACCTTTCCTACAACCTAGGGGACTAGCAACATAGCTGAAACCCTTTCAAATCCTTGCTTAAGTTCAGCCCCTAGTTGGGTCTCTTGTATACAATCTTAAGGTCAGGACTATTTTGAAGCCCTGAAAACTTTAATTAAGGTCTGTTAAGTGCAGCCTTTCTTCTATAGAATAGCAAAGCATCTATACAAAAACCTGAGTCATAGCCCTCTCTGTAGCCTAAATAATATAAGGCCTAATGCTTAAACCATCTCAAAAGAAGCCTGTATGCTACCAAAATCAAAATGCCCTGCCTATAAAAGAATGTCCCTTGTCCAAAGACAAAGCCATGAACCCGATCCAAGCAAAAGCCCTATCCATTATGTAGACGTTGCTTTCCAAGTGCCCCAAAACTCTGAATTGAACTAACATACCTCCCTTCCAATACTGCAGGTCCCCAGCTAATCACAGGGTTGGTGTGGCATATATGAGTTGTAACATGGACAAATAGAAGACAGTTTCTCCCAAGAAGTACTGTGCTCCCAAGAGAGAAAAAGAGGAAGGGAGTTGTATATGCATGCTCAAACTCTCCCTCCAAATCCACCAATCTTCCCCCCAGGGTAGGATTAAAGGAGACATGGAGACAGTTCAGAAATGTTAGCTCTTAGGATCACTTTGCATTGAAAAGCCTCTACAGTGTGGGGAAATTACTTTTCTACTACTAGGATGCAGTGAAAATTAGTTTCAATTCTCAGGTCTGAGGGTTTTGTATTTTATATTTTAATGCTATAAGGAAATTTGTCAAAATGAATAATTCATATATTTTTAAATGGATATTTTATAGATCATAGAAAAAACTTAGTGATCAAGAAGTCATTCAAAATTCAGCTCTTTTGTGGAATGATACATACCTATCTCTGAGTCTCTGAGTGGCAGGATTACAAATTATTTTTTATTTTCTTCTATACTTGTTTATAAATTCAAAGAATATATATGTAATGTTTAATATCAAAATATGTTTTATATTTAGATGTAATGTTCTCATTCAAAAAAAGGTCATTTTAAAATTAATGTCTTTTCTGACAAAGCTTCTCAGAGCTGCCAATCAAAAACACTATTTTAAATGAAACATACTAAATGAGTGCTAAGAAGATAAATAACTTACAAAGTCCATCCTGAAGCTCTTGTGTGCTCGCATACTCCTTTTACTACTTAGCTTGCTTTATTTTAATTGTAGTTCATGATGTTGAGCCTCAGCGTATGACAACATAATTTAAAATATACAGTTATAAATGTAATGCTATTTAGAAGTTTTACTTATATTGATAAGTTTTCTTCTCTTTACCCTCAAAAACATATTAACAAGCATACAATATAAGACTTAATTGTTTCACTGGCTGAGAAAATTGCATGATGCTTGCATTGATTACTATATATCATATGATTTTATTATATATAAAATATATATTATATTAAATATATGCTTATTATATATATAATATCATACACATCTCACTGGACAATATGAAAAGCAAGCACAAACACTGTGTTATTTAATTTCTTTGAACTCTACTTCAAACACTGTGGAATTAAATTATTTTCAGGTGCATATTAGGTGGTACACATTTAACAGCCTCTTCATTCTCAGACCCTTTTATTTTATGTCACTTTCAAAGATATGACAATGAAATCACATATGTTAACAACATAAAGCCAACATTGAGAGTAGTAGATGTAGTAGATTTGAGATGGCTATAGGTTGTTACCCCTTCCATTGAGAGATAGCATCAATTCCCTTTCCCTTGAACCCAGGCTGACTTTAATGGCATGCTGGAACAATGGAATGTGATGGAAGTGGCATTCTCAGACTTGGAACACTACTTCTGGGACTCCTGAGCTTCCAAGTAGGAAGCCTGATTCCCCAAGGCTGCCATGTTGGAGAGGCCATATATAGGTGCTCTTCATAACCCAGTGGAGTCTGTTTTTCCAGGTATTGCTGCCAAGGCACAAGACATATGAGTGAAGCCATCTATAACCCTCCAGACAAGCCCATTCATCTGTTGTATTCCACTTAGTAATATTTATGATGTCAGAGAGAATAGAAGAACCTCCTTGTTGGTGCATGCCTGATTCTTGATTCATAATATCATGAAATATAATAAAGTCACCGTTTTCTGAACCACTGTATTTTGGCATGGTTTGTTGTTCAGCTCTTAAAAAAACTGGCATAGATGCCTAGATATGATCCTTATCAGAAGGGATGAGAAGTGCATTTATTGTCAATGAAATTGTCTAAAATTGTTAAAATTTTCTTAGTCCTCTACTCTAACCAGTGATTCTCAAGCTTTTTTTTTTTTTTTTCCTTTTCTGCCATGGCATAATTAATGGAAGATTTTCACCTGCTCAAAAGACTGCCATCAGTTTCACTCTTTGTTTGGTCTGCCTCATATCTAACTTAGATTGTGGCTTGTGGGTAAGTCCCAATGCACTTATTACAATTCAGTTCCTTTCTCATCTCTTGACTCATGATAACCATTGTCTAAATGTCTATCTAAATCATTGTTGATAAACCTCTACTCTAAGCTATTAAAAAATGTCAAAGCTGTACACAGAAATTGAAATAAGGTCATGAGCATTAAACAAACAAACAAAATACCCATAAACAAACAAAAAACCCCAAACATAACCCACTTTTGCAACCGGATTCTAGTGAGTTCCAGTCTCTAACCTTAGGAAGATTAGAAGCTTAGGTACCTGAACATAAATAGTTAATATAATCTGTTAATATATTTAATATATTTTTTTTACATTTTACTTATTTTAACACAGATATTTACTTTGTATATTGTAATTCAAAATTATGTGATTGGTGTCTAACTTTTTTTCACTCATACATTTGCCTATGATTTTGCTCTTTATCATTTAAAAATAAATATACTAAAATATGAACTATTATTAGTGCACTTAATTTCTTTATTTTTATTGGTTTAGTGTATCTTTTACTTCAATTTCATTGTTGATCTTTTCAAGACACCTCATACTTTCGTCTGTCTCTGGTACTATAATTTTTAATTGTTATTTTATTTGATGCTCAAAATAAATGTATGAATTCAGCTCCATTTTATAAAGGCAAAAAATACAGATTAGAAAGGGTAAGACATTTCCTCAGAGTCACTTAAGTTTATAGACAGAATTTGAAAGCAAATTTTTCTTGGCTGGGTTCTTAACCACTATTGTCACCACTGGCCCTCAAAACCAATATATTTCACTTTATTATCATATTTTGTTTTTCAGCAAGTATCTGGTGTGGTAGAAGAGACAGGATAAATGTCTATCTTTTCAGAAATGATCTTAAGTTTTCAAAAACTTCAATCTCTAAGTTCTGATAATAAATAAAAAACAGTTTTATCTGTGCCAAAATAATTGCAGTTTGCCAATATGATACATTTTTTCCTGCCCATTGTCTTTTTTCATGCTAGCCCTTCTGTCTACATTAACCTTTACATATTCTTTCTCATGGAAAATTCCTACCTTAAATTGTAGCTTCAGCTTAGAAATGACTTCTTCCTCTGATCCCTACAACCTAAGAAAATTAGATATCTCTCCACTTCCCATACACCTCATTATCTTCCCCTATAAAATGAATATAAAATGAATATAGTACATCCTCATTTATAGGTTGAAGTTAATATTAAATTAGATGAAGTATGTTAAGCTCTTATAACAGTTATATTCTTAGCATAGTATATATTGGTAGTATATTATCTCAAAATATATATTCCCTAATACATCTTCAAATATGTCATGTATAACAGCTAATTAAATATAAATGGCTATTGATATAATATGAATACTATTCTTTACTAAGAGATAGAATAAGGCTGATAGTCATTAAAGCATTTGCCCCTCAAATACAAAAGTAACAGGAGGATAAGAAATTTGTGTTAAGGGCAATTTAATTGTTTTTTTTTTTAAGATAAAATAGAAATGAGAAGTCATAGATTTCTTATGCATTTAGGTCTTACACAACTGTAAATTTAATATACCTTTGTATTTTATTGAATACAAACAAAACTGTAAAATCAATGCCATACACATATAAACAAATGTAATATTGTAAATTATGTTGCTCAGCTGAAGCTAAATATCTTTAAACAGTATAATTATGGTACAAATCTGTATTAGTCTGGGTTTTCCAGAAAAACAGAACCAATAGGAGATATATATAAATAGATTTATTATAAGGAATCATCTCATGCAATTACAGAGTCTAGGAAGTCCCAAGATCTGCAGTCAGCAAACTGGATATCCAGTAAAGCTGATGGTGCAGGTCCAGTTTGAGACTGAAGGTCTGAGAAGCAGAATAGCTGATAGTGTAACTTCAAGTCCAAAAACTGGAAGGCATGAGTTCCAAGAAGAGCCTAGGTTTCAGTTTGAGTCTAAAAGCAAGAAAAAGACTAATGTCCCAGTTGAAACAGGCAGGAGGGTTTTCCTCTTGAACTTTTCATCTTATTCAGGCCTTCAATTGATTGGATGAGGCCCACTCACAATGGGGAGGGAAATCTGCTTTTGCCAGTCTATCAATTCAGAAGTTAATCTCATCCAGAAACACCCTCACAGATGCAGCCAGAAAAATATTTGACAAAATGTCTGGGTACTCAGTGGCCTAGTCAAGTTGACATATAAAATTAGCCATCACATATTCCTATTCTATATTGAAACTACTTTTAAAAAACTTTGTTCACTTGCACTTCATGACAATTTTTCTTTTTTCACTCATCATCATTTAACCCTAACTTTACTATAGTTTTTTTCACTTAACCATTGGCTATTGGAGTAAAACTAATTATTGCCAAAGAGATTAATTTCAGTGACTTATTTTTTTATTTGAGTGTTCAATATGACAGCATCTGCTATTAAAATACCATCTACTTGATCCAGAAAGTGTTATATTTTTAACTATGCATTATAATATAAATGAAAGAAAAAAATACAGAAAAGTCCAGATCTTTAAGATGTATACCCTGAACCTAAGAGATACATAGATTATAATTTAAGAAGTATGCTGTTAAGGGTGTTCTGAAGTTTATATATTATACATATATAAACAAATAAGCCTGAAATAAAACATTCTTTTAAAAAGGAAATTTGAAAAAAAATTAAAAAATGATTTTGTTATAAAATTATTTTAGTAACAAAGAAAAATTTCTTCCATAAATTTCTCCTTTTCTTCACATAACTTTTTCCTTTGCTAAGCAGTCAACAAATAAAAAGCTTCATTTCTTACAAACCAATTCTTAATATTAGTCCTCATTATACTTTTGCTGTTTATATACACACATATACATATATATGTGTGTGTGTATATATACAGTGAATATTCATTGTAGATGATGGGTGAATGGATAGAGATAGAGATAGATGCATAGATAAGAGAGATAATAGATTAATTTCTGGCAAAAGATTTTTCTTCAGTAATTAGAATGAGGAATGAACCATTTTATTTCAAAGGGTATGGGAATAAGTAAACTTTTTAAATTATCTGCCTGGTAAATAACTTCTTCCTTTCTTCTCTGTCCTGTTTCCCAATGAAATACACCAATTCACTTATCACCACCCTGACTGCTCATCTTGAACTCATTTGAACGATGTTAGCACTGCATTTATACTTTATGACTAATCTGAGAAAATGGGTGTGGACCTTTAAATATTCTTCCTTTGCCAGCTGGCACTAAAACTTTGCCACTAGAGGGTCTAGGGAGGACAAGGTTTGGCTTCCTGTACCCAGTTGGCTGCTCCCTGCAGTCCCAGTTTCTACAGTATCACACTCCTGAAGGGTCTGGCTGCCAGAAGCATTCAGATACCAGTGGCCTCCCCAACCAAGCCCTGGGGAAACACCTCCGTATTCACAGCTTTCTTCTGCAACCTAGAAGGTTGATTTCTAGTGATTCCAAAGGACAATCTCTGGTAAATTCCATCAGCAGGACACCTTCTCTGCTCTTTAGGGAGCTACAGTCAGGCCTTCTCCACCAATATCTGGATTTCAGCCTTGGGGAGATAGTGATACTACTTGAGTGTTCTGTCTCAACCTTAGATGAGGTGGCTAGTATATATTAGTATAATATAGCATAGCATAGCATAGTATAATATATGATTGTATTATTCTGAGCTGAATTTTGTCTCCCCAAAATTCAGATGTTAAAGTCCTAACGCACAGTACAGCAGAATGTGACTGTATTTGGAAATAAGTTAAAACAAGGCCCTTAAGGTGGACCCCAATACAATCCAACTGATGTTCTTATAAAAAGAGGAAATCTGGCCATGCAAAGACACCAGGGATGCACACACACAGAAGAAGGACCATGTGAGGATGCAGGGAGAAGACAACCATCTACAAGCCAAAGAGAGAGGTCTCAGGAGAAGCCAAATCTGCTGACACCTTGATCTTGGGCCTCCAGCCTCCTGAACTGTGAGAAAATTAGTTTTTGTCATTTAAGCCTCCCAGTCTGTGATATTTTGTTATGGTATCCCTGGCAAACTAATACATATATAATCTCCTAGTATATTACATACTATATCTGGTATTGCTACATTCTTTAGAGTTCTTGTTCATTCCCACTTGCCAATCCCTCCTTACTTCAATCTCTTGTTATAGTTTAATAATTTTCTATGTAAAACTTTCCTTGTTCAAATTACTGTGTGGTTTCTCTCCCTCTTAATTGGATCCAGACTGATGTAATGTTCTAGCAAACACAATTTATTATCCTCTCTAAATCACATAGTGCCCACCAGAGTGAGAATGAAAAGATTTTCAAAAGTTCTGAATTTTTTTTTGTAACTATACTGAGACCCTCAAACATGAGAGAAAGTTTTGCTTAGATATAGCACATCTTTATTATCTACATAAATCCACATGTTTTTCTTTTGCACATGTTTTAAAAATGCCCATTTTTAGTTTACAAAAGACCTAGCTTATATTTTTTAATCCCCCTTCCAAATGTTTAGATATTATCAAATACCCTGGTGAAATCAAGACCAATTATATCTATAACACTGCTATTAAGAAGTTAGATTTAATAACTTCTATCCTTTCATTTATGATCAACTATCTATTTAGCTCCTACTGTTGCCCTGTGTATAAAGTAAGAATAATGCATATAGCTCTCATTATGGCTAATATGTAAATAAATTATGATGATACGAATGGGAACAGTGCTATCGTTGAGGTATGAACAAAATTTTACGGAGAATAAAGACATTAGTTCATACTGATGTGGTTTGGTAAGACCAGCACCACAGTACAGGTAGCGTGTGAATTAACTTTTGAGCTTAAAGTAATAATACACCAAACTGGAAAAAATTAGGCAAGGGAATATTTAATACATCAACAATATTTTTTTTTTTTAAATGAGGCAAATTCTGGTATTAGTAAAGAACCAAGTATGAATAGAGAGAAACTCTGATTGGCAGTGTGGAGAGAAGGTAACTGAAAATAAACTATAAAATATATATGTGGATGTAGGTCTTCTGTTCTATCAATATTACAGTATAAGAGGTTTCTTCAAGCTTTGCTCATATTGCTTTATATTTGAGAGTATGGCCTAAGCTAAATGACCATCTTCCTAAGGCTGTAAGTGAATATATATAATATAAATGGAAAATAAAGTTTTTGGTGCTAACAAAGGGTTCCTCCAGCTTGTCTAGGAGATCAATTTCCTAGGCCCTGTTAGACAAATAGAATTTCTCTCTATGCGCTCAGTCTTTCAGATCCGGTTTTGTTTCTTTGTTTTGTTTTGTTTTGGTTGTTGTTAGCTGACAAAATTTAATAAAGCACCTTCATGTCATATGGACTCTACTGTTGGAAATAGATGAGTTAACAAGAAGACATGATCTCACTCTTGTGGAGTTTATAATCTAGATGAGAGGAAAGCTTTTAACAGAAAATTACAAATATATTTTAATTACAAAATATATAAAAGCTACTAGTAATCATGGAGTGTTAAGAAGCATGCTAAATCTTACTTCCTTAATTCCTTTCCTTCTATATGAGTAATTTACTTCAAAAGACCAAAAGTCATTAAATAATTGTCACATTCTACTTCTAGCCATATGGAGTAACAAGAAACTGTTCAAATGTCCTGCAAAGTTTATCACATTCTAGATTTTGCTAATTGCATCCTTGAGATGTAAACACTTTTCTGAGCTCTGTAATTTCTTTCAATGACTGTTAGATCTAGAGGCTATTTTTTTAATTTAATTACCTATTTATTTGCAGAATATTTCATAGATGGTATTGAGTACTTCCTATTGAATCATATTCAAAATAATTTTTTATATTATGTTAAGATTGATTAGTATGCTTAAGTTTAAAGTTTCCCATCAGCTTTTTACTTAAGAAGTTTTTCAGCCACTGATGATCTAAATCCATTATTTTATTAGAGATTATAAAATGGTGACATTCTATGATTTTTTGTCATTTATTAGCCAGCATTCTTTTATTAAATATTTTCCATTGTCAATAACTTGATTACTTTCAGGTACCATTTTATAAGAGACAGAATAAATGTTTCACTCTCTCCTTTTATTCACTAGTTTTCAGAATAACAAATTAGTCTCTTAGCAATATCCAAGAATAACCGATTAGGGTTATTTTTAATACCAAATTATGGTTGAGATTTTAATATTTTTCTGTCTTTCAATCAACTGCAATTATTTTTATTTTTATGCTCAAATTTTTCTATCTTTTGGCCAGAGTCAGACACTTCAAGTTCACATCAACCTGTTTTTTCTTCAGAAGAAAGAAAAAGGTTTATCGTTTAGTACCTCTAACAACAGTTTTTGTTTGTTTGTTTGTTTGTTTTTTCTAACGTTTCAAACAGCATTCCATATTTTAAGTTTGCACTGGGCCTTGAAAATTAAGTAGCTAATCTTTCCCACTGCAATTTCATATCCCATATTCAACAGTTACAACTGTCAGTATACAGGACTGCAGACAGTAAAGGGGAACCCATACAGTTAATGGCCTTTTTAGAGCTCTGGGAGCTTCCATCCTTTTGGTATGACTTCAGAAATTTTTGATAGTTTCCTCACTTTCAGTGCAAGAAGATGATTTAGTCTCATCTTGAACATTTATTGCCCTATATCAGGAACCAGCCACTTCCCTAAATATCCCTAGTTCTTTAGGGGAAAATGATATTTAAAGACCACAGTCTAGAACCTGAGGTGCTTATGCTATTGGTTTGGTAATTGCTTTTAGGACTTTATATTGATTTGAGATAGAAACATTATTTTCAAGAGAAAATACATCAAATAATCATATTCATTGACAATTCAAATTTAGAAATACAGAGTTTTATATAAGGTCTTGAATTTAGTGTCTCCTTCTCCTGCCTGATTAGTTACCATCAACTCATTATACTAAAACTAAGTTTCCATTTTTTGACCTTTGCAACTACCTCTTAGGTCTTCTTCCTCTGAACCCCTTCTTATACTTCCATAACATTCTATGTGTGAACCATTATATAAGACTCACCACACTGCATTGTGCTAGCTATTTTTCTCCATTGTTTCTGCTTATAGATTATGAGGACTTTGAAGTTAGAATCCTTATCTTCAATCCTCACTGCCAACATGGGTCACTGGTCAAAACTGTTGAATGAATGAATTAAAAACAGAAGTGACAAGTCCACCTGAAAATACTTTTAAATAATTCCTACTTCTGCATTAAAATGATAAGTAGTAATATCATTGAGACTAACATTTTAAAAGTTCATGATAGAGGAAGTCATTGTTATGCTTTCGGGATCCTTGATAAAGATACTAAGGAATATTTATAAATTCTCACAATTCTTAATATTATATCTGACATTCTCAATATTATATTCAGTTCTACATATGTGAAACAGGAAGCTCTTTTATTAACTAAGAGGGAAATACAGATGAAACATTAGCCAATAATATGTTAGCCCAAGGCTTTATCCTGTTGCTGTTATCAGACAGTGTGCCAGATCCCTTCCAGTCATAAATTGAAGAAGAAGAAGAAGAAGAAGAAGAAGAAGACGACAGAGGAGAAGAAGAAGAAAGAGGATTAGGAGAAGAGGAAGAAGGGAAGAGTTTGCAAATACAACTTCTAGGCTCTGTCATGGTTTGGACCTGAAGCTCTTAGCTTTAAGGTCAACACAATACTTTTTTCAACCTGTCTCATTCACCTCCAAACCTTTCTCTATTACCTACATGGCCCATGGCTCAACCCTGCAATATTTCCCACTTACAGGTTTTCTCCCTGCTACTTATTTTCTAAAGCTTTTCAGAAATGTTTTAAGTGGGTTTCATGGTCTTCTGTGCCTCATAGGGATGTTTCAAATTAACTCTTTTCAACATCACTCACTTACTATCCACCTTTCTCTCCTTACCCCCTAAAAATATTTTGTTAAATAGAATCAAATGTCCAGGTAAATATACATTAGAGTGTTCTATCACAAATATATAATGAAGTCAGGATCCTTAACAGAGGAATATAAATCATATATGTCAAATTAATGTTGCATAGGTTTCAATAGAATTATTTTTATAATTGTCACAAAAATGCTAATAAAGTAATTAAAAATTATAAGGAGAACTACAATTACAATTCTTGTCACTGGAAATAACAGTATAACTAAATTGTTTAGAAATTATTCCAAAAATTTTAATTAATGAAATATGGGGCCTCTGACTATAAAAGAGATGTAAATTTTCAAATAATACTTAAAAATCCCACCACATAGAGAAATATATTGAGCACTTTCTCTAAACTATTAGTTTAACTTTTATAAATGGCAATAGTTGTACAGAGTATAAGATATTTAAGACATATTGATGTATATACTTTCCTTGTACATAGTCAGCAGGTAACATACTAGGGGCATAACTTAATATATCAATTAATATAAATATTTGATAGTTACATTAGTGTTTATGGATCAATTAATATAAATATTTATTATAAAACTCTAATCATAAAATTGAGACTCTTTCAGAATAATTTTCATTTAAAACCTTATACTCCTAAATTTTTTTTTTGCTTTAGTTTGTAGTTATTTTTATCTCTCTCATATGTAATCTAGGTACTCTAATAACTTGACATGAAAGTTTATCTCCTTATGAGTCTCATCATCAAAAATTCAGAGAGAGGTTACATAATAATTTACAGAGAAAATAAAGTCTCATTGATTTAAAAACATGTTCACAAATCACATTACATCAGCAGAGTTCTTGGTTCAATTCAAGAAGAAAAGCCTTCCCCACCTCTCATTACATCTTTTCTTGACCTCCTCTTTGCTCTTTCACTAGGATGGCAGACTTGATTCCATCTGTTAAACAGTGTGCTAGAAATTTGCATTATCCAGAGTCCTGTTAGAAAACACATGACCTATACTAAGTGGATAATATGGGCAAAGTTTAGTATAGTTAAAAGACTATTTACAAAGATGTGGCTGGGATAAAAGAAGTCAATGTAGTAATGGGTTTTCTGCAAGAGAAAAGAAGCCCTCTATCTTTCCTTAGCCTGAGGCTACAAGGGAAGGGGTGCTTACCAGAACCCCAAGGGGGAGGCTGCATGGAGAGGGACAGTTGACAGAAGCTGTGACCTTCAGCAGAGAAGCACAGCCAACCCACAACAAACTATCAGGGGCAACAAATACCCCAACCTCACTCTTCCCTCAGACTCTGATCTTCTGTAGACACTTCCCATTGACTGAATATCACCTGGAACCTAAAGGCAAAGGAAGTCTTATGGGACCTAATGCAGTCAGTGCCTTTCAGGTAGGAAAGAAGGGGGCTCAAAATATTCTGAAATGACAAATGAAAGGTAGGTAGCATGATATTCTAATAGATAATTTTTAAAATAGCAACCAGTAAACAAAGATTACTTGGCTATAAGCACATTTATTATAATTTTATAATCAAAATATAACACTGTCAATCCCCCGTAGTTTATTACTCTCCCTGTACTTATTACTATGTACCATATAATATATTTTACTTATTAATTTTGTTACCATCTTTTTGCCCTACTAGAATGTAACTTCCATAAAGGCATAGATTTTTCTGTTTTATTCAGTGCTGTGTTGCCAGCAGCCAGATCTCTGCTTCACTTATTGTAGTTACTATAATAGTTTTTGAATGAAGGAATTGGAGAATATGAAGACATTTTAGTGCCAAAACTACAAATTATAAAAACTAAAAACTGTGAAAGTAAACAAATTCATTGGATATACATACTTACATATAGAGGATTGTTTAGGGTTCTTATTCATGTTTCTAAACTACTTTATAATAATCTTTCTTTGACTTCAAATACAAGAGGTAATAGTATATTTTCTAGCTTGAATAAAGCTTGGACTCCTTTCCAAGGAGTTAAAATAATGCATTTATTTTGAAGTCAAAGAGACCTGTAAGATAAGTCTATAGATAATCATAGGAACCTCCAAACAAAGAAAATATTATAGTAAGTACAGTAAAATGAAATGTTTGATATGGCGTCTTCTCACATCTCATCTTCTCATGTTCTGTAAATAGTTGTAATTTTGGTGTGCTGATGAGAGGAAGTGAGTTCAGTGTCTTTGTACTTCTCCATCTTGGGAACTCAGGCACTTATATGAGAGCCTGAGTCTGTGATCTTGGGAACTCAGGCACTTATACGACATCTTGAGTCTCTGATTGTATAAAGATTCTTCATCAAAGTGTATAAAATCTGTGACACTGTCTTGTTGAATGGTAGGCAAATTCTATAAAAAGGAACAAGGAAATAAGAAAAAGTAGAAACATTAAGGAAAAAGTGCAGAAGAGGAGTTCTGAGATGAAAATGGATAAGAGAATCAAAAACCTTCTAGGGATTAGATCAGAGCAGAGGTATCTCTACAAAATGAGCTAAGCATTTGGGGCAATTGCCAAACATACTATGCTTTTTGTTCACTTTTAAGACCCAGTGAGCTCAAAGTGGGATGGAGTAAGAGAGATGGGTATAAATGTGCAGAACTTACTAGGACTCTAACTTCTATTATATCTTACTGGTCATACCTGGATATAGCAAACATGGTCCATAGCTAGAAAGCCCCTTAACATAAGGCAAAAAGAACACTATAGGGCTATGAATAATTACAACAGATGACTCCTTTTTTCTGAATATTGCTATGAAAAAGTATTTTTGCCATTTTATTCTCCTATATTGATCAGTTAATTTGTCTTCAATAAAGAAATGTGCTGCATATGTCTATTAGAGGCATACATCAGAGATACTGCACATTTGATTACAGACCACAGCAATAAACCAATATCACAATGAAGAGAGTCACAAAAACATTTTTGGCCTCTCAGTACATATAAAAGTTATGTACACATTATACTGTATACAATATATCATAGTCTAGTAAATGTGCAATAGCATTAAGTCTAAAAAAAAGTACATACCTTAATTTAAAAAAAACCTTATTATGGATTTTGGAACCAAGATGGCGGAGTAGAAGGACATGCTCTCACATGCGAGAGGACATGCAAGAACACCAGAATCACAACTAGCTCCTGGACAATCATTGAGAGGAAGACACTGGAACTCACCAAAAAATATACCCCACATCCAAAGACAAAGGAAAAGCCACAATGAGATGGTAGGAAGGGTGCAATCACAGTAAAATCAAATCCCATAACTGCTGGGTGGGTGACTCACAAACTGGAGAACACTTATACCACAGAAGTCCACCCACTGGAGTGAAGCTTCTGAGCCCCACATCAGGCTTCCCAACCTAGGCGTCTGGCAATGGGAGGAGGAATTCCTAGAGAATCAGACTTTGGAGGCTACTGGGATTTGATTGCAGGACTTCGATAGAACAAAGGTAAACAGAGACTCCACTCTTGGAGGGCACACACAAAGTAGTGTGTGAATCGGGACCTAGCGGAAGGAGCAGTGACCCCAGGGGATATTGAACCAGACCTACCTGCTACTGTTGGAGGGTCTCCTGCAGAGGGCGGGGTGGCTGTGGCTCACCATGGGGACAAGGACACTGGCAGCAGAAGTTCTGGGAAGTACTCCTTGGCATGAGCCCTCCCAGCATCTGACATTAGCCCCACCAAAGAGCTCAGGTAGGCCCAAATGTTGGGTTGCCTCAGGCCAAACAACTAAAAGGGAGGGAACCCAACCCCACCCATCTGCAGTCAAGCGGATTAAAGTTTTACTGAGCTCCACTTACCAGAGCAACAGTCAGCTCTACCCACTACCAGTCCCTCCCATCACAAAACTTACATAAGCCTCTTAGATAGCTTCATCCACCAGAGGGCAGACAGAAGAAACAAGAAGAAACACAATCCTGCAGCCTGTGGAACAAAAATCACATTCACAGAAAGATAGACAAGATGAAAAGGCAGAGGTCTATGTACCAGATGAAGGAACAAGATAAACCCCAGAAAAACAACTAAATGGAGTGGAGATAGGCAACCTTCCAGAAAAAGAATTCATAATAATGATAGTGAAGATGATCCAGGACCTCAGAAAAACATAGGAGGCAAACATCAAGAAGATGAAAGAAATGTTTAACAAAGACCTAGAAGAATTAAAGAACAAACAAACAGAGATGAACAATACAATAGCTGAAATGAAAACTACACTAGAGGAATCAATAGCAGAATAACTGAGAAAGAAGAACGGATAAGTGACCTGGAAGACAGAATGATGGAATTCACTGCTGTGGAACAAAATAAAGAAAAGAGATGAAAAGAAATGAAGACAGCCTAAGAGACCACTGGGACAACTTCAAATGCAACAACATTAGCATTATAGGGGTCCCAGAAGGAGAGGAGAGAGAGAAAGGACCAGAGAAAATATTTGAAGAGATTATAGTTGAAAACTTCCCTAACATGGGAAAGAATATAGCCACCAGAGTCCCCAAGGAGAAACACACTGAGACATATACTAATCAAATTGGCAAACATTAAAGACAAAGAAAAATTATTAAAAGCAGCAAGGGAAAAATGACAAATAACATACAAGGGAACTCCCATAAGGTTAACAGCTGATTTCTCAGCAGAAACTCTACAAGCCAGAAGGGAATGGCATGATACACTTAAAGTGATGAAAGGGAAGAACCTACAACCAAGATTACTCTACCCGGCAAGGATCTCATTCAGACTCGATGGAGAAATCAAAAGCTTTACAGGCAAGCAAAAGCTAAGATAATTCAGCACCACCAAACCAGCTCTACAACAAATGGTATAGGAACTTCTTTAAATGGGAAACACAAGAGAAGAAAAGGATGTACAAAAACAAACCCAAAACAATTATGAAAATGGTAATAGGAACATACATATTGATAATTACCTTAAAAGTGAATGGATTAAATGCTCCAACCAAAAGACGCAGGCTTGCTGAATGGATACAAAAACAAGACCCAAATATATGCTGTCTACAAGAGACCCACTTCAGACCTAAGGACAACTTCAGACTGAAAGTTAGGGGATGGAAAAATATATTCCATGCAAATAAAAATCAAAAGAAAGCTGGAGTAGCAGTACTCATATCAGATAAAATAGACTGTAAAGAATGATATAAGAGACAAGGAGGGCTTCACTGGTGGTGCAGTGGTTGAGAATCCGCCTACCGAGGCAGGGGACATGGGTTCGTGCCCCGGTCCAGGAAGATCCCACATGCCACGGAGTGGCTGGGCCCGTGAGCCATGGCCACTGAGCCTGTGCATCCGGAGCCTGTGCTCCACAATGGGAGAGGCCACAACAGTGAGAGGCCCGCATATCACAAAAAAAAAAAAAAAAAAAAAGAGAGACAAGGAAGAACACTACATAATGATCAGGGGATTAATCGAAGAAGAATATATAACAATTATAAATATATATGTACCCAACGTAGGAGCACCTCAATACATAAGGCACCTGCTAACAGCTATAAAAGAGGAAATTGACAGAAACATAATAATAGTGGAGGAATTTAACACCTCACTTACACCAATGGATGGATCATCCAAAATGAAAATAAATAAGGAAACATAAGTTTTAAATGACACAATAGACCAGAAAGATTTAATTGATATTTATAGGACTTTCCATCCAAAAACAGCAGATTACACTTTCTTCTCAAGTGTGCATGGAACATTCTCTAGGATAGATCACATCTTGGGGCACAAATCAAGCCTCAGTAAATTTAAGAAAATTGAAATCATATCAAGCATCTTTTCTGACCACAATGCTATGAGATTAGAAATGAATTACAGGAGAAAAATATGTAAAAAACACAAACACATGGAGGCTAAACAGTACGATACTAAATAACCAAATGATCACTGAGGAAATCAAAGAGGAAATCAAAAAATATCTAGAGACAAATGACAATGATAACACGATGATCAAAAACCTATGGGATGCAGCAAAAGCAGTTCTAAGAGGGAAGTTTATAGCTATACAAGCTTACCTCAAGAAACAAGAAAAATCTTAAATAAACAATCTAATCTTATACCTAAAGGAACTAGAGAAAGAAGAACAAACAAAACCCAAAGTTAGCAGAAGGAAAGAAATCATAAAGATCAGAACAGAAATAAATGAAATAGAAACAAAGAAAACAATAGCAAAGATCAATAAAACTGAAAGCTGGTTCTTTGAGAAGATAAACAAAATTGATAAACCATTAGCCAGGCTCATCCAAAAAAGAGGGAGAGGATTCAAATCAATAAAATTAGAAATGAACAAGGAGAAGTTACAAGAGACACAGCAGAAATACCAAGCATCCTAAGAGACTCCTACAAGCAAATCTATGCCAATAAAATGGACAACCTGGAAGAAATGGACAAATTCTTAAAAAGGTATAACCTTCCAAGACTGAACCAAGAAGAAATAGATAATATGAACAGACCAATCACAAGTAATGAAATTGAAACTGTGATTAAAAATCTTCCAAAAAACAAAAGTCCAGGAGCAGATGACTTCAGAGGTGAATTCTATCAAATATTTAGTGAAGAGCTAACACCCATCCTTCTCAAACTCTTCCAAAAAAATTGCAAAGGGAGGAACACTCCCAAACTCATTCTATGAGGCCACCATCACCCTGATACCAAAACCAGACAAAGATACTTCAAAAAAATAAAAATTCAGACCAATATCACTGATGAATATAGAGGCAAAAATCCTCAAAAAAATACTAGCAAACAGAATCCAACAACACATTAAAAGGATCATACACCATGATCAAGTGGGATTTTTCCCACGGATGCAAGGATTCTTCAATATACACAAATCAATCAATGTGATATATCATATTAACAAACTGAAGAATAAAATCCATATGATCATGTCAATAGATGGAGAAAAAGCTTTTGACAAAATTCAATACCTATTTATGATAAAAAAAAAAACTCTACAGAAAGTGGTCATAGAGGGAAACTACCTCAACATAATAAAGTCCATTTATGACAAACCCACAGCAAACATCATTCTCAATGGTGAAAAACTGAAAGCATTTCCTCTAAGATCAGGAACAAGACAAGGATGTCCACTCTCACCATTATTCAACATAGTTTTGGAAGTCCTAACCACGGAATTAAAGAAGAAAAATAAATAAAAGGAATACAAATTGGAAAAGAAGTAAAACTGCCACTGTTTGCAGATGACATGATACTATACATAAATAATCCTTAAGATGCCACTAGAAAACTACTAGAGCTATTCAATTAATTTGGTAAAGTTGCAGGATACAAAATTAATGCACAGAAATCTCTTGCATTCTTATACACTAATGATGAAAAATATGAAAGAGAAATTAAGGAAACACTCCCATTTACCACTGCAACAAAATGAATAAAATACCTAGGAATAAACCTACTTAGGGAGACAAAAGACCTGTATGCAGAAAACTATAAGACACTGATGAAAGAAATTAAAAATGATACCAACAGATGGAGTGATATACCATGTTCTTGGATTGGAAGAATCAATATTGTGAAAAGGACTCTACTACCCAAAGCAATCTACAGATTCAATGCAATCCCTATCAAATTACCAATGGCATTTTTTATGGAACTGGGACAAAAAATATTAAAATTTGTATGGAGACAAAAAAAAACCCCAAATAGCCAAAGTAGTTTTGAGGGAAAAAAATTGGAGCTGAAGGAATAAGACTCCCTGACTTCAGACTATGCTACAAAGCTACAGTAATCAAGACAATATGGTACTGGCACAAAAACAGAAACATAGATCAATGGAACGAGATAGAAAGCCCAGAGATAAACCCATGCACCTATGGTCAACTAATCTATGACAACAGAGGCAAGGATATACAATGGAGAAAAGAGAGCCTCTTCAATAAGTGGTGCTGGGAAAACTGGACAGCTACATGTAAAAGAATGAAATTAGAACACTCCCTAACACCATACATAAAAATAAACTCAAAATGCATTAGAGACCTAAATGTAAGACTGGACACTATAAAACTCTTAGAGGAAAATATAGGAAGAACACTCTCTGACATAAATCACAGCAAGATCTTTTTTGATCCACCTCCTAGAGTAATGGAGATAAAAACAAAAATAAACAAATGAGACCTAATGGAACTTCAAAGCTTTTGCACAGCAAAGGAAACCATAAACCAGATGAAAAGACAACCCTCAGAATTGGTGAAGATATTTGCAAACAAATCAACGGACAAAGGATTAATCTCTAAAATATATAAACAACTCATGCAGCTCAGTATTAAAAAAAAACAAACAATCCAATACAAAAATGGGCAGAAGTCCTAAATCAACATTTCTCCAAAACATACAGATGGCCAAGAAGCACATGAAAAGTTGCTCAACATCATTAATTATTAGAGAAATGCAAATCAAAACAACAATGAGGTATCACCTCACACCAGTTAGAATCAGCATCATCAGAAAATCTACAAACAACAAATGCTGGAGAGGGTGTGGAGAAAATGGGACCCTCTTGCACTGTTGGTGGGAATTTAAATTGATACAGCCACTATGGAGAACAGTATGGAGGTTCCTTAAAAAACTAAAAATAGAATTACCATATGATCCCGCAATCCCACTACTGGGCATATACCCAGAGAAAACCATAATTCAAAAAGACATATGCACCCCAAATTTCCTTGCAACACTATTTACAATAGCCAGGTCATGGAAGCAACCTAAATGCCCATCAACTGATGAAAAAAGGAATGAAATTGGGTCATTAGTTGAGACGTGGATGGATCTAGAGTCTATCATACAGAATGAAGTAAGTCAGAAAGAGAAAAACAAATATTGTATAGTAACGCATATATGTGGAACCTAGAAAAATTGTACAGGTGAACTGGTTTGCAGGGCAGAAATTGAGGCAATGACGTAGAGAACAAACTATGCACAACAAGTGGGGAAAGTGGCGGGGTGGGGTGGGTTGGTGGTGGGATGAATTGGGAGATTGGGATTGACATGTATACACTGATGTGTATAAAATTTATGACTAATAACCTGCTGTATAAAAACATAAATTAAATTAAATTAAAAAGAAAGTTATTATGAAAATATCCTAACCATTATTTGCCATCAATTAATCATAATCTTTTTTCAGTAATAACATCAAAGATCACTGATCAAAGATCATCATAACAAGTATAATAATAATGACAAAGTTTGAAATATTGTAAGAATTAACAAAATGTGACACAGAGACACAAAGTGACCAAATGCTACTGGAAAAATGGTACTGATAAACTTGCTCTACACAGGATCACCACAAAATTTCAATTTGTAAAGCAAATATATATATATATATATATATAATATCTGTGAAGTACAATAAAGTGAAACACAGTAAAATGAGGTGCAACTGTATTTAAATGTAGCAAATCGAATCACTGCTATGTATAAACGTGCACTCTTACTGGATATCATGAACTAGAACTTCTAAAGGCATACTCTTCATTAACTACATGATATCCTTCATCTGTACCTATTTCCAAATGTTTTCTCTTCTGAGAGTAGTCAGAACATTATGATTTTGAAAATATTCATACTTTTCTCTTGAAAATAAATGACCAAAAGAAGAATGGATATCCACAAAACAAAGGAAACAAAATCTGATGAAATAAATTCCTTTTAGTTCACCAAGTCCTACCAAGAGCCAAGAAGAACAGAACAGCCATCAGAGCACTGATATAGTTTTAAACTCAAGAAAGTAGAATGTTAATATTACAGCATAAAAAAACAAAAACAAACAAACAAACAAAAAATATCTTCATTTTTTTCATTGAAAGCAATAGGGGAACTTTGCATGTTATGAATCTGAAGCTAAAAATGAGATAACATGGTTAACCTTTCTAAAACAATTGTCTTTCCTACACTTTGGTTCTGCCTCTGTGATCATATAATTTCCATGTTGTTTTATGCATTCCCTATGGCTGAATCAAATACAGTATCATTGCATATTAAAATTTCAACACATAAATGCACATTTAAATACTGTGCTTGATATAAAAGTCATGAAGAGACTGGAGGCAAGTTGGAGAAACTATTGAGTTTAATAAAGAGATCAATATAGCTGAACAGACACATTATAGCCTTATTTTCCAAGATTTCTCACATATACTCAAAAGAAACCAGAAAACAAAAACAAAACAGTTTTTCCAGAATGCTTTTAGTGGAAAAGTAGATCTCCTTATGAAGCAATAAAAAGCATTATTTTTAGTGTCACAACTTTTTTGGAATAATTTTAATCTGGGTCACATATTTTTAGCAGTCCATTAACTCTTGAAAGGAAGAATGTACAATATATAAATTGATACCTAAGAATCCTTTTCATTGATTTCTTCATTTATGTAAATTTCTAATAGAATAAAATCAATTGATAATGAATTATGTTTTGGATAATTGATATATGAAAAAGTCAGTCTTTCAAGAGTATCTATTTTATCCATGTCTACATATTCACACATATAAAAGAAGTTACCCTTTACCCAAAATTATGTAAAGAGTTGTTATTTAAACAGCTGTTTTGTTCAAAAGTAAATGTTTCCACATTGTGACTCTGCCTCACTTCTTCAGCAACCAAATCATTTCAGAAATCAGTTTCTATTTAGAGCAAATATTTTAGCTTAACTTTTAAGCTTCTCATACATATTAATGAAGAGAATATTTCCATTTGGCACTTCTATAAGTTCAGTAGACATAGCTATAGTAGTGGAGTGGGTTTCATTTGCTTAGGCTTTTGAAAATGTATAGTATGAGTTACTGGTACTTACATGACTCAATTGATTCAAAGTTACCCTATGAAATATTTTACTGAAAAGAGGCATTCTTTAACTGAGAAGGTAGTGTCCTGATGCCATAAATACATTTAGGCCATCTTGAGTTCCAAATAAACATAAAGTAAAAATAGGCAGGGGGGAAGACAAAGATATTAAAATAATTTATCTTAGATAAAATTGAAACCATACAAAAATGGCTAAAGACAGTTAAAGATTTTACATTAAGATGAACTAAAATCTGCTCTTTTCAGAAATTTTCTGTATCTGGAGACCATTTCTTTGAATCTTGGAAAAATCTAAATTTGCTTTAAAAATCAGCTATATTATTTAACAAAAAAGTACTCAATTAAAACAGGGATCATTACATATTTATATATATTTGACCAGGTCTTCATAGTATGCTTACATAGCATTATAAATATTATTTTTCTAAATAAATGGAAAAAGAATATAATAAAATAGCTATCTATAAATATGTCCATTTGAAGCTTTATCATATCAAAAAATTGAAAGCACATAAATGAATAAGAATAACAAATTTGTCAAATATTTCATGACCAGATTATTTATAAGGTGCAAAAAAAAAAAAAAACCTTTAAGATGATTTTTATGAAAAATTTTGAATAATAGGATATATGACCATAATTAAGAAAAAAGTCATACA
Organism: Mesoplodon mirus; assembly: GCF_964341445.2. Classification (NCBI taxonomy): domain Eukaryota; kingdom Metazoa; phylum Chordata; class Mammalia; order Artiodactyla; family Ziphiidae; genus Mesoplodon; species Mesoplodon mirus. The sequence continues at coordinate 58,061,140 of NC_138992.1, forward strand.
AATGTTATAAATAAAAGTATCTCAACTGTTCACATCATATAAATGCATACACACACACACATACACACACACAAAAGGTGGTTTAAGGTAATTAAGAATTTTATTTTATTTATACACTTAAAAATGTTTCAACTATTCAGTACTGAATCCATATTATTAGAAAATGCTATCTTAAACCAATAAGAGAATATTTGATATCATAGCCCCCAAATACCAAGACCTTATTTTCCATAATCATAATAAATATTTCTTTCAAAATACACCATCAAGGAGAAACTTGGATATTTGGAAATTTTATGGATTAACAATAGAGTGACCATTTTAAGTTCTTCACTTCCGTGCTTACTTATATCTTTTTGTTTGTTTGTTTGTTTGTTTGTTTTTGCGGTACGTGAGCCTCTCACTGTTGTGGCCTCTCCCGTTGTGGAGCACAGGCTCCGGACGTGCAGGCTCAGCGGCCATGGCTCACGGGCCTAGCCGCTCCATGGCATGTGGGATCTTCCAGGACCGGAGCAGGAACCCGTGTCCCCTGCATCGGCAGGAGAACTCTCAACCACTGCGCCACCTGGGAAGCCCCTTTGTTATGTCTTTAATCATACATATTTTAAAAGTAATAAACATTTATTAAGCCCACCTTTTTTCAAATCATAGGATGTAAGTTTGTTTTTCAAGCTGGTGAAATATTCAATCCCTGAAAAAATTATTCATATTCAAGTCTGAGAAACAGTGATTAAGAAAATAAAACATTTTTATGAATAACTTTCAATTAGATTTCCTGAAAAATATTTTGTATTTACAGCTGGTTTTTGTGTTAGTTATGGTGAAAATAAAAATGCAAAAGTAAATATTCTCCCAGGACAATTGGACCTTAGAGAATATGTCCACAGACAATACTCTGGAAAACACTGAAAACCTAAGGCTCATGTTAGGGAATGCCTTTCAATACAAATCATCTCCTAAAATGTCTTTATTATTGACAACATTTTCCTGGAGATATAATCAAAATGAGAATGCTAAACTTTAGAAATGTCCCAGAAACCTCAGTTTTCCAGAATATGTCTTCAGGGTTTAGACTATTTGATGAAAATAATTGCATTGGTAGCACACCAATCCCATTGTAATAACAAGAAAAATATTTAAATATTCATAACTGTATTCATATACAACCCATGGCAATTTTGTAACTATTTGTATTTCTATTTTCCAATAATGCAGATTTAAAGCAGGCAAAATATTTCTCCTAAATAATCAGATGTTTTTGACTATTTAGAATGTTATCTAGTAGTTTCATTCCTATACGTAATTTTCACTTGCTTGAATTATCTAGATAATTGAAGTCAAAGGTCATTTTTTGGTTTCAATATCCTGACAATTTATGCATAGATTCAACTGTTGTTAATTTATAGTAGAGAAGTAAAATGTGTTTTTTAAAATGCATAATGACATATGAGATTCAATCCGTGGCTGTACATAGGTCTCCCTGTACTCCCAATACTATGATGTGAACCTTGATAAACATTGATTGGTGGCCTCACTTACCTGCCACATATGTACTACTTTTTGCTACATGATGGGAAGAAAAATTTGTTCAATGTCACAAGAAAACCATATATATGTAACCATCATGTACACGCAAAAGTATATTTGTTTAAATTTATATCTAAGCCTACCTTAATTGTCTCATTTCTGCTCTCCTGTGTTTAAATTACATGCAGATGATTTACTACATAAAAACCTTTACATTGTATTTTTATTAGAAAATATGCTGAAAAGATATTCAACATAGCTTTAAGAAGTAGAATACTAATTCTTTTTTACAATGCATTGCTGTCAACAGCAATATCAGGGCAGAGCTACATATAAAATGATTCAACCTCCACAAGCTGCCAGTGTGAATACTATACAGCACATTCATAAATATGAAGACTGAAGGTATCATTATTCAATGTCCCGGAGAAAATGAAAACATGAGATTTTCCAGGATTCATCCTTTATGTGGAGTAATTTAATTTTATCATATGCATTATTTTCTCTCAGCAAAGGCCTGTTTTAACTCTTTTGATTTCATAAAACAATCAAATATTGAATCAACATGCAAGGAAATATTCAGATGTGTCTTTTTTTTTTGTTTTTTTGGCATTCCCTTGAAAACATTTATGATGTGGTGTGCAAAGCAAAAAGCTGTAATCTCAGCTCCGATTATTACAATAATTTGATAATTAAGTTTTTTAAACAGTCTTAAATAATAATTAAGAATATTCTACAAAATAAGTATGTCTTTGTTCCATATGACAAATTGGATAGTTAAGTTTTCTATAAAGAAATACTTCATGCATAGGTGTATAATTGGAACAACAGGGCACATAGAAGTCAAAAGGTCATTATTCTTCTGAAAATTAGATATTCTCATGCAAAATCTGATAGTCTTTATTGATGGACAATGTCATAAAGCCATCACTGTGTTTATAGACATTTAATTGAAGACAGCATAAAACGATAAACTAAGAAACATGCATGGTTGACTCCTCCAATTCAAACCATAAATCATACTGATGTTCAGACAAGTCGCCCAGACACAAATTCTGATGATAGATGAACCATTTAACTTTGATTTTTGAAAGCAATGAGCTTGCTAGAAATACCTCACACTGACTAATACCACATATGGTCATATAAGAACTCATCAAAAATCCATTTTTCCCTCATGTGGATGCTAAAATTATCTTCTAAATGATCATTATTAAAAGTATGCAATGTGTAACATTTTTCTAATGTGCATAGCTGGATTCAATGTCTACTTGCTTCAGTAAGCAATGATTTTATCACTATTTCTGTCAAAAATTCCTAAAATGAAGAGATAAGATATTGTGTAAAATTAATAAAGGAAAAACAGTAAAAGCAAGTTAATTGAAAAAAAAGTAGAAAGAAAAACATCTTAACTTTCTTAACATACTGCATATTTTTCTGTGGTCATATGTATACCACAGTAAATATGGATCATATATCTAATAATCTCATTACATATCACCCTAATAATCAATATGTCATGAGAAAAATTAAACTTACCCCTTGTAGTCATTTTCCAATTTTCAAATTCCAAGTAAAGGAAATACAAATATATGAGAGGTCCTTAATGATTTCAGAAACCTGTACATTTAAAACAGTTTAATTTAATTTCAATTCAACTTAAACATATCATTTTCTTTGAGTACAAGGAAGAAGAGTTATCTCACATTGAAAAAGTTGACAATTTACATTGTTAAAATATTTTTTTTAGAAATGTTTAATGTATTCTAAACTACAGTTCTATGAAAAATTTGAGCATATAGTTTTGGATAAATAAAATAAACCATTTGAGATTGTTTTAATATACAAGTATGCTCTTTTTAAAACTGGCTAGGCATGTAGTTAAGTAAGCATCTTAGAACAGAATAATCTTATGCTTCTGTATTATAGGAAACTAAGTCAAGTAGTGAACGAAGAAATACACATGACCATTCTGAATACAGTATCCTCTTGTTAAATAATCAGAAGTAACTTCATTTTATTTGAATTGCACACTTCAATCCACATGGCACATGATTAAAAGTCTATGTACCAAAGATGAACACCTTTGTAGAACTACATAATTATTTTTAATTCATCTGAAATATTAATTTGTTAATAATATTACATGTAACATTTAAAAATATTATAAAAGTTTCTTGGAGATTTTGGTATATTATTAGAATACAATTTTATCTTATGATTTTCAAAGAAGAGATAATATTTTGCCACGTATACTACAGGCTCCAGCTGGTGGCTCTCTCCAACTAGCCTACACTGAATATGTGCTAGGGAGTCAACATTTTAATGCAAGGCCAAAGGATCAGGAATTTCCTCTGGGACTTGTTTAGCTGTGTAGCACAATGTCAGATTCGGGGTCTTGTTAGTAAGCAGTATGGGAGGATATGGTTGTGGCATAACTGATATTCTTTAAAATTCATTAATATAACCTCTCTTATTTTTTCTTCTCTGCTATACCAATACAATCTGCCATTCTTAAAGGAGTTTTTGTTATCAGCCTACCAAAAGATTTGAAATTAAAATAGTAGATTTGAGAACTTTGAAAGTAAGAACTTTGCAAGATCAAATCCAAGAATGTAAATTAATATACTAGTTTGTTTTCAAAGGCAATTGAACATGTCCCAAATCCCCATCAAAGCGTTTGAAAGTGCAGTATTTTGCACAGCGGTGCTCATTCAAATGATGTTCTGGCATGTTCTCTCACTTCAGCCCTTGCCAATTCACATTTTTGCATGACCAGGACAAGATCAGAATGCACCCCTTCTGCTGTTTTTGTGATACCATACAGCAATAATAAATGAAAGAGCAGTGATATTTAGATGGATGAGTTGTGTGCCAGGAAGAGAAAACTACCAAACAAGGACCTAAAGCGATCCCCTGTCTTCACATGCTTGATTTCATTCCTTAATTAGAGCCATTAATCAATAGGTATGAGATATGAGGCTTTAGAAAGGCTTGGTGACACGACACCTTGCCACCTGTCAAAATTACAGCTTTCTGTTCATGCACCATCCCTCAAATAGTTATTTTCTGCAAGCCTGGCTGCATTCCACAATTCATTATTTACTATATAGTTCTATCCCAGTGCGATGTCAGAAGATAACCCATTGATGATAAGTAATGTTTTACATTGAATGGTTAATACTCATGTGTGTGTGTACATACATACACACACACAATTCTTGCTTTGTAGTTAAAATTTTCAAATGTACAATCATTGCTACTGGTTGGCACATTTGCACTATATTAAAACAATACTTTGTTACTAACTAAAACTTTTATTTTAAGAAAATGTATATTATTTTCTAAGGCAAAAGAGAAATTTTTATTTCAAGAAGAAAATAAATCTAAACTTCATTATAGAAAAAGTTTACCTATTATTACATAACCTTATTAAAAGATGTCAAAAGATCAAAGAAGACAATCCATAAATAGGTATTCTTTCTGTTGGAAACATATTTTTTTGAAAAACTGGTTGATGTTCAAAATCCATACCAGTTTGCCCTAAAATGTAATCTCTCTTAATATAGTTTCAAGATGGACTGATTCAGACAAGCTTTCCCAGAATCCTGCTGAGAGATACAGACGGTCCAAGTCTGCTTTTTACTCAGAATAAAACTAACCCTCAATTTTTCCTAGAGAATGCCAACAGCCATCCAATAGCTCTCAATCACAAATGACCCTGGCATAATTTAAACCTTAAATAAAAGTGTAGAAAAAGACTACATTTCAATAACCATTTCTTGTGTCACCCAATCCCCATATTCTATGTAATATAATTGCATTCTATTCAGTATTAATTATACCTACCCTTTGAATGTCATGACAGTGACACCTCTAATTGATGCTATGCCTGAAACAAATACCTTTCTCATATTAACTGTCTTAAAATATCCATGAATTTCACTCATAGTTAGAAATTTATACAATAGTTAATTTAAAACTGATCTTATATACAGACATTGCACAGTAAATGATGATTGTTTCATATAAGAAACATCACATCATCTACAGAGAAAATCATTCCGTAAATTATTGACCTGCTGCATACTGTCTTCTGTAATGATGCTGATCCCTTCAGTGTTTCAAGACTGTTGCTCAGATTGGATGAAGTGACATACTTTGAATTATAACAGAAACAGCATATGCAGCAAATAAAGTGAACCATAGAGGTAAGAGATAAAAATATGAATTAGGAAGGTATTTACACATACTATTGATAACAAGTGGTCCTTGATGATTTAAGAAATTAATTTACTTATTCTGCTCACTTAGATTTCTCTTTATCTATACAAATATACCTGATACATAAAATACTATTATGTGCAGTATGGAAACATCATAGGGGAAAAGAATCAAAGCATTATTGTCCAACTTGAGAAATTTTGTCAGTGGAAAAGTAATGTAGTTTACAGGTAAGTTTCCAGATAAATTTTACTTCTATAGCCCCCCCCCATGTTGCTACTTACATATGATTGATTTTCAAAAGACCTATGTTGACACATGAAATACATTGCATACATTAATATAAGTATATTTATTATGCAGTTAATCTGAACTGATGGTATACAACTTTGTCATCTCCATATATTATAACAATCTTGAGACCAATATCCATCCATGGTCAGCAATGTGGTAGAATGGCTGTATTAATTCTATTTTGAATTTAGTGTTTTCTATTCAAGAGCATTAGAATTTGTCATCACAACTAATTGGGGCTTGTTGATTTTACATAAAGTTATAATTGTCTTCACATTTGCTTTGTTGTTTCTCTAAAAGTTTGGCAAGTTTGAGGCCATAATTATCATAATTAGTAAGTAAAGAATAGAGTGGAAATTAAGGTGATATCCAGGAATCAGTCTTCTAAATTGCTGATCATTAGCTAGCATTTTCTAGGCAAACCTTGGTTTAAAAGAGCATTCTGAAAATTATGTTCCTTAGTACACTGACCTCAGAATATTCTACCCCCAAAAAAAGAGATTCATACTCATAAAAATTTGGGATTCATTTAAATGGCACTCTCTATTTTTTTTCTTGGTGATTCCTTAGCATATTTGTATACTAAATATTTTGAGGAATATTATAGTTAAAAGATAAAAACTATCTTTAATTTATTATTAATCAAATATTTTACTTCAAATAGCTTTTTTAGAAAAACATTTTTCAACATCCCTTGGAACTAATTTTTCAATGGAGTAGTCTTTAGGAAACACTAATTTTCAAGGACTAATAAAAAATAAGAAATAGGAGTTAAGAACATGAAGATAGTCCCGCTTTCTGGTGAAAAGAGTAGGAATGAATCAAGCAGACTTCCATGCTAATTTTAACTTTGCCCCTAACTAATGCGTGTGGTTAGTGTTTTATTTCTCAGAAGCTTAGTGTCCTCATCTGAAGTGATAACAATGCTTAACCTGTTGCTTTATCATAACAATTACATTATATATAATGAAGTTAAGCACCAAATCTCTATTAGGAGCTCCTCTTAAATTTTTTTAAAGCAGCTATAAGTTACCATTAGTTTTTTGTTGTTATTACTGTTGTTGTTTGTTTTCAGTAATGTCTTGCAAACAGCTATTTAAGTATTAGACTGTGTCCTCCAAATTGGAAGACCCGTGGACTATGTGACTTGTGCAGCCATACCAGACGTACCATGACCTCTTTCCTTTCCCAAATCCCATACATATTCTATCTCCTTATACCACGGTAGGTTAAAATGACTACCTTTAAAAACTCTTGGTAAGTACCGGGTACAGACCTGGAATTACAGGTTTAAGCAATTTGAGATTATCTCAGTTCTAAAACATGTCCTAAGGCACTCAGACTAGATAGACCTGGACACCAAGGGGGCATCATGTCACATGACAATAGCACCATGATTATTCATCCCACATATTTTGTAAAGATCCAGCCATTTGTGCCTTCCGAAATTCTTGGGACATTGTGTCACTGAAATGATCTTAAGGGACATTTATACTGCATTCTGTTGTGATTAAAGAACACTTAGCAATTAAATGATGGCCTCTGTTTTTGAAAGCAACATTTCTCAACAAAACTGCGTATAATTTGAATTGTTTATATTCTACATTTTAAAGAGAATAAGACACTTTTTCCTGAAAGGAAGAAAAAGTATCACTTAAATTAGTTGCTGAGCTGTGGAACAACATAAAAGTATAAGAGACTCTGGGAGGAGGTTGAAGATACACCAGGAGTTAAAAACTGCATTATTTTTACTTAATGCTTTTATGTCATAATAATCATGAATATATATTTTACTTATTATTCTTATTTATTATCTGTTTACCCCCTCAAGAATTCAAGGTCAGTGAAGGCATTTTTTTTGTTTGTTTTTACTCACTGTGTACCTCCAGGACTTAAAACAATACCTGGCACATCCCAGGGTTTGAAATACTTGTTAAATAAATTAATCCAGAGGATTGTAAATGAGGACATACCAAATGCAAATACTTATAAAGAAAAGACTGTCAAAAAGAAAATAAAATCATATATATATATATATATATATATATATATATATATATATATATATATATATATAATATCTGTGGCTAGAGAGAGTAATAAAATTATTATAAACTGTATTTTAGGAAATCAAAATAAATATCTTTAGACTCTATTAATTCCATGAGAATTAAAAGCTATTCTTCAAAAACAGTTTCATAGGAAATATTTTTAAAATTTCTCTTTCACCATCAAAAATTTCTGTATGTTATTCATAAGAACTCTACCTAGGTTTAAATGAATCCAAAACTGATTTAAATTTTATGGAAACTTTTCACAAAATATGGAAAAGCTAGTAGCAAAAAGCCACCATTAGGTACTTGAAAAAATATGATGAGTAATTAAAGGTGAGAGAAATAAATATAAAGATATCATTAGCCCCTAGAGTGAGGGAAAGAGGACACAGATTAATTTAAATAAATATGGACACAATTACCAATAGCATTTATAAGTGGCAGCTAATAGAAACTATGATATACTTAAAGCAGAATTGATTAAGGACATGAACTAGGGGCACTGCCTCACATATCCTTTTTGAATTCTGTGAGCAACAGTACATGAAAAAGTTCATATGGTTCAAGGGTTTTACTTCAGATATCACTTCCCAGGCTGCTATATCCCTATGCTAAATAGTAAGGCATTATCACAAATGTAAAATACTCCCCATCTGTCTGCATGTCAGTAAACCAGGTAATTTGGCAAGGAATTGCATTAAAGAGAACATGTACATTTTTTCCAAAGCATTGTAGGTAGTATTATTCCCTAATGTACGGTAAGATATATTCTCTTAATTCTGTATTATTTTATTCATTCTTTCACTCAATTAAAAATATTTTGGGCACTAAGGTATTATGCTAGTTACTGGGGCTAAAAAGATGAATAAAATATATTTATTTGCCTCAAGAGACTCACAATTCAGAAATATGAATATATAACCAAAACAACTGACATTACAAATGGATCAACATTATGGCTTTAACAAACTGTTTTTTTGTTACACATGGACTGAAGCTTGAAACACCATAATAAAAAGATTATTTGTGTTTTATGTATTTTAATCATCATTGTGAAATTCCCTTTTGCAAGATCTGATTAACCCCAGTAGTCAGGTAAGATATACTTAATAAATATGCTTTGTAACAATGAAAATGCTAACTATAATTTTATTGTTACTACGATTATTATTAGAACACAGAAAATATTTTAACTTCATAAGTACATTTAATTTAGTCTTTTAATAAATCAGTTACAGTTGAAAATCTTCAAAGTCTTTTATATTGCTCCAAATAAAACACAAAGCTGTTCTCCCCAATTCAACAGGAAAAGGTCTGTTTCTGAGAAAGCATTTGAGCATATATTTTATTTGCACAACATACTTATTCAGGGCATATATGCTAGGTAAATCTACAGACCTTTTTGCTATAAAAGTTATGCAAGAAATATATACCCCTGATATTCCCTAGGGGAAAGACTTCAAAAGCTTTACTTTCAAATAGAGATAGAATTTCCAGAGAAGTTCTTCATATCCCTGATTTCAAGCTAGACATCTGCAGGAAGAGAGAAATTTGAATTTGTTGGGAAATAAGTGAAAACAAATTTTGCACTTGATGAATATTGCTGAGTTCTCAAACTAGATGCCTGTCAGAAATAAGTCATCTGCAGCAGTAAAAATAGTTTAAATTTACACAGCACGTTCCTCTGAAGAATCCATTTAGCACTATGTTGGAAAATGCTAAGGGAAGCAATATTATACTTTAAAAAAAAGATACAGAAAGAGGAAAATAAAACTGGTTGTGTCTACCTAGGAAGACAATAGACCATTTTAAGTCAGGAGTTAAACAAATCAAGCAACAATTTTACTGATTTAACTCAGGAAATTGGCCAGTTGCTTGAGACAAATGAATCAAGAAGCTTTCAGCATCATCTACATAGATCATCAGATTGTTTTTGAATAAAGATTAACTAATATTTGAGGGCAGTTATTGAAAAGTTAAGCATTTTAAAAGATTTTTTTGATGTTAAAAAAATAACACAGCAATAGGCTCCTTCAGATATTAAAATAAAATTACTTAGTAGCAAAATATACCTAAAAGTCTAAAGGACAATCATCATATCAGAAATAATTTAAAAAAATCATTATTGACAAATTTCCAATTGATAGTATTGACTCCTCATTTTTTTCTTCATCTCTTACACTTCTATTGCACTTCCTGTTTGTGTCAAGCAAGGTAAAGGGCTCTGGAGGAATTTCATGGTGAATAACAACACCAAGAAATTTCTTCATTTACAGAGTCTTGTTCAGTGAGGATATTCCTCCTTGTAAAATTTGTTGCTTGAAAACCCAGTCAATTATTTCTTCTCAACATGGAATTTAAGGGGTAATAGTACTGACAAAAATTGTGTTATTTATTTTTTTAACTCTTTATAACTCGTTTTCTGAAACTCTATTTTATATACATGAAAATAATTTTATATATCATTATATATTCATATTAATATATTTATATTAAAATTTTCTATATATTTACATTCACATAACATTTATATGTTACCATTATATATTTAAATATATAATTTATATAAATAAAAATATTGAGTTTGCTAGAAAGTTTCTTTTGGGTTTTTCCATAAGATCTTACAGAAAAACCTGAACAAACTTTTTGACCAACCAAAAAAATAAATAAATAAATAAATAAATAAATAAATATATATATATATATATATATATATATATATATTACATTGTAATACCCAAAGACAGTAAAATTGACCCAGTAAAAGCCTGAAAAAATGCTCTTTTGTGAACTTATGTATGGTAATTTTCACCCCAATAAGGCCATGTTTAGCAAAGAGTCTCTTGAAACCAGAACTTGAGTCAATGATTAAAATGCGGATTCTTTATTTGAGAAGTACAAGCCAAGGGCCATGAGGATGAAAAAACAAGTGGAAGTGAGGCAAAGGTGCAAAGCACTACTACATAATTTACTGCACAGTCTGTCATGTCAAGAAGTGGCACTAGGAAACATAGCAAGTTGTTCAGAGTTGTGATAGTTTGATACACTGAGTCACACGTTATCTTGAAGCTTATATGACATATCTTGGAGAATCTACAGAAAGAAGGCCAATGTGCAATATAAGCTTAGAGAGACTCTCATCAAATTTGGGCTTCTGAGTCCTGTTTTGCAGGACCCAGGTAAATTTTGCTTCCCAGATGCAAAGTGACTGAGCTACTTATTTGGTACATAGACCCTTCACACAACTATGTTTACTTCCAAGCATCAAAATTATGTATAGATTTCGGCAAAATATCAGAATATATTTTTGTTTGTCTTCAAATCCATTAGAGGTCTTTTTATGTTGTACAGTAAGTATTTCTGTTCTGCATTCACGTTTCTTTAATCACTGTTTTTGTCAGTTATTGATATTGCTATCACTCTTACTTTTCTAGAATTTTTTACTCTTCCAAAACGGGATTTTTCTTCATTCAGTGAATATTCTATGATTTCTCTAAACACTGAGCGATCCTCTACATTTCAACGAGGAAACCTAATCTCATTTATCACACTTCCTAAAATACTTCAGCCTTCAACCAGGCAAACCTTAGGTATAAGTTTTCACTTTACATCCATTAAAAGGTTATGCTTTTGTCTGACAATCTTTTTTTAATTGAGAATGGGTGAATAAAGTGCTGACAACCCAGTGGAGTTAATAAATAGCCTTATCATCTTATGTTTATTAAAGTTTTTAAAAGCAATTTCAGTGACAAATTTAATATATTTTTATTTATGCTGACTAAATAATCTAAGTGGCTGATTCCAACTTCCATTTTAAAATAAACATAGTAACAGGTTACACTCCAAGAAAAAGCATTTTCAGGGAAAGAGCTAAGGCAGAGGTTTTGTAATTGTCCTTTAGACAATTTATAATATTTAGCATTTCAAAATACAGCTGAATTTGCTAGCAACATATTTGAAATAGACTTGGATCTACAAATTGTTATTTCCAGCATATTAAAAAATACTAATTCAATGACTTTTTTTTTTGCTTTGGATATCATTAGGCATATGAATAAATAAAAATCTGATACGAAAACTTAAGGAAGCATACTTAATTTTGTTCCATTCAAATAACAACAAAAACAAAAGACTATGCATGTGTATTAAATCCTTAGAAAAAAAATAGATAAGCATAGAAATGGTGTAAAAAAAAGACTTTAAGAGAAAATTTTAGAAATATGTAGAATAGACTTAAAAGTAAAGAAATCTAAATTCTAGTCTTAACTATGTCTTGAACTAGTAGTGGGACCTTTAGAAAAGCAAATATTCTTCCTGATTTCAAAATTTTTTATCTCTTCACCAAATCAGAGTTGAAATAGATGTCACAAAGCCCCAGTCTTCTGCAGCTATGACAGACATTGCAAATGGATCCCAGCCCTCCTCACCACCATGTCCAAACACGTATGTCACTCATTCTCATACTACAATTTCAAGCAGTTACTAGCAGCTAATAGACTGACAATAGAGAGGAAATAATTTTGACATCTTTTGGTTAGATAAGCTCTAGGATTTATTTTTTTTCTATAATAACATGATTTTATTGTAAAAACTAATGAGAGTCATCTATAAAATTTACATCTATACACATACAAAATGGAAGAAAAAATTGTTAACCAGTTTTAAAATTTTCAAGAGCATCAGTGGGTTTTTAAAAACTCATTTGTTAAAATTATTGTAATGCCACATCTTGAAAATAGCATTTCTTAACTCCAGGTGTCAGTTCTTCATCTACATATTATGTAAGTAATTGTTCTTTAACAAAATATAACCAAATTCTGGTTTTCAGTGAGCCCAATACACAATACCTGTGTACTGCTGACATTCAGAAACAGAGAGTCATTCCATCTAGCAGCTAAGGCCTAAGGGAAAATCAAGCAGCTATTTAAATTAATGACAGCTGAAAATTAATTCAATTTGAGTGACTTAAGTATCACAGAGGCAGAATAAGTTACAGAATTAGAAGCTCAAGATATATGGATTAAAATGCTATCTTCTCATCTTTACTCAAGTTGAAGTATTCATTCAACAAATGTGTCTGAAGCCCAAGCGCTTTTCCAGATGGTGGTACAATGTTAAACCAAACTGACACAATCTCTGGTTTTACAAAGCTCAAAAGCTAATGTACGTTGACTGAAAAAATGGCACAACCTAAAAGTTGAGAATTATGTTTTATTCATTGAACTTGCTGAGGACTCAAGCCCACGAAGCAGCCTCTGAGATAGCTCTGAGGGACTGCTCCAAAGAGAGAAGGGAGGAGCCAGGATATAGATGGGTTTTTGCAACAAAAAGCAGGTAGTTGGAACATCAGATGATTACTGTTAATTAAAGAAAACCAGACATCTCAGGATAATGAATTCAGCACATTTCTATGTATGGGAAAATGGAAGAGTTTGGGCTCATTGAAATTATTTATTTGATACGCATATTAACTATCTAGTGCCAGTACCTTGTTCTTTTCTATCCTGAATTCCCTCAGGGCTCACAGTCTGTTGGCGGCTGCAGTGGCTGATGCTTGATAGCCACAATATCCTTTCCTTACTGATATAGTAGTGTCATTCTTCATCCACATGTAAGAGTAGGGGAATATATATATATATATATATATATATATATATATATATATATATATATATATATATATATATATATATATATATATATATATAAATTTTATTGTATTAATAGGGGCAGACATAAAAGGTAGGTTGAGAGAATGGATCTCTAAGCTAAGTCTTGAAGAATAAGCAGAAGTTAGACTTGGTACTCTTAGGAGGAAAACATGAACAATTTTTAAATATATTTTACAGGAAAGTGACATGACTTGGTAAAGGATTACATTTAACAGATAAAGGAGATAGAAGTTAGCATCAAATTTCTGGCTTTGCTACTGGGTTGGTGGAAGCACTATTGACTGAAATGGATAATTAAAATGAAGGAAAGATTTGGAGGAAAGCTTAAGAGTTCAGCTTTTGCAATCAGACGTTTATAACAACAATAACACCTTATAGGGATATGCCAAGTATTAACTTGATATATAGACTGGGAAATTAGAAAGGAGTTCAGGATAGGTATTTAAGTTTGAGACCCATCAGCATGTGTATTGCAATTAAAACCATGAAAATGGTTGAGATTGCCTAAGGAGAGGTTTCTGCATGAGAAGTTATAAAAGCTTCAAGTGAATCTTGAGGATTTCTAGTAATTTTATAGAAAATATTCCTCAAAATGTGGTCTGTGAAATAATAGCATCAGCATTTCTTGAAAGCTTGTTAGAAAGTCAGTGTCTCAGGAACCACTCCAGACCTATTGACTCATAACTAGTATTTAGAAGACCCCTTGATGACCAATATGTTAAATTTTGAGAAGCACTTGAGAGAAGGAGTAAGGAAAGTAACCTGAGGAAGGAAAAAGAAAGGAGAATCAGGAAAATATGGTGTCATGTAAGCCACTGGGAGAGAGCAATCATTAGTGTGCAATGCTGTTGGGAGAACATTAAGATGAGAAAAAAATTTGCCTTAAATTTAACAGCATGGGGTTTGATAAGTGATATTAGCCAGAGCAGCTTTGATGGAGCAATGCAAGTGGAAGCCAAGACTTTAGTCCCTTGAAAAATGAATGGAAAGTGCTGAAAAGGCAACAACCACATGAAGACAACACTTTCAAGAAGTTTGCACTTCAGATCTACTAGAGAATGGACTTGAGATATGGGGAGGGGAAGGGTAAGCTGGGACAAAGTGAGAGAGTGACGTGGACATATATACACTACCAAACGTAAAACATAGCTAGTGGGAAGCAGCCACATGGCACAGGGAGATCAACTCGGCATTTTGTGACCACCTAGAGAGGTGGGGTAGGGAGAGTGGGAGGGAGGGAGACTCAAGAGGGAAGAGGTGTGGAGACATATGTATATGTATAACTGATTCACTTTGTTATAAAGCAGAAACTAACAAACACACAATTGTAAAGCAATTATACTCTAATAAAGACGTTAAAAAAATCAACAACAACAGAAAAAAGAAGTTTGCACTTGAAGAAGAGTGAGGCCTAGGTCAAGAGGTGAAGGAAATGAGAGGCCGATGAGGGAGTCAATGGAGATGATATCAACACAAACAACGATATGTGATGGACAACATTTGAATATTAATGAGAATAATCAACTATAAAAAGTGTTTTCTTTAATAAATTTACTTATTTTATTTATTTAATTTTTAAATTTTTGGCTGCATGGGCTCTAGGTACATGGGCTTCAGTAGTTGTGGCATGCAGGCTCAGTAGTTGTGGTGCACAGGCTTAGTTTCTCCACGGCATGTGGGATCTTCCCGGACCAGGGCTCTAACCTGCGTCCCCTGCATTGGGAGATGGATTCTCAACTACTGCGCCACCAGGGAAGCCCCTAAAAAGTGCTCTAAGCAAACAGGAGGTAGATAAATTGAAGGAGCTCAATATTGACAAAGGAGAAAAGTAAGGAATTCCAAGCAAACATGAAGAGTTTGTCTTTGATAGGTGAAGGGATTTTCTTCATCGTTAGAGGAGAAGAAAAGAGTATAGATGACCATAGCCTTGGAGATATGGGGGAGGGATGATTAGGGAATATGCATCCAATGTTTCTAATGTGAGAGAAGGTCATTTGCTGAAAATGAAAGTGGAAAGGTTGTCAAATATTGAAGTAAAGGAAATTTTTTATTCTTCCTAATAAAAATTTATTGAATTAATAGCAACTCTTCCAGATAGGCCATTTAATTACCCCCCGTTTTACAGATAATATATTTCATGTCAAGTAAATGAAAAAGCTTGAATACAAACTCAGCAAGTTTATTTCAGATCCATTCTTTGTCAACTACAAAGACAACTTTTTTTGTGGAGAGAGATAATTTACTAGAGAAACATAAGAATGTTTGGTAATGATGAATTTTAACCACAACCATTAACTAAATTGTACAATATCCAGTAAAACACTGTTCGTGCAGAAATGAAAAATGACTTAATTTTACTCTGACTCACTTTTTGTCTTCACATTGAATATATTATTATAGACCATTAAGAGAGCATAATAATAATTACTAACAGCAAAAATAATTAACCTTTGCATAACAGTTTATAAGGCATTTTTACCTACTTTATTTTACTATGTATTAAAACATAATATTTAATAATTGAGTACATTTTCTTATAAAAATGAGTTTTTTTAAGATTTTTTGATGTTGGATCAGAAGTAAATGTTATTAAGTTGGTTTATTTCTCTTAACATTGTTGTATAGTCAAATTAAATAAAATATATGAAAGCACATTATTCAAAGAAAAAATTTAAAGCTCCAGTATTAAGAATACAAAAAGAAAGATAAAGTTCAAAGAATGAATGTCACTGCAATTTTTAAAACCATGAGCAGAGTCCTGACTTACCACTCAATGGATTTTGATGAAAGTTATATTTTATTATAATAACAACTACTAGGTTTGACCACAATCAGTGAAATGTAAGTGTCCATTGGTTACAAGCATAATTTTGAGATGACTAGGAGAGTTTGGCACAATTCTATGAAATAAGAAACTTCCATAGGAAACTATTCAGTACACTAAAAAACAACATGTTCTAAGAAACCTTAGAAGATTCCTTTCTTATTTCTGTACAGCCCTTTGTAAATGTTGCCAGGACAGTAGAAGATTTAAGAGATAGGCTTTAGTAACAACTAAAGTAAAATTAGGAAAAGATCTGCGTGCCAAGATGTAAGAGGAAATTATAACAACAAGGGGTGTGACACAAAGGATAAAAGGGTCAGGCATTTAAAAAGCAAACAGTGATTGCCAACTCTGTAGGAAAATCCTGAGGGTCTAGGGCAATAAAACTAGTGAGCAAACAAGCAATTCGTCTTTGTCAAAAGGACAAATCATATACTCACTGAAACACTCTCTGACCAAATCTACAGACAAAACTATCTCTTAGGAGATTTGATAATTCTGGCCTACGAAATATTTCTACTAAATAACAGGAAAAGTAGCAGGCTACTAAAGAAATAAATGTCTAAAATTCATCAGGAATATACTCACTCCATCCAAAAGAGTTTAGAATTTGACCTCCTTATCTTTTACTTTTATACAATACCTTATGATAAAGCTAGGTTCTTTTTACCTACAGTTTTTTTGTTTTGTTTTGTTTTGTTTTTGGTAAATGTGTGCTGAATGTTGATGGGGCAACCCAATACTGACACCATTCTGAATGAGATGTCATTTACCAAGGATATCAGAACCTGGATGTAATTGCCAATTGGTTTAACTTAAAAAGGTTCTTTGAATTTTAAGTTTCAAGTTTTTATTTAAAAAAAAAAAGGCAACACAAAATATTTATTGAAAGTAACCAAATGCATACTAAAAAATAAAGTATATAAAGTTTTAGTGAACAAGAAAATGAAAGATAATTTTACATAAAACACTAATAATATAGAGATTGTATCTATGTAATGTTAGAGTTAGTTTTAAAGTTTTCTTCAATAAATATTGTACAAAAATTTACTAAACGACACTAGGCAAATATCTGTTTAGACATTTTGTCTAGATCTTGCTATACATAATAAATTCTCTGTCAGTCATTACTGATAATCTTTTTTTTATATTTCATTTGATCCTTTTTTAATGATAATTCCTTCCAAAATGATTCCTTCCATGTATAGTGAAAACTATGATAAGTGAAAAAGATTCCATCAATAATTTTACAGTTGATCATTATTAAAAATTTGAAGTTTAAAATTTAATTTCATTCTATTTCAGCAAATCTGGATCATATTGTTTCTACTGACAAAGCAGAGGTGTCTTCAGCACTAGGGCAAATAGAGTTATTACTTCTTCAGTGCATAATTTTCAAGAATACTATTGTTTACCCCACTAGTACTTAAGAATAGCTTATTTTATCCAATTTTCACTCTATTGGCAAATGGAATGTTATAGATTGACTCAATTTTTGAAGAGAAAATAATCCCTTTCAATATGAAACCCATGTGCTAAAATGTCTCCATTACTAAAAAGCATGTAACTTTATAAAATTTCCTTTTTTTCATAATTCATGTCAATTAAATCTTTTCTATGAAGTCTAACTATTCTGATGGACAATCTCAATAACCATAGTATCTGAACTTTAGCTCAAGAAAACTCGCTAAATGCCCTGACATTTAACTGCTACTATGCAAAATACCAATAAGCATACCAAACACCTGCATTTATTTCCAATTTAGCACCATTCCATTGTCTAATAAGGATTTACAAAATATAATAGCTGTTTCATCTTTTTATTTCCACTTTCAAGTAATTTCTTTTTGTATTGTGTATTGGGTAGGAAAGCAAATATCCATAGAATGAAGCAAAAATATGCTGGAATGTCCAGGAAGTCTACTATGTGCTAATTAAATACATGATAGGATACTTGATAGCAATTGGTACCCCTCTAAGAAGACAGGTAGGTATATAAAAGTTTTATATAATTGTTATTATTTTACATATGAGTCAGAACATACTTTAATATTGTGCACTAATTTTAAGATAATAAGGAAGCTCTTTTTAAATATTTATACATTACTTTTATACATCTAATTGCTTAGTAATATGCCATTAATAACTCCCAGTTAACCTGGAACAATCTTCATTCAACTAGCACCTCTTTTTCAAGATGAGTATTTGGGATGCTCACTGATAAAACAGAGTGTGCTTAATCAGCAGCAGCTAGGGAGAGCCTACTCCACTAGGACTGTGGTCTGGTCACAGAGGTATTTAATGTTCAGCCCAGAAGGTCATGTGCAGCAAAATGCACAAAATCATCAAACCACCATTCAGCTGGGTCACTGGGTAACATAGGACATTATAGATTAGGTGCACTTTTTTATACTGGAAATAGAGGCTGAGCCAACTTCTGTAAAGAGCAGCCCGAATGTTCTTCTGCAGTGATTTTACCATGTATTATGTAAATCTAAAAGGATTATATTTTAAGTTTTTGACATTTAAAAAAAAATGTTGTCATAAACCCTTTCACAACAATGAGCTTATAAAAATAAAAGCCCATATTTAATGATAAATTAAGTACCAAATACCTGTTTCTCTAGAAATTTAATGGTGATTTGTAACATACACAAAATATTTATTGATATTTGCTATTCATCATGAATTATACTTTGATAATACTTACAATGAAATCAAGATATATTTGATGAAAAATCTTTTACCGTATATTTCAAAATTTAAGAATTTATATTATGGAGGTATATTTAGACATTCACACACTGTTTAAAATATGACTTTTCAGTCAGACAAGATGAAATTACTAGTTTCAAGTTTCTTATACACACACAAAAAGTACAGTGATAGTTAAAGTTTTGGCTCCATGATGTCAACAAAGAAATTGACAAAGAGTTGCATGAGGCCAGATTTTTTTCCTATGTTATTAGAAGCTTGAAAGAAAAATCAGTTATGTTAATTCCAAAAATGGTTCCTTCTTTTCTTCCATTTTATAAAATCAAAGTAAAGATTTTGGAATTTTACTAAGAAAATGGAATAGCTGACATTATTATCAATTTAAAAGTTCAATACTGAATATAAAATTATTTGTTTTTACATAGATAATACCAACACAAATTGTAGTGGACAGTATTTTGACAAAATATGTATTTTACATATAGACACACATTTACTAAATTAAGAAACCTATGGAGTAGAAACAAGTTGGGAATTCAATAAAATATACAAAATCCAAAATTGAGTTCAAATTCTGATTGAATATTCTACTGATATAAGTAAAAACTAAAGTTGTAGAGATTTACACAAATTCACAGAGTACAGGTATACACACAGAGTAAATGAACTACAAAAATGTTATGCCATTAACAGTGATACAAAAGTAAATATACATCAGCATGACATACATGCTTTCTCTTTTTGTTTCCTTAGTAAGCAGAATTTCTAAATGTTTGAGACTTTGAAGAGAATGTACTTTAATGATATAAAACATCCTATTTGTTAATGAGTCATGTAAATTATTTTTTTCACCTTATTCAAAATAAGTTGTAAAACTTCAGTTAAAGTATTCGATGAATAGAGTGCTAACAAATTTCAACATTGAACACCTTAACCAAATTGCCATTATTGAAAACAAAGCTTACAAACCAGAGTTAAAACAAAGTACAAGATTAAATTTTATAATTCTAAAATGTAATTTTGGAATATCTTGACCTATGCGAATAATGTCTTGATGAGCCAATTAATATTCTATGTTGGAATAAAATGAAATTTAGAATACCTATTATTTTGGAATATCTAAATATGGAAACATATTCAAAAGAATTATATGTAGAGACAAGTTATTTGTAAGTTTTCTCATGTAAAAAATATTTGCCAGAGAAAGCTACTCTGAATGGAGCCAAAAACCATTATCTATTAAAATGATTGGGTAAAAATAATTGCACATTTTAATTGTGATTTTTTAAAAATCATGACCCTAACATTTGAAACGTGGCTAATACAAATTGACATATTGTGTAAGTATAATATACACATTGATTTTGAAGACTAATATAAAAGTAATCTTTATATATTGATCATATATTGAAATTATAATATTTTGGATATACTATATTAAATGAAATAATTAAAAATGTTCACTTATTTCTTTTCAATTTTTTTAAATGTGGCTACTAGATAATTCAAAATTGTATTTTTGCTCACATTTGTGACTTACCTTACATTTCTATTGCACAGCACAGCTCTAAGTCTAGAAAACAGCCAAAAGAAGGTTCACACAATTTAAAATAATTAACTTTACCTTCAATTTTTAAAAGTTACCACCGATTTTATTTTTTTTAATTTATTTAGAACAACACCATGTTAAAAATAATAAACTAGGGACATCCCTGGTGGCACAGTGGATAAGAATCCGCCAGCCAATGCAGGGGACACGGGTTGGATCCTTGGTCCGGGAAGATCCCATATGCTGCAGAACATCTAAGCCCATGCACCACAACTACTGAGCTTGTGTTCTAGAGCCCGAGTGCCACAACTGCTGAAGCCCGCGCACCTAGAGCCTGTGCTCCGCAACAAGACAAGCCACCACAATGTGAAGTCCATGCACGACTCAAAGAGTTGCCCCCACTTGCTGCAACTAGAGAAGGCCCACATGCAGCAATGAAGGTCTGATGCAGCCAAAAATAAATAAAGATCTTGGTGAAAATTAAGAATGTTTCCTTAAAAATTAATAATAGTAATAAGCTTTAGACAAATACTAGTCACATGGTATTAGAGAATAAAAGGAACAAAAGGATTTCGTGACTGATTAAAGCACACAATATGTTATGAGAATAATTATTTGGTATATGTTATTTTTAATGTTCACATAATCTATATAAAGGAGTGAGGTAATAAATGTTAAATATATCCATGGAAGAAGAGGAACTTAAAACAGTTTCATTTGTGGAAGCTAAGTTCCCCCAGAGTATGAAGAATTCTGAAGAAAAGCCTCTGCCAAATGATGCCTGGAACTACAGTCCTAGGAAAGGTAAAAGATACAACCATAACCTAATGATTTGGATCCAAAACAGAAGCGTCTGGTAGGTATCTATAAGTTTTAGGAGGTAATTTACCATGATCTAAGCATTTTTCCATTCCCATCTAACAAATCATAAAAGCAGGTCATGGAAAAATAAAAATTTCTTTTAGTAACTTAACTGCATCCCAGAACAAATCTCAAGAAAACATACAGATATAAAAAATAAAATAAACTAAAAAGCCACTCAATGAGGTAAATTTTCTAGTATCTTTCATCCAACCAAAATTCAAGGCATACAACGAAGCTGGAAAATATGACCCATAATTAACCAACTGAAATCAATCCAGAACCAACATAGCTGTAAGAATTAGCAGACAAATACATTTAAACTTATACAGTATACAGTATAACTGTATTCCTTATGTTGAAAAAATTAAATAGAACATGGAAGATATAAAAAAAGCTACAAGTGAAATTTCTAGTGATGAAAACTACAATGTACAAGACAAAAATATGTATGTGATGTGATTTGTGGATGTTTAGATATTGCAGAAGAAAAGATTAGTAAGATTACTGAACTTGAAAACATCAATAGGATCTATTTAAAATGAATACAAGAAGAAAAGATAATTTAAAAAATAATAAACAGAGCACCAGGAAGCTGAGCATCAACATCAAATGGCCTATAATCGGCATAATTGAAGCCTCTTAGGATGGTGGATGAGCTGTAGAGGCAGAAAAAGTATAGTCAAAGGAATAATACTCTAATATTCCAAATGTGGTGAAAAGTATACATTTGCAGATACAAGAAGTTCTGTAACTCCAAAACTACACCAAAGTACAACATAATTAAAACACTGAAAACCAATGATAAAAAGAAAACTCTTAAATGCAGTCAGAAATAGTAAAGTGCAATAGAGTGAGGAACAAAAATAAAGGTAACAGATTTTGCATCAGAAAACACATGAGCAAAAAGACAAGGGAGCAATATCTTTATTTTATTTTCAATAACTGTTTCAAGAGGTAAATTTTATACACACTGTTTAAAAAAAAACACATATGAAGATGCTCACCATTGCTTTGTGTTAGAAAAATGCAAATCAAATGCACAAAGAAGTATCACCTGGAACCACTCAGAATGGCCATCATCACAATGTCCACAAACAAGAAATGCTTGAGAGGGTGCGGAGAAAAGGGAAACATACTACGCTATTGGTGGGAATGCCAACTGGTAACAGCCACCATGGAGCACAGAATGGAGGTTTCCAAAGGATAAGCTGGGGAGGGGATAAATTGAAAATTGGGATTGACGTATACACACTATTATATATAAAAGAGATAACAAATAAGGACCTACTGCATAACACAGGCAACTCTACTAAATATTCTGTAATGACCTATATTGGAAAGGAATCTAAAAAAGAGTGGATATATGTATATGTAAAACTGATACATTTTGCTGTGCAGCAGAAAGTAACACAACACTGTAAATCAACTATACTCCAAAAAACATTGAAATTGAAATGAAATAAAATAAAATAAAATAGAGCTACCAGATGATTCAGCAAGTTCACTCCTGTGCTCATATCTGGAGAAAAGCATAAATTGCAAAGACACATCTTTCCCAATTGGAGATACTGCCAGTTCATTCCATATGACTGCAATAAAGCAAATATTGCAATAAAGTGAACATTGCAATAAATTATTTGGTTTCCCAGATCATACAAAAGTTATGTTTACACCATACTATAGTCTCTTAAGCGTGCAATAGCATTATGTCTAAAAAAATAATGTGCATACATTAACTAAAAAAGCTTTTTTGCAAAAAATGCTAACCATCTTCTGAGCCTTCAGTGAGTCTTAATCTTTTTGCTGGAGGAGGGTATGCCTCAATGTTCATGGCTACTGACTGATCAGAATAGTGGCTGCTGAAGGTTGGATAGCCGTGGCAATTTCTTAAAATGAGACATCAATGAAGTTTGGCACATCAATTGACTCTTCTTTTCATGAATGATTTCTCTGTGGCATGCAATGCTGTTTGATAGCATTCTACCCACATGAAAACTTCTTTCAAAATTAAAGACAATCCTCTCAAACCCTGCTGCTGCTTTATCAGTTAAGTTTATGTAATATTCTAAGTCTCTTATCATTTCAGCAATCTTCACAGCATATTTGCCGGTAGTAGTTTCCATCTCATGAAATCACTTTCTTTGCTCATTCATAGGAAGTAACTCCTCATCCATTAAAATTTTTTTGTGTGTGCGGTACTCAGGCTTCTCACTGTTGTGGTCTCTCCCGTTGCGGAGCACAGGCTCCAGACGCGCAGGCTCAGTGACCATGCCTCACAGGCCCCAGGTGCTCCGTGGCATGATGGGATCTTCCCGGACCGGGGTACGAACCCGTGTCCCCTGTATCGGCAGGTGGACTCTCAACCACTGGGCCACCAGGGAAGCCCTCAGCCATTAAAATTTTATCATGAGATTACAGCAGTTGAGTCACATCTTCAGGTTCCACTTTTAATTCTAGTTCTTTTCCTACTTTCACCACATCTGCAGTTACTTTTCCTACTGAAGTCTGGAACTCCTCAAAGTGATCCATGAGGGTTGGAATCAACTTCTTCTAAACTCCTGTTAATATTGATATCTTGACATCTTTCTGTGAATCACAAAGGTTCTTAATGGCATCTAGAATGGTGAATCTTTTTCAGAAAGGTTTTCAATTTATTTTGCTCAGATCCATTGGAGAAATCACTGTCCATGGCAGTTATAACCTTACAAAATGTATTTCTTAAATAATAAGACTTGAAAATCAAAATTACTCCTTGATCCACAGGTTGCAGAATAGATATTATGTTAGCAGGCATGAAAACAGCATTAATCTCATTGTACATTCCATCAGAGCTCTTAGATGATCAGGTACATTGTCAATGAGCAGTAATATTTTGAAGAATTTTTTTTTTTTCTGAGCAGTAGGTCTTAACAGTGGGCTTAAGATATTCAGCAAACAGTGTTATAAGGAGATGTATTGTTATCCAGGCTTTGTTGTTCCACTTACAGAGCACAGAGTAGATTTAGCATAATTCTTAAGGGCCCTAAGATTTTTGGAAAGTAAATGAGCATTGGCTTCAATATAAAGTCAGCAGCTGCATTAACCCCTAAGAAGAGAGTCAGCTTATCCTCTGAAGCTTTGAAATAAGGCAATGATTTCCTCTGTGGCTATGAAAGTCCTAGATGGCATCTTCTTCCAAAATAAAGCTGTTTTGTCTACATTGAAAATCTGTTTTTTAGTGTAGCTACCTTCATTAATTATCTTAGCTATATTTCTGGGTAATTTGCTGAAGCTTCTGTATCAGCACTTGCTACTTCACCTTGAACTTTTATGTTATGGAAACAGTTTATTTCCTTAAACCTCATGAACCAACCTTTCCTAGTTTCAAACTTTTCTTCTACAGCTTCCTCACCTCTCTCAGCTGTCACAGAATTGAAGAGAGTTAGGACATGGATTAAACTTTGCCTTAAGGGAATGTTATGGCTGATTTGATTTTCTATCCAGCCCACCACAAATTTCTCTGTATCAGCAATAAGGCTGTTTCACTTTCTCATCGTTAATGTGTTCACTGGAGTAACACTATTAATCTCCTTCAAGAACTTTTCATTTGCATACATAACTTGGCTAACTATTTGGTGCAAGAGGTCTACCTTTTGGCCCGTCATGGCTTTCAACATACTTTCCTCACTAAGCTTAATCATTTCTAGCTTTTAACATAAAGTGAGAGATATGCAACACTTCCTTTCACTTGAACACTCAGTGTTATTAATTGGCTTATTTTCAGTATAGCTGTGTTTAGAGAATAGGGAGGTCTAAGGAGAGGGAGAGAGGCAGTGTATATCTAGTCGGCAGAGCAGTCAGAACACACACACTTATCCATTAAGTCTGCTGTCTTATAGGCACACAGTTCATGATGCCCCCAAACAATTACAATAGTAACATCACAGTTCACTGGACTCAGATCACCATGGTAAATATAATAACAATGAAAATGTTTCAAATATTGTGAGAATTACTAAAATATGACACAGAAACAAAAAGTAAGCAAATGCTGTTGGAAAAATGGCACCAATAGACTTGTTCTACCGAGGGTTGCCACAAACCTTCAATTTGTTAAAAAAAAAATGCAGTATCTGTGAAGCAAAATAAAGCAAAGCACACTAAAAATAAAACGAGTTATGCTTGGACCAAAAACACACAATGGGGAAGGATTGTCTCTTCAATAAATGATGTTGGGAGTTGGGATATCCACACACAACAGAATAAAACTGCATCCCTCACACCACTCACAAAAATTAACTCAAAATAGAGATTGAAATGTAACACCTAAAACCATAAAATTCCTAGAAGAAAACATAGAGAAAAGGCTCAGTGACGTTCTTGGCATGATCTTTTGACCATGACACCAAAAACATAGGCAACAAAAGCAAAATTGAACAAGTAGGACTACAATAAAAAGAAAAAGATCCTTCTGCACAACAAAGGAAACAATCAACAAAATGAAAAGGTAACCTATAGAATGAGAGAAAATATTTTCAATCCATATATCTAATAAGGGATTGATATCCAAAATATATAAACAAAAAACCCCAATCTGATTAAAAATTGGGCAGAGGATCTGAGCAGACATTTTTCCTAAGATTTAGAGATGCAACAAACACATGAAAAGGTACTCAACATCTCTAATCATCAGAGAAATGCAAATTAATATCATAATGAGATATCACAACAAACTTGTTAGGATGGCTTTTATCACAAAAACAACAGATAACAAGTGTTGATAAGAACGTGGAAAAAAGGGAACCCTTGTGCACTGTTGGTGGGAAAGTAAATTGATAATGCCATACTGGAAAACATATGGAAGTTTATGGAGGTTCCTCAAAAAAATAAAAATAGAATGATCATATTATCCATTGATTACACTTCTGGGTATATATCCAAAAGAAACAAAATCAGTACCTCAAAGAGGTAGCTGTCCTCCCATGTTCATTGCAATATTATTCACAATACCAAAATACATATGGAAAGAGCCTAAGTATTTGTGGATGGATGGATGTATAGAGAATATGTGATATATACACAGCAAAATATTGTTCAGCCATAAAAAAGAAGAAAATTCTATGATTTACAACAATATGGATAGACCCAGAGGGCATGATGTTAAGTAAGATTAGCCAGACAGAGACAGACAAGTACTGCATATTCTCACTTATATGTGTAGTCTTTTAAAGAAGTTGAACTCACAGCAACAGAGAGTAGAATGGTGGTTACCAGGGGTTGGCGGGAAGGGGAGGGGAAATGGGAACATGCTGGTCAAAAGGTACAGAACTTCAGTTATATGATGAATAAGCTCTGGTGATCTAATGCACAGCATGTAGCATGGTGTTTATCGTTAATAATACTGTGTTGTGTACTTGAAATTCATTAAAATAGTAAACCTTAAGCAGTCTCACCACACACACATGCACAAAGGTACGTACGTGAAGTGATGGATGTGTTAGTTAACCTGATTGTGATCATCACAAGTATACATATGTCAAATCATCACATTTTACACTTTAAATATATGCAATTTTATTTGTCAATTATATATCAACAAAGCTAAAAACAAAACAAAATTAAATTAAATTAAATTAAATAATAACATTAAATACTGAAAAGAGTAGGTAGAAGAAGAGCTCTGGGTTTTCAGCTCTCAGAGTCAGGAGGGGCAGGAGAGCTGAGAGAAGCCTGGTGAGTCATTGTGGGACTTCACAGAGTGTAATCCAGCTACACTCCCCAAATTGAGAGACATGCAGAATGACAGAAAGAGAGAAACAGCCAGCCAGCCAGCTAGAAAGACAAACAGAGATCACCCAAGTTGCAGAAAGCCAAGAGCAGTTTCCTCCAAGCCAAAATGCTGGCAATCAGACTGTAAGATAAGGGGGAGAGAGAGGCAGAGACAGAGAGCCAGACAGATAGAGAGAGAAGAAGGGAGAGAGATTTTTCTCCTGTGGTTTAAAGAGCTTGTAAATCTTAAGGACCCATAGCCAGTAATAAGCTGAATCAGACTAAAGCTACAAAAGAGCCCAGACTTTGATCAACAACAATTGAGCTCCCTGCTCTGAAATCTGAAACTTTAGTTTTTACTGTTTTTAATACAAATTTCCCATGTGTAATAAAACCTTAAATTCAAGGTAAAACAATTAAATTCAAAAGCAAGACAATGCGATCCATGATCATAGAAGAAACTAAATAGAGGATGAAACACAAATGGTCCTGATGCTGAATTATTCTACAGGGACTTTTAAATAGCTATGTTAAAGGTGCCAACTTATCCAGTAAACATAAGGAAAAAGAATCCACAAGTGGGACAGGATTGACTGTGGAAACAAAGGAAGGCAAAAAGATTATGTTCATATGATTGCAGAAGAATAGAATCATAAGTCATACATTCAAGTGCTTCCATAGTAATTATATCCATGGTAGCACTTACCATATCATTTATTTCTATTTCTCCAAGCAGTCTGTGCATACCTTGAAGATAAGAACTTCTTGGTCTTGGTTACTATTGTATCTTCAATGAGTTCATCATACTACCTGGTACAGAGTAAGTGCTAAATAAAAATGTGTTGAACAGATAATGAAGAAGAAATAGAAAGGTTAATGATGACTTCCTTGGGAGCAAAGTATAGAAAGGAAAGAGAAAATTCGTTGAAAACTTAAACAATATTTGTGGGGTGCCAAAACAGTATCTTCATCAATTCTTAATTTACTACTAGTGAGGGTCTAAAACACTGCAAAGACAACAGCTTAATATACTTCTATAAAGTATATAATTTGTTTAATTAAAATACTGAATTCCTTGCATAATTCTAACTTTGAACCATTTTAGCCCAACACTAGAACTTTACTGTAGATTAAAATTTGTAAAAAATTTAAAATCTCGGGTTTCCCTGGTGGTGCAGTGGTTGAGGGTCCATCTGCCAATTCAGGGGACACGGGTTCATGCCCTGGTCTGGGAAGATCCCACATGCCACAAAGCGGTTGGGCCCGTGAGCCATGGCCACTGAGACTGCGCGTCTGGAGCCTGTGTTCCACAACAGGAGAGGCCACAACAGTGAGAGGCCCGTGTAATGCAAAAAAAAAAAAAAAAAAAAAAAAAAAAAATTAAAATCTCAAACTCTGTAATTTGACTATTCATCAATCATTGGTTGCAGAAAAATTTACTCTCATGTGTGACCTTTACTGCAGTCACCTTAGTAGCCTCACAATGTGGGAAAGACAAAGCACAGAAATCTTGAGAGAAGGTCTTCAATGTAGCATTCCAGGTTGCATAGTGAGGAAACGGTTGGAGAATTACTAGACTTACAAGCAGCAAAGCCATGTGGGAAGACAAAAGAGAACAGAGGAGGTGGCACTTCAATGTCTTCAACCAGCTTTACTTCATGCATATAGCTACATGTCAGTCTTTCAAAGTCTACTTCCATTAAAAGTGCAAAGGAATTTACAAGGATCCAAAAAAATGATGGATTTCAATGATGCCATATAGGGAGCAGTGGAGAGAATAAATTCAGGTAAGAAAAAAATTTCTTTTTTTCATTTGGAGTCTCTATTCTAGTAATAAAGATTTCCCTCTGAACTCTGTTTTGTGGAAAGGGCTGTAGCTGGTTATTTTTTTCCATCTTGGCAATCCCTAACCAAATAAACTCTATCACTCTATCAAAAAAAGGAAGAAAAGTGAAAGTAATAAAGAAAGAATAAGAAAGGTGGTACATATCAACAAAATCCCAAAGAAGCCTCTGAGTAGGAAACACAATAAGAGAGGACAAAGCTGTACTAATGATGAGGTTCAGTCCTTAGTTATGATTTCTCCTTTATCTCTTGTATCATATCTCTGCAATAAGAAAAAGAGAAAGGCCATGCTACTCAATTCAATTTCACAGCTAAACAGTATCATCTGTTAATGGTGCATGATGGCACAGGAGTGTTTAGTTCAGGAGAATGTCCCCATGTCATCTGCACCCCGTTTAAATACAGAGCATGATTTATTACTTGATGTTGGGTCTTAAGACTCAGAAGTGAACAACTGCATCTGGCTTCCAGAGTTCTGAAATGTCTTTTTATTGTGTATTGCAGGAATGTATACCTAATATTAGCAACCTATGCTAATATTAATAAGGTACTACAAATGTTATCATCTGTTTAGGAGTAAGAATCCAAATTGGTAGGAAAGGAAATGTTACCTTTAAAAAAAAAAAGGAAAATATGGGCCAATGTTTTTTAAAAGGCAAAGGAATCAATATGCCTCTCTGAGTATATTATCTCTTTTGCACAGGGGAAAACTCCACAGATTCATACAATATGACTTAAAATTACACAAAAATCAAGAAAATATGAGTTCAAAAATTTTAAGAAAATTTCCTAGTGCAATCCACTCATGTGTATTAAAGAAAATAGATTTTAAAATATAATTTTTTCTACCATCTTGAGAAAAATTGATTCCATTTATAGACAGACTCATAACATTGTTTTCTGATAGTTACAGGTTTTTTTTTTTTTCAGAAATCAATAAATGTGATCTCATTTGTAGGAAACAAATGTCTTTAACTTGAACTAATTTTATACAGCTTTTTGTAAATATGATATATTTTTTCTTTAAACACTTTGAGCAAGCAATGTTCAAGTTTTAAAATATTTTTTGCCCAATTTCTATGAATTCCAATTAAAGATTTATTAGGTCATCATGCCAGTAAATTTGAGCTGCAGTACGCATTTTTGTATTTATCCCCAAAGAAGCCTGATGCTGGTGGACAATCCACGAATCTACTTAAGGAAGTAGGGGAAGAAAAAGGGAGAGAGAAAGGGAAGGGGGAAGGGGGGAGAAGGAGGAGAGAGAGGAGAGGACAAGAGAGGACAGAAGAGGAAAGGAGAGGAGAGAGAAATGGACAGATAACAGAATGAAGCACATGCTAAATTTAATTCACAATGAAATCAACCTCCTATCCGATCACAAGGTGCCTGCTTTTGACACATATTTATCCTTCTGTGAGTCTTTATTTCTCTGTTAATTTGTATATTCTTAATGGATTAAACAGATCTTTTTATATTTATATTTTATAGGTACTTTGTGAAACTGGCATGACTAAATAGGCGTATTTATATGTTTGGAGTTAAACACCTGTTCTTCTGTATGGATTGTTATATAACAAATGAATTAGAGATGTTAAAAACATCTATTCATTTCAGAAAGTATATTTTTTGTGTATCTATTTCACTGGAGAATATTTTTTTCTCTTTATGTGTTTAAGTTTCCATCACTCATTTTTGATTGTCTTTAAATATGTTTTTCAAACCCCCTTCTATTGTGCAACTTTTCTCTGTGGCAGACTTCTGTCTGCAAAGGTCATTTACTATCAAGTTTACTGTATATTCCTAATTTTATATTGTGTAATAAATCTTCAATAGCCCCTACATGTGACAAGTCTGAAGGTTCAATCTGAGGTTGGACATATCAATGTTCAATGCATTTCTCGATAAAAAATTAGCACGTCTTCAACTAAAATAAATGTTTTTATTTTTTACAAGATTATTAAAATGTTTTTTATTATGGTTTTAGTATTCAGATAGTATCAAATTGAACTGTTAGGTTAACAAAGTAAAATACATGGGAAACATGACTACCTTAAATCTGAAAAATCTAAAAAATACAGGTGATTAAATGTGTGGAGACAAACAATATAAAACAAAATGCATTTGACCTATATAGAATAGTGAAATGTTTATATATTTGAGAAAAGGATGGCTATGCATTAAGATTGGAAAGTTAAACTTGCATTCTTTTTTACTTTAGAGGTGAAAATGATTCAAAGTGTTTTATTTGGAACAGCAAGTATTGTATGAACAATTACAAAAACAAAACCACTAAATTATTTTCCAGATTATCAATACCTGAAAACTTACTCCAAGACGTAGGTCCTTCCTGATTCATTACAATATATTTTCCGTTTCAATTGTGGGACGGTCTGAAAGCTAAAATAAATAAAGTAAATAATTTTAAAAATTCTAATATGTACAATAAAGAGTAGTTTATTTAAATTAATGTGTGTATATGTGTATGTATATATCATAATTAAAATTTTAAAGAAATATAGTGTGTATATATATATATATATATATATCCATTGTTTTCAAAGCAAAACACCGTGTAGTATAAAAATCTCATTAATTCGTCCCATAAATTATTTCAATATAGAGATTTTTAGAGACCAAAACCATGTTTCCGATCTGAGATAGAAATCAGCACAGTAACATATGCACATTAAAACTGATGTAATTTTAAGACTCTCCATGGTCATTTGGAGGAAAAATATAAGCCATCTTGCTGATAGAATCAGGAGGCTCTCATATTCAGTCATTTAAACCAAAGCAATTTCTAATGATTTTACTTGTGCTCTGGTGAATTTACTATAAATCCCACCCGTGTGACAGATTCAATCAGTCCGTTTGTTGGAATGACAGGTCATATTTGCAGCAGAATGATCCAGCACCAAATATTTCAAAATCACTAAAAATATTAAAAATGACAAAGAATGTAAAGAGCAAGAAAATCGCAATCAGGACAACACAGTTTCAGAAATAAGAAGCCACTTAGATAACTACAAAATTACCTGTAACTTGCTGCTGAAAAGAAATTGCTATGAAATCTTATATTAAGAATATTTTTCACTTTAGTTAGCTTCTACTAATTTTGACAATATTCTCTTTGGCACACATTCTCTGTATCATAATTTCCATTAAGAAACAGTAAAGCAAGCTGAAAAAAAAAACAACACATAGTGCTTGGAAGCTTTGGCTCCTAGAACCAGCTCTGTGACCTTGAGCAAATCTTTTAGTTTCTCTAAGCCCTGATTTCCCCAGTTAGAACATACAAAACCACGTGTAGTCCTTTGTCTCACAGTTGGGAGTTAAAAATCAAATTCTGAAAAATCATCATCATATGAGGTGTACTAAGAGCTGTAAATCAATAGACACTTGTAAGATGTGTTATTTTCAAAATTTGGTGTTAAGAAATTTGTTTAAATGAAAATTCTTCTGATTAACCCTTAAAATTACTCTCATTACCACTTTGCAAATTATGTGTTGCTCTTGCCTCATAGAAATTAGTTCTCTCCTTCTCACAGTGATTAATTTCCTATATATTTTCTATCTCATTTTCATATTAATATATCTAAGTAAGATTAAATAAATGAAAGGTCAAAAAAATTGCACCATAAGCTAATATACTGAAGTTACTGCTAATTTCTTTTTTTGTAAATAGTACTATGACTATTAATCAAACTATGCTCCATAAGAAAGTTACAGAAAATGAAATACAGTTTTAACTAAAGTGTAGACAATGGTCATTCATCTCAATCTGGAGCCATAAATATTCTCTCTGAAATATTTGGAAGTCCCACGGAGTTAAAATGTAAACAGACACTCCATTTTCTTCTGGAGGTTAAAAGTCTTGCCAATACTTTTACCCCAGCCAAGGGAATTTAATACAAGTTTCCAATAGAAAGTTAATTACTAAATTATTGACCCTAATTTCTATATATATGTAGCTACTCATCCTGTATAGATACTTATCCTAATGAGTCTCAAAATAATTGCTCCATATTTTATTTATATTCAAATTGTATACTGCTAATGAAAATAGATGATTGATAGATGGATAGATGATAGAGATAGATAGATAAATAGAAAGATAGATAGATAGATAGATAGATAGGTGATAGATAGAAGCAAGGGCTCTACTAAATACAGGTGACCCTTGAACAACACAGGTTTGCATGGGTCTGTTTATGTGTGGATTATTTTAATAAATGTATTGGAAAATGCAGGGGGATTTGCAACAATTTGAAAAACTTTCAGAAAAACTGCATAAAAACATTGAAAAATTAGGAAAAGGTATGTCATGAAAGCATAAATTATGTGTAGATACTAGTCTATCCTTGCATAAGCATAAGGTGAGAGATATTTAATGTAAAGTTAATAATGTGTTAGTTTTCTGACTGTTTTATAGCTTTGCTTTCAAAGAATTACATTACTGTACAGTATGCTTCTCTCGTAATTGGAGAAAGTACGTGTCAGCCTATCATAAGTAAGTAGGGTTTTATAAATGTAACAATGTTTCCAATACCATATTATGAATGTGACTGTAATGGTGTATGTCATAAAAAATTTATAATAATTCATTTATTAGTGTATAGGCAGGGCTACCGTGAAGCAATCCTATCGATTACACTAGTATACCACAAAGCAATCATATTGCTGCTCCTTTGTTATCAATGCACGAATCATTATGCTCCAGTAAGTAAATATGAATTTCTTTGTCAGATTATCTTTTCATATTTTATGTCTAGTGTTAGTAATACGTGTAACATCTACAGTGTTTTGTAACATGTAAGACAATATATGATATTTACATTGTACTGACAGATGGATGATTCAACTTGTAAATAGATGATGTAAACTTATGGTATTGATAAACACAGTCCAGTACCGTAAATGTATTTTCTCTTTCTCATGATTTTCTTTTCTCTTAAAACATTTTCCTTACTTTAGTGTAAGAATACAGTATATAATACATATAACATACAAGATATGTGTTCATCAACTGTTTATCACCAAGGCTTCTGGTCACAGTAGGCTATTAGTAGTTAAGTTTTGGGGGACTCAAAAGTTATGCATGGATTTTTGACTGAGTGAAAGTCAGTGTCCCTAACCCCCATGTTGTTCAAGGGTCAATTGTGCTGCATGAGTTCTTGGGCATATTACTTATTCTCTTTGTTTCTTGGAGTTTCAGCTTCCTCCTTTGTACAAAAAGGATAATAACGGTACCTAATTAACAAATTTGTGAAGATTAAGTGAAGTAATGTCTATAAAACTACTGAAATAGGGCCTGACTCATAGTAAGCAGGTAGTAGGTGCTGTGTATTGTTATTTTTATTATTAATTAGTTTTATCATTGCTATTCCATGATCAATTTTCTTACTTAAATGTACTTTGTAGAATATCCTCCCATATCACAATTTATAGGTCTACACTATGCTAAATGGCTATACATGGCTATAATATGACTGCATAATCCATTTTTCCAAACAGTACCCTATTTGGGGATATATAATTTCTTGTAAGTTTTTGTTACATTTTAAAAGCCACTGTAATGATTATTCCTGAACATAGCTTTCACATACTTTGGAATTGGGGGCTATTTTTTAGATTTTTTTTTCAAAGATAACTTATTTTTAATCTGGGATATGTTGTTAATTTAATTATGTTATTTTAAGATATAAGTATTAATCAATATATAGACCATTGATACAATTTCATTGATACAACTCCTAATCACATTTTAATTAGAGAGTAGATTATTGTTTCTAACTACTATCTAAACTGACAATTTTAGAGTCTATTACCTTCTTACATAGTTTTAGTTTTTGGTAATGCATTACAAGGGTTTTACTTGAATATCTGACTGATTTATATTAGTAGCAAACATAATTTTAAAACTAATGACTACAATATTTTGACTTAAGGATCTGATAATTGTACTTATCCTTTAATCCAAGCATGAGGTTACAATTTTAAAAAAAATTAAATATTTTTAATGCCTCATCCTTTGTTTTGGTTAACAATAAAAAAAATAAAATAAAATAAAACCTCCTTGAACAAGCCAGAAACACTTCCACAGGATTTAGAAAATTATGTGCAATTATACATTTGGTCATCAAGCACTTTATCTTTAACAAAATAGGAAATTTTTATTTGCTGAAAGTTAGAGTTTCCTTACAAAAGAGATTTTGAGAAGACATCTGATAGCTTAACTGAGTTATTTTAAAAACACAAATGGAAATATATAAGCATAGGTGTATATCACTGATATTTTTATAATGATTTTTATATCCTGCAACTTTACTGAATTTGTTTTAGTTCTAACACTAGTTTGTGGAGTCTTCAGGATTTTCTATACATAACATCATCTCAAATACTGACATTTTTACTTCTTCCTTTCCAGTTCGGATGTATTTTTTTTCTTTTCTTGCCCATTTGCTCTGGCTAGGACTTCCAATGCCATATTGAATAAAAATAATAAAACTATTACATAGTGTCCTTGGTGCTTGGAGAAAAAATATGAAAATGAAATAAAATTATATTTTTTATGTTTAACCTTCATAGTAGCAAACATTTTATTTTTGTTTGAGTTCAGTATAAGACAAAACTGAATTTAAAATAGATTATTACATAGATTTCAATAGCAAAAGTTTTGCCAATGCTGTGCCTCATTCATAGTCTACATAATTTTAGAGAATACTTGTATAATTTCTCTATGTAAATTTTAAAATGATTTGTAGGTGTGAGTGATGTCCATCATTCAATGTATATAGCTGAGTTAATTTGGAGACATTTTTAATTGATATTCTAGGTCCCTACTATATCACATTAGATGAAATCACTTTTGGAGTTAATTTCAGTCTTTATAATGCATAGTACTATCATTAAATGCATAATATCATTATGATATTATAATAATGAAGTGGTCACCGGGTGAAAAATCTCTACTGAGAGGCTTGATTCCTCTACAACAAATTATGGAAGAGGTGGTTGAAGTTATTTAGTTTGACATGACTTAAAAAGTGGTAAAGCTTGAAATATGCTTCTCATAAAAGATCACATGTCTAATTTTGATATATTTCATTTTCCAATTTAAAAAATTTTTGTTCTGACGATATGTTTTTGAAACATGGACATTTATTTCCTAAACACAATTGTTGAGAAATGAGAGGTAGTATATTGAAAAGAAGATAGTGTCAGTGTTAGATTAGAGAAATAGAACTACTAGGGATGATGTAGAATAAGAGCTTTACTAAAGGGCTTGGACTTCATGCAACTGTGGTGGCAGATAAAATAGTCTTTGTCTGCTATTTCACCTCTGTCTTCTCTTGGATACTAAAGGCACAGAACAGGTAGCAAGGTTCAAAAGATGAACAAGAAGTAATGAAGACCGCCTGGAGGGGTGGGATAGGGAGGATGGGAGGGAGACGCAAAAGGGAGGGGATATGGAAACATATGTATATGTATAACTGATTAAATTTGTTATAAAGCAAAAAAAAATTAAAAAAAAATAAAAAAATAAAGAAGTAATGAAGAGCAGTGACAAATGAAACTCGTGTCTGTATCTCATGGGAGCCAAAACTGAGCTTCTAACATCCAAGTCTCCAATCTCACTGCCATGGATGACTCATAGAAGAAGCTATCACTCTACCAAAGAACCAAACTTGTACCTGGCTCAGAGCTGAAATGTTGACAACAGAGTTCCAGCAGGAGCTGGAGATACGGGCTGGGCTGCTGCCCATGCCAACAGTGAGTGAGCAGATCTGCAGAAACTTTGAAGAGCTGGAGAAGAGCCAGACCTTATCAACCTGCAGAGAGTGAACACAGTTATTGCTTTATTTTCACCTTCCAAGTCTCACACAGCTATCTCTAGTGGTCAAATCTAAGCAAAGACATTAAAGAAAAAATTCTGGGAAATGTACTGATAGTTCCACTTAGCCAAGTCAACACATTCAAAAGCCACCCCAGTCCACCCCTTGTCAGCTAGGCACCAACACACCTCTTTTAACCATACTTAACTTCCAAATAAAGACAATAGCAATGCCATGCTTCTACCTAATGTTACACATCCATCCCACATGTAACCAAAAGCATGTTAACTCACCTCCTCATAAAGGGTACAATCCTTGTATCCATTTTTTAGTAATATTCATTTTTCTGCCTGAGTCACAGTCTCTCTGATATCTTATAACTAAAATATTGAACAGTTTAATTAGCTAGTATTTACAACTCTGATGTTAGATACTAGGAGAATGAGACATGGAAAAAGAAAATTAGTTGTTTAATTACTATATAAATATATTCATAAAAATTAGGAAGAAATACACATAGCTGGTGCAGTTCTCATTTCTACAAGTAGTAACATGATTGTAGCTGGTATATTTCTTATTTCTTCTATTCTGTTCCATGTCTCCTTTGCCCTCAGCTGGTCGAAGTTTCTTAACTACTAGGGTGACTCAAATTTTTAACACCCTCTGTACTGGGTTACTGAATTGATTCAATACTGCCTGAATTGGGTTGTAGTTCTCCAATGACTCAATTCACAGGATTTAGGAGAGGCATCCCAGGGAATCTTCTGAGTTCCAGACATAAACCTCTTGTCATTCACATTATATAGTTAGTAACCCAATTCTCTCCTGAAATTCAAGATCAATCACCACAACCAGCACAGACTCATTATTTTGCCTGATAATTTATTGGCATCTGGAGCCCAAAAGAGACAAGTGGCAGTCTCAACTAGCAATTTAAGATAACCCATTGTGTGTCCCATGGTGAAAGTACTCTATCTTTGGAAACTAAGACTACTAGATCTGCAGAGTCCAAACTTTGGGGGATAGGAAGCAAAATTTTGTTAGTGAATCAATAGGGGTAATATTGAGAAAAGCTACACACATTATAATGTTCTTTGATTACTGAACCCATGAATACTAGCTTAGGAAAAATCCAGTGTATATATACTACAAACTAGAGGAAATTGCCCCAATCCAAACTATGGCACTGGGAAATTTGATTTCTTTATACAAATTACAGGAGAAGTAGTCAGGAAGAATTATTCTTGCTTTGATTGTGTATTTTGAAATGCACACTCTTTCTCCAGATTTGCTTGTGTAATTGTGCTATTGCATTTCAATTTCAGCTATGTAATTTCTGTGTTGTCACTATTCCACTGAAGTATAAGCATTTATTTCCTAAGTTATGCTGATTGTTGTGAAATGGGAGTTAGTATACTGGAATGGAAACAACATGGGTGTGGAAATAGATAACGTGGGTTATTTCTTGGCTTTGCCATGAAGTAGGAATGATCTTCAGGGAGTTAGTTAATGTCTATGTCTCTAAGCCTTCTCATCTTTAAATGGGTATAATAATAGCCTCACAGTGTTTTGTGAGAATTAGATAAAAAATATATAAATCAGATAAAAATAGACACATAATAAACATTAGTATTCTAATTGCCTTTTTAAATAGAGAGATACATAATTTTCCATAAATTAATTAGATTAAATATTATAAGGAAATAGAAAATATCATAAATCAAATAAGTTTATTCAAAATACATCTGAGAAGTTGCAGTTTGCTGTTTGTCTTCTATGACAAATACTGAAACAATGTATTTACATTTGCTTTTACATATCTCTGTTAATTATTGGAAGAATCCAATTGTATTTATTTAAGTATTTAAATAAATATTTTTAAAGACTAATCTTTTATTAACTATATACCATATGCATTATACATTATTTGAATTTATTTGATTTCTCTGTAATATTTGTATTTGGAAATCTGACAGAAATTTGTCTTTCTATTGCTGTGTTTGGTAGTTTATTTTCCATCAGAGCTTAGTTTGAATCTACACTGTTAGTCAAATCCCTAAGCAAATTTTTAACTAAAATCAATGAATTTATAGAAACTCTAATGGTGAATTTAAATAATATATATTATCTATCTAATCTTTGATTTAACTGACTGCATAAATGTGCCCAAAGCTTGATGTATTTTTTTAAGATATTTGAAGTCAATATATCAGCATTTGGTCAAGATTGTGTGTTTTGAATCTTTCATTCTTTTTATTTTAATTCCAAAGTATCTCAAATCACTCATAAAAACATAGCCAAAGATATCTACTTTCATTTAGTATGTGTGTTCTCTAATCTTATTTATATTCCAATATCTAGTTAAAACATGGCATCATGAATTCCTAAAATAACTTTCCCTCTTTATATTGTGTTCAAATTACTTCTCTCTTTATTCTAAGTGTTCATATTCTGAGAATACACCTGTTTGCTCTATTCTAGGTTAATATTTATAAGACTAAGGTCTAAAATCATCAACCCTTTCAATAGTTATTTAGAAACCTAATGCAACAAACAATAATTGTATGGAAACATTCTGAGCTTTTAGTTGTAAATTGATGGAAGATAAAAGATCCATTCATGTAAATGAATGTAGAAAATTATCTTGCCACTGTGCTTGTTTCAGGAATAATTTTAAAAGCAAGAGACAAACAAAGAATTAGAGATAAGCCAGTTCAAAAACACAACACTGTCATTGACATAAATGGCTTCCATTCATTTGAACATCACAGAGACAATCCTAATGTTTATTTTTAAAAATTGTTGCTGATTTATGTATTTTTCTTCTGTATTGTATGCTTGTTGAGTTAAAATGTAAGTGTCTCAAGAATTGCTGGGTTGAAACACAAAACATTTGAAAAGGTTAAACCTTTCATATATAATGGGAAAGTAATCCACACACTTAAGAATAAATAGTCTAAAAAAAAGATTTCTGTAAATGAAACAAAAACCTGAAAATAAATAGAGTCTAATTTTCCTATGAAATTTTACTATAGGCTGTGATTTTTCCAATGTTTCATTGTCCATTTTGAAGAAATCAATTCTCATTTATTTAATGCCATGCATTCAGATCTCAAGAATTCTGAAAATAAACTACACATGACATGCAGAAGAAATGTAAGTGATGTATAGTTGAGTGTGATGTGCAAAAGAGACATGGGTGAAAATGTGAAATCTTTTCAGTCAATCTATGAAAAGTAAATGTAACTGTCTCTCCATCCCTCTATCAATAGCTTCACCACCAATAATATATGTCTGTCTTAAATCTACTTTTAATGATAATGCACTATGGATTTTAGATTCTATGAGGAATGAAAAAGCAATTCCTTCCAGAGCCTTACAATCTAGAGAAAGTAAATAAAGAAAAAATTAACAGTGTAGGGTAGTTAAAATAAATACTCCAGAGATTAAGAAATAAGAGCAATTATCAATGGAAGACCAAAGTGATGAACCTACAGAGAAGGTGGTTTGTGAAAGATAATGCTAATAACTGCTTAATAAATATTAGTTATGTACTAGGCCCTCCCTAAGTACTTTATAAATATGTTCTAATTTAATCTTATAACAGCATTATAGAATTGTTTCCCCAACTAAACAGATGGAGAAAATGGAGCATAAGTCAAGTTGTTCAGAATTATACCACTAATAAATTGCCACAACCTGGATTTTTCCCACTCTGAAATTTAATCTGAATAAAGGGTAAGAAAAGCAAGATCTTGAAGCTAGGGAGGAAAAAAAAGGACAATCGTAAGGAAGGATAAATGTCACATTCAAAGCCCTAACACAGGAAACACTATGGAGCACATTTCTAATATAATATTTCTAATACCATATTCTGATTATAAATGAACAAAGATAATTTTGTTTACTGTAAAGTTTGTATATAAAAAAAAGGATAAGATTTAGTCATTGGTTTCTAGAAACTGAGATTCTCTAGCAAGAATACTAATTTATATATCTAATTATTGATAAGATCTTGAGCCACTAAATATTCTGCTGGGCATTGTGACAAATATTTTAAATCCCTCAGGCCCAGGCTACAGGTTTGTAGACACAGCACTACAGCCTCAACAAGAAAATCAGGAAAAACTTCAAAATCATACAATTTTTACAGTCTTGATTTTTCAATTTTACCTGTGCCTACAGAGCTACTCTTGAATAATATTTATTTAAACTTTGTATTTAGTATTTTGGGAATATCCTACTTGAAATTTTCAAATAGAAAAATAGTTTATCTACTTCATCTTTTAAGATTTGCATTCTCCTGGGAGAGAAAGACAGAGAAACTTTTTAAACTAGCGAGTTTCTAGCTTACAACTAAATTGAAAAATTCTTTAGAGGCACTTAAAATTCCTTGCAAACTCATACTGGAAATTAATAAATGGTTATTGAATGTTTATAAATAACATTTAACATAGAATAATGTTCATAATAGTAGGCAAGGTATTCATTTTAATTTTGAAATGTATAACATTATATCAGAATCTTTTATAAATATATGGCCAGTATTCTGAAAAGAAAAAAGTAGAATCTGTGGATTAAGAGGAAAAAAAAAAGTCATGAGATTATTTTAAGTGGAAAAAAAATAGAATGTGTGACAGTAAAACATAAAACATTAGGAATTCAATAAAATAACATTTATATAGAACTTATAAATTTGACAATAGCAAGAAAGGTAATAAAAATTTATACATACATGAAAGGCTTGGCTCTGGCGTACTAATAAACCAGCTCTCTGGGGGGTAAATAAATCCTGGTTTGAAGCATTTGCCAATTTCCATGGTGTAAACACTCCTACCATGGTCAGTTTCAAGCTTCCAATATAAGATCATTGAACAAGGAATTGGGAAGAAATGCTAACAATCTGATCTCATGATGCAGTGGCAACTGTCTCCAGCATGCCTCTGTGCTTGTTCCTCCAGCACTTATCATGAGAAGTTCCTAGCAAGCACAGATTGAATTTCCTTTTTTTTTTTTTTTTTTTTTTGTGGTACACGGGCCTCTCACTGTTGTGTCCTCTCCCATTGTGGAGTACAGGCTCCGGATGCACAGGCTCAGCGGCCATGGCTCACAGGCCCAGCCACTCCACGGCATGTGGGATCTTCCCGAACTGGGGCACGAACCCGTGTCCCCTGCATCGGCAGGCGGACTCTCAACCACTGTGCCACCAGGAAAGCCCGAATTTCCTATTTTTGTATGTATGATATATATGTAACCTATGAAACAGTGACCATTACATGGTGAAATAGAAAAGCCTCAGCTGCCAAAACAATGTTTACTTAAGTAGTATTATAGCATCTACATTTCAGTTCCATCCAGAACCATATTAGCTTTGATCCCAAGTCACTGCTCTTCTCAAGGACAGAGAAACAAAACACACCTTTCCTGACTACATGAGTACAATACAAATGACCAGATGATATGGAGCAAAGTACACAGCTTAGGGAGTAAGCCTAAGAAAAGAAAATATTCCCTGGGAATGTTATATTATAAGCAGAGAAGACAATGTTTTGCAGCAATAACTGGAGTGAAGGAACACATTCTTAGCTCCACAAACAATTAAATCTGCTACTTAAAATCTATTATTTGAAGAAGTATATGAGTAGAAAATGAATAATGAGATTGCTAATACAAGAAATCACCATTCCAATATAGCACAGTATGGTTCAAGAAAAGTGTAGGATACACAGTAGAGTGTTAGAACATGGATAAGACAAGAAGAGGAACATAGTTTCAGAAGAACATAGTGTTTGAATTATTCCCTAAGGAGAAAGTAATAAATATGAAAACTATACTGAATGTCATTTTTTATCTGTTTTATATAAATTATGTTTGTTAACTGTAAAGTCGACACCACTCTCATCTCATGATGTGCCTCTTCCAGGAAAAACCTGGGAAAACTAAATCCAACCTAATCAACATTCTTGAACCAGAATGGACAAAACCTATCTCAGCAGTATTCCCTTACAGACGTTTTCTGAAACAGGACTTGCCTGCACTTGAATGACCTAAATGTATTTATGGCTACATGTGAGTCATGTGCTTTCAAAATTTAGTGTCTTAATTTTGCCCAGTTGAATGGTTTATTTGGGGGAAGCATGAGTTAACCATAAGCTGGGTAATCAGGGATGAGAACTATTTCTCTGGGCAGAAGAGGTAGAACATTCAAAACAGAGGAAAATATATATGCATATGAAAGTATTATGATTCATTTGCTGCAAGTACTACTAAGATATAGCAGAGAGTGGCCAAAAACAAAGTGAAATATAAATAAGAAGAGGTAACGTAGGATTTTGATTATTCTCTTAAGGTTTGTACTTTATGTGGCAGATCAATTGTTCTAAAACTTCTGTTTAAAACAGAAGAGCCATTTTATGGCAGATAGTATCAGTTATTCACAAGTTTCTAGTTTTATTTATTCACAATCTTTCATGTCCTCCATGCCCTTGTCATCATTTCACTCTGGGTTTAAGATACTTCTTTGTGGGCTTCCCTGGTGGCGCAGTGGTTGAGAGTCCGCCTGCCGATGCAGGGGACACGGGTTCGTGCCCCGGTCCAGGAAGATCCCACATGCCGCGGAGTGGCTGGGCCTGTGAGCCGTGGCCGCTGAGCCTGTGTGTCCGGAGCCTGCCCTCTGCAAGGGGAGAGGCCACAACAGTGAGAGGCCTGCGTAACGCAAAAAAAAAAAAAAAAAAAAAAAAGATACTTCTTTGCTATGTGGCATTGTAGGCCAATATCATGCGAACACGTAGGTTTTGAGAAAATTTTGAAAGGCACTTGTGTTGTTTGACCTGTCTCTGGAGCTCTGCACACTTCATGAGGAAAACAGGCCACAAACAGCCATTCACATCTGAAAGAAAGACACGTGGAAGAAACTTGAAGTACCTGCTGCAAAACTTCCTCAACCAACCCAAAGATTTGTAAACAAGAAAAGTGAATGTTTGTTACTGAAAGACACTGAAATTTGGAAGATGTTCATTATATAGCATTATTATAGCAATCATTGACTAATCCTTTTTCTTCAAATATAATTGTAGCTGGGCCTAATAAAGAAAATACACAAAGCAGAATTTTTATCATTGATTGGGAATGAGAGGCTCAACGCACCATTTGAGTTAGTTCCTCTTGATTACCTATTCCAGATGACCTCAATTTGAAAAAAAACATTCAATAGTTAGCTGGGAATATAAAAGGATTTTAAGTGGAGGAATAATACCATCAGATTCCTATGTGTGTATATGGGTGGATGTTTTAAGGCCAGCCTAGCAGCAGAGGGATGAGTAAAACAGGATGAGGCCAAAGGGAGAGAGAGAGAGTATTGCTAAGTACAGGAGAGAGATGCTGAAGACCAAGACTAAGTAGGGGGAGAAAGAGAAAGAAATGCATTTAAGACATTTATCCGGGTAACTGACAGGACTATATCAACCAGAAAAGTGTCTGAGACATGGAGACACTTCACCCACCACCCCAGGATTAATTAATACATTTAAGACAACAAAGATCTAGCATTTCCACCTCACCACGTGTATGTTTTAAATCAGTTGACAGGTAGAACAGTGGAAAGACTAATTGAGCTTCTAATGTGTAGCATGAAGTGGTGGATGAGCACAAATATAACACTTAACACAGGAGAAACATTGGAAAAAGTGATGAAACCGTGATATCTATCATTTGATTTTCCTCTTGTTTATATTTCAGCTTGAATAATAGAACACAGAGGATGAGGA
This sequence comes from Mesoplodon mirus, assembly GCF_964341445.2. Classification (NCBI taxonomy): domain Eukaryota; kingdom Metazoa; phylum Chordata; class Mammalia; order Artiodactyla; family Ziphiidae; genus Mesoplodon; species Mesoplodon mirus. The sequence goes on from NC_138992.1 coordinate 58,106,057, forward strand.
TGATACTTATTTTAAAATCATTCTTTTCTAACTAATGAGAAGACACTGTAGCACGTCAGCCTGATAGATTGAAATGAGGATCTACCACAGAATTTTTAAACGTAAGGAAATTACCATTTTAATAATCAGTGTAATAGAAAAGAACATGAATTCTTGCATTAAATAAAATGGTGGTGGAAAGAGGATAATGTACAGTTGTATAGACCCTTTGGTTTCCATAGACTTTCAATAACCGTAGTATGAAGGAATCAGATTCCTCACACATTCCAATCTTTCAGGAACTGTGTGTTAGTCAAGTGAGAATTCTGAGTAGTGGCCGCCATATGGAAACAGTGACAGGTCAAAGAGGAATTGGAGACAAGTGCTCCTGTTCACAAAGATCTCAGTGGAGGCCAAAGGGTGTAATCGCCTGGTTCCCTAATTTATCATCTCATAGCAGCATGCTTAGACCTTGATCCCGAAACAGAGCACTAAGCATCATTTCAAGAAAGTAAGTGCTTAGCTGTGGATCACAGGGCAGGTCTGCTTTGATCCTCAGGGTCTGCAGACTGGTGAATTGGAAGCTTGAAGTTTCCACATTGAAGGAAACAACTTTGATATAAGCCTTGGGGCTGAAATATCAAGAAAGGACTTCTAAGAATCAATTGATGATAAAAGCTCTATTCTGTTTTAAGCTACTTTTGTGTATGTGAAAAGAATGGTACCAATTATTCTGTTTGCTAAGCTGGTTGGTTGTTCCCGGTGGCAGAATGCCCATACTTCATAGTAAAGGGGTGCTGACCCACAGAGACATGTCAAATTAAATCTTTAACATAAGGAAAAAAATATCAAGAACCTTAGAACCTTCAGAAACTATTGCCACATAAGTAATAGTACATGGAATAGAAAGTATAAATGTTCACCTGCTTTAGTGTGTAAATAATGAGGTTAGAATATCTCATACTAAATAGAATAAACTAGTGTAAATAGTTGTGAACAATGAGAATATCCAAAATAAAGCTTACTAGAAGAATAGGAGGTCATGGGTAAATGTAAGACTGTGCAAAGATTTGCAGTTATTGGAAATTAGGATGTAAGACATCCTCAGTGGAGAAAGGGTGTCAAGAAATGAAATGGCCATAGTATTGGAATGATCAGTTATGAACAGGTAATTCACAGAAAAAAAATGTAAGTAGCCTTTAAACATAAGGGTAGATGTTCAATTTCATCTAGATTATTGAAATTGAAATTACAACTATAATGAATATAGAAAGTTACCATTTTTTACCTACAGGATTGTCAAAAGCCAAAAGACTTATCACAGTCTTTGCTGGCAAGCCATATGTTCATACTTTGCTTATGAAAATGAAAATAATTTTCTATTAAAAAAGTAAATAAAAATTATAAAACTAAGGGAGGTCAGAGGTGATGATATGCCATGAACTAGGGAGAATGATTAACTCAGCAATACACCTAAAGTTTAAAAAATTACTAGAAAAGAGATCAGGAAGTGATTACTGAATTCAAATATGAAACAAGATTTAGCATTAAACTTCCCAAATATAAAGAACATATTTTGATTGTTTATATATCTTTAGCACAAGAGACAATGCATCTCATCAGTTGTTTGTTCATCTATTAAACATTTCTTAATTTCACATTTCATTCTAAGGACTGTATTTGGATGTTGTGAATGTGAAAGTGAACCAAAAATATATCTTTCTTTCAAGCAGCTCACAATCTACTGATTAGACAGAAACTGAGCACACAGTTTTGATACAGAATGTTAAGTGGTAGAAGTGATACACATATTGATCTGAAAAAATTGGGGTCAGATAAATTTTCAGTTAGAATAGACCTGAGTATTCTAAGTACACTGGCTTCATTTTTATGGCCAATTTCTTCCTTTACTGTCCAAGAAAAATATTTCTTGCCTTATTCTCACTCCTAAATCTTCCAATACTTCCTTCCCCATTCTTACTCTGAGCTGATAACTTGATTTCCTTCAATGAGAAATTAATAGCTCAAAACCATCATATCTAACTCATCTACTTGTGTCTATGTCTGTACACCCTTCCTTTATTCATACTTCTGTGGAACATTTACCTATGCTCCTAATTCAAACCCAACTTTCCATTTTTCCAGTAGATCCTATCAGCTCTTGCATTTTCAAGCTACAGTCCTAATGATTATTCTCTCTATTTCCTGTATTATCATATTTTTTCTGCTCTTCTGATCATTACAATCAGGCTAAATAGGTACCCACCAAGACACTAAAACTGCTTTTCTCAAGATGGCCAATGACCTCTACATAGCTAAGGTTTACGGCCAATTTTTAGTTCTCATACTCTGGTTTCTCTTCAAAACGCGTAAGTCTTTTGCCTTTTACTAGTTCTCATCCTAAAGATGATAAGACGATAAGCGAACACAGGTGATCGCTTTTCTCTCCTTGAAACACTTTCTTCACTTGGGTTCTAAAGCTCCTGAGCCTCCTGGATTTTTTACGATGTCACTGGCTGTTCAACTCCTTTCTTGGTTCCTCACATTCTTGACCTCTTATTGTTGGAACACTGCCAAGGCTTCTCCTTGATTCTCTTCTCCTTTCTTCTTGGTCTTCTATTTTTTTCTCCTGGCTTTAATACAAGCTATGTGCTAACAATTTCCTAATTTACACTTCCGGTTCAAAACTTTGCCCTGAAAACTTTAGTCACACACAGACACAGACACACATACACACAGGTCCCTATAAAACCTCTCCAATTTGGTGTCCAATAGAAATCTCATACATTACAAAGCTAAAAGTGAGTTTCTGATATAGTCTTCCCAAAACATAAGCTTTATCTCCTACTACTTTTTTACTTTCTCACATAAATCTACATTAGATTTTCAAGGGACAGTAGTCATTTGATATTTCCAAACGAGATTCCAGTAATTTGTGATTCCCTACTTCACTTAAATCTGCAGTAGCAAACTATTTCTCCCCTAAAATTCAGGAAAATATGGCTAAGAGTTTAAGTAAGTCAGTCAAATCTTCAATGAAATCACTGCACATATAAAAGTGTGTGGAAAACAACAGCGCCCCTTTGAATACAGCTGCTGAATTACTTTCTCAATGTTAAGGTATTTGCAACAGGTATGAGATTCAAACTTGGGATGCATACATTACTATAACTATTTATGAGCTTTCTGTTATTCACAAATAACGAGAATGTTAAATCCTCATATGCTCACAATCTCCTACATTATTAATTATACATAAAATTTTATCAACTGTAATGTTACCCATGTAACATGTCTTGTAGAAGCAATTAAATTTTTAATCCATCCCTGACTACTCCAATTCACAGAAATATCTATTTCTCTGAACTTCCAGAACAAGTGACACTTAAACCACATATATATGAGAATTAGCAAGGACCTCAAAAAAGTCCTGAATCCAAGTTTCATTATTAACTCCATTCTCAGATAAAGACCTGAATTTGGGAGACATAGAGCAAATAACCAAAGCAAGGTCACATACTTTTTTTATATTTAGTTTACTTTCATATTTTGACCAACATTATTACAGTAACTATCATAGTAAACAATTAAAATAATTATAATACCTACAATTAGACTCCTGGCACTAGTGAAATATTCAAATGTACAGATGCTGAAAACATAAGAATGATACAATAAATATTTTTTGATTAGTGGATTATAAAAGTTGTGTAGTAGAGGACAACATAGTGAGGTATAACAACCCTCACAAAATCAGTATGTAAAAGGTCAAAATTTGAAGGATAAATTTTTGTCTGAACATATTCTCATGTACATTAGTTCTACTTACCACAAGAAATTGAGAGTGACCATTCATGCTATAATCTTTCCACTTTAAAAAAGTCTCTCAAATTAAGTTTCTAGAGAAAATGATAGAAACTGAATATTTACCTAAGAACTTTCTTCACTGAGATTGCTCCACAAAACTATAGTTTAACAATACATTAGGTAAATATCAATTTCCAAGATGTAATTAAAGCTAGATAATTCTTGAAGTAAATATAATAGATCATTTATAAAGATACTTTAATATCACAACTATAATAAGTTGAATCAGTCTACATATTTATTTCATTTCAGAAACCAAATTACATGTAACAATGAGAAAAAACTACCCAAATCAACCTAAGCATTGTTGGCAAAGAAAAAATACTACTCAGGATAAAATTTTAAATATAAACTCACTGTGCACAAAAACATACTATAGGACATAGAAATAAATGGACAGTTTTTTCTCCACAATCACAGGCTAGAGAAGAACTAATTGAAAACCAATAAATTAAATACAGTGCAGATAACGGTCTCTAGCTAACTCAGCCTATCCATCAATAGGTCATTCTCAGTTAATTAAGTGAAGGCATAATCAGCTTAATTTATGTAGTTCACGGAAGTTAATGATGTCATAGTACAGTACCTGATGTTTGGCCTGTCCATATAACTTGTTTATAAGTGCAGTTCTTTCTGTTGTTCCTCAGACCGGACACTTTATTTCTGTAGCTCACCTTCAATGCTTGTCTTCCTGCAGAAAATGGGAACATTAACAATTAGAAAAAAATTGAAGGTAAAAGATCACTAAACAAGAAGTTATTTTAAAATGACCTGAGGTTTCAGTGTATTATTTTGTGTTACATAAACTGCAACAATAAGAAGTTTTCTGAAATAAAAGCAAATATTAAAATCAGGTTGGTATAAATGTATATGATATGCAGATATAGATACTAAAAAGATGAACCAGTGAAGAAATCTGTAAAATATCCTGCAATCATTATATACATATATATATATATATGAACTTAAAAGATATAAAAATTATTTGATTTATTTATAAGTTGTGTTGTATTTCAACACTAGCTTTTATAACTGCTAGTGGACTGCCTTCTTTCTTAGGAAGAGAGTTTCTTTCCACGGTCTATGTAGCTCATCTTCTCTTTTCTGAAGCTGCAAGTTTACACACAAAGACAAACCACAATGTCAACCAATTGGACCTCACTTAAGGAACCTAGGAGATCGATTTGTAAAGCAAAGAATGAACAGGACCCTATTTCTAAAGTACATTGCTCAAACTGCTCTTTCATTAAAAGATGCTCTTTCTTATTGATTTTGGCTTAAGTAATGAGAAAGCTTATCCAAAAATCTTTAGCATTTGGGCTCAAGTTAAGGAAATCAATACAGTCATTTCCCGTTTGCACTGCATATGTGAGTTTTATGTACGAGAGACAAGACAAAGCCAAATTCGGATAAATCAATAGCAGTGTCAATAGAACATGAAACTGACAAATGGCGTTTTTCAGCAATTAAAGTAAGCTGTAAACATACAAAGACTAATCAATTACAATGTTGTGCCATTAACAGTTTTTAATTGACAAAAAAGTTATGCATGAATGGGAGTCCCCAGGAATGAAGAATAGAGAACCTACCTCAGCATCATGTGGGACAATTTCACCAATGTTTTTATGATCACAGGTAACTCTACATCTTCCAAATAAATTAAGACCTTAATTAGGCAGATTGTATTTGAATATCAAATAACCTATATAAGCCAATGGAATATTCTACAAATGCAATAACGATACACATACTAACTGCATTCTTTCTTTTGGGATATACTATTTCAAACACTGATTTAAATTTGCAAAACCTTTCTAACATACATTGTATCTATTAATTGAATAAAATTAAAATAACTTGCATCTAAGTTGAAATAATAACATTATTTCTAAATCTGAGAAATAAAATCATAAGTTAAAGCATTACATTTCTTCCATGTTGTATTCTTCAAAACTACAAAAAAGCTGTGTTTCCCTGGTGGCACAGTGATTGAGAGTCTGCCTGCCTATGCAGGGGACACGGGTTCGTGCCCTGGTCCGGGATGATCCCACGTGCCGCAGAGTGCCTGTGCCCATGAGCCATGGCCACTGGGCCTGCGCGCCCAGAGCCTGTGCTCTGCAATGGGAGAGGCCACAACAGTGAGAAGCCTGTGTACCGCAAAAATAAATAAATAAATAAAAGCCTTTAAAAATTATTTTTGGTAATACATAGAGGATTCTAGCATTTATTCAAATGACTTCAAAAAGTGTTTTGTGTCAATGATAACCTATAATAAAATACTGAGCCATTATGGTTTGCCATTACCCTGAAGTATTCAGGAAAATTGCACAAAAAATAGCCAAATATAATTCATAATACTTAAGATAGGCATGTCATTAAAATGGAGATAAAACCATTGTTTTTAATAAAAAATGATATAACAAAAGTAAAAGGTTAATTGAAAAGCAAAATAAACTACCGAATTTAGTAAGGCACATTACCTAGATTAACAGAAATCAATGAAATCATTAAAACAATTAATAACTTAGAGCTCCATTCAGACTAAGATAAACTCTGTGGCTATTAGAATGTGGATACAAGGCTACAGAGACATATCTATTCTGACTGGGTAATTTCCTCTCCTCTGTAACAGTTTAGTAATATATGCAATTGGCATTATATGGTCACCCATTTCTTCCTGAGAGACAGGAGATCTTTCATGCTTTTCACTGTCTATGCTAAGTGAATCATAAGAACCACAGTCTTTACAGAAGGGAATGTATTTTCCCGGCCATTAAAGCATCAGTATTATTAATCAAAGCCTCATAATTGTTCAGCCTGTTCCCTGGATAACATGTGGAGTTCTATCCATCTTCCAATCAGACCCAGAGATGTATGTACAGCAAAGAGAGGCACAGACTTCTTCTCAATGTCTGTGAGGGTACACATAAAGCCATCATGTACTTCTCTGAAGATCATGTTCTGGGAAGAAACTGAAAATAAGCATTCTTATAACTTCATGAGTTACATGAACAAAACAAAAGTTATAATTATAAATGCTCTCTTTTTGCTCAGTGCAGAAAAAAAGAAGAAGTAAAACTCTAAGAGCAAAACAGAAAAGTAAGGTAATGTTGTGAAACAGAAAAAGAGGTTTTAGTTTTAACCCTATTCCAAAGCTTCAGCCTTGATCTAAAGGAAGTTTGTATCTTAGTCTTACAAAACAAAAAACACAGATGACATTTTAAACCTATTTCAAGGCTTCATCACCTCCACCCTCAAATGCCAAAACTCAATTATCACATACATTTTTCATTCAGACTAAAACCAAAAATTTACTGATGCTCCCCAAGAGCAGCATAACTTCAGAATAATTCATCATTTTAGATAAAAATCTTTGTATTTAATAAGGGAAGAATGAAACCTCATTAAAGAAAAGCAAATTTTATTCATTTCTGTAATATCTAGCTAAGGAAATGCAAATTATTAGTAAATGTTTACTAAATAACATGCAAACAACCAAAACCTGAAATCTTATGTTTTTGAAAGGGATCCTGATGAATAATACTCCAGAAGAATGCTCTGTCTCTCTATATGAAGAATGTCCATCAAAGGAAGTATGTGAACAATTTACAAAATATTAATAAACTAAATAGAAAATTGTATACTAAAATAAAAAAATGTTCATTCTTAATTTTATATTCTAAAGAAAAAGATATCCCAGTTTAAAGAAGTATGATTCATGTAGAAAGTGCATATCAGACAAAATCCTACAAAAAGGGATGCAGATATAATGAATAGTTATAACATTCTAACACTGAATTGCAGTGGGCTCCGAAGGCAGACAGAACTTGATTTGACATTGAAGCTTGGCCATTTGCTAACTGTGGGGACTTGGGGCATATTTTAATTTTTTCTCTGAGAGATTCCTTACCTGTAAAAAGTAGAGAAAATAATAAAACATTTTCATGGGGTTTTGTGAAGATTAGATCAAATTATGTATATCATACCTGTCACTGTACCTCACATATATAGGCCTTTGCTAAATGCTTCAAGACCAAATGAATCAAATAGTTTATTAATCGATAAACATTAGTCTTACTATAGTACATAATTTGAATACAGTACTAAAATTTCAAAATATATTGCTAGTCAAGTCATTTGTATGTAAATATAATAAGAAAACCTTTTATTTTATCTTCAACAATTAAATGTTCTGGAATAATTCTAACAAGGATTCAGATTGTTGTATAGTCGTGATCACTCATTCACTCAACAAACTCGTATTGCATACCATGTCAAACCAGGCACAAGATTTTTAACCCTCCATTGAGTAGAATTTTTTAAGTGACATTCAGTAGCAGAACTATTTTACATATAACTGAGAACTATAAAGTAATTATTATACTCAATGACCAGACAATATTTTGCCAAGAACCCTAAGAAGCAAAATATGGTGACAGCTATCTCTTCCAGGTTTCTGATTTGGCTCTGGCTCAGAGGTTGCTAGAAATGGAATACAAGAAGTATCAAGGCTCAATTTGCACTTCCAACAATTGGTAAATGACAATAATCCAATCTCTAAAGTCAAATTTAGTGTCTACATCTACAGAGTGCAGAAAATAATACCTCTCTTTCTCTCTTCTTGGAGTTTAGGGTGAGAATCCAAGAGATAAACCCTATAACCTCTAAAGAATTGTGCCAATATGTGTTGTTGCTCTTATTGTTTTCAACAGGAAATATAAGCAGCAATCAATATTTTTATTCCCCCAGCTATACCAAGTACTTTACAAACTATTGAAAAGCATCAAGGCTTTCTCTCTTCTCTGTGCTTTGCACTGCTCTTCCTCTTTCCATCTGGTTTCTAAACCTATTCTTGCTTCAAATCTAAGCTCAGTCAGGTCTTCTATGAAGACTTCTTTTACCTTTTTCAACCCACTCACTGTTGTTGATTCAGGTTCCATTTCTGTGTAACTCCTAAAATTCTTTATTATCTGTCTATAAGAGCACTTCCACTATTTGTTAATTGCCTTCATATTTGTCCCTCTACGTTACTACACTGGAAGTTCCTGGAAGATAGAAACATTATTTATTTATTTATTTATTTATTTATTTATTTATTTACTTACTTACTTACTTATTTGTATATCTGACAAATACTTCAGTAAGTATTGATTAGGTTAATAACTAAATTAATATTCAGGTGGGAGCAAATTTTTTTAGGGATTGCTATATATTACACACTCTGCAAAGCATTATATATAAATTATATCACTATGTTCTCAAAAAGAAAACTCTAAGATAGGTATGATTACTATTCCAATATTATAGATGTGGAAATGCATGAGAGATTAGGTAACAGCCAAAATCATACAGATGGTAAATTGTGGATCTGAGAGTACAAGTTCTCTCGATCATATTAATTGCCTTGGTCCAGCAGACTTCTTATTTTTATAGGTTCAGAAACTGTATTTTATCAATTTTCCAAGAGAGATCAGGTCTTGGTTTATTTATACAATGTAACTAATCTTATGAGACCAAAACATATGACAGAATACTAAATTATTAATTTCTAATAAAGTATACTAATGCTAAGAGGCCAAAATATTATTTTCTGTGTTTCATGATCTCACATTTAAGGGGCAACATAACATATCAAATTCTTTCAGTTTTTTCAACAAATATTGTTGGCCACGTGTTACATAGTAGGTGTTGGAGATAAAGCAATAAACTACGTGAGGGGGAAAAGCCATGCTTTTATGGGGTATATTCTCATTAATTCTTATTTGGCACTTACTATGTATCAGGCACTAAGCACTTTACATTTACTAATTTACATAATCTTCATAACAACTCCATGAAGTTATTATTATTATTACCCCTATTTTACAGATATGGACACTGAGGCAAAGAAAAGTTAAATAACTAGCTCAAGATTAATTCGAAGTAGGCTTTCTGTACAATGAACTTGCTGTCCAGGCAGCAGAGCTGTGTGTTAATGGATGATGTCACTCAGCCTAATGGGATGCTACAAACTGAGCACTGGCTCCTTTCCTCAGGGCCTCTTGTTCCCTGAGTAATGCTGCAGATACACTGATACAGACCTACTTTACAGTCTTCTTTTATATTCATCCATCAAAAGCACCATTACCTCATGCCTCATAGGTGTAATACAATTAAATCAGTTACATTCCCTCCATATGGATTGCTGGTTGAAATTAAGAGACAGCCCACTTGTACGCTTTTCCCAGAGTGGAAGATCTATTTTATGCTTTGTTTTTTTTTAAATTTTAGATTGTTCTCAATTTTGTGTTTTAGGAATATAGGGACTCCTACACTACAGCTATTGCAAAAACTGAAACCAGAAATAAGCATTTATATTACTAAATCATGCTGTTTCTGGCAATCCACAGAACATCGTTAGTATATAGTATCAGCAAGGACATAGAAACATTTTCTCTGCATACATTAGATGAGCAATATTTTAAATATATATCATATGAATATTACGTGACTCTTTATATTTAATTATCTATAATATATTTAAATAGTATATCACCAGGTATAGGCAGGCTACATTCTACACTAAAATAAAACCATCTTGTTTTTCAGCCTTCCCCAAAACTATATCTCCTCCATGGTAGCGGTTGGTATTGTATCTGAATTTAATAGTTTAAAATTTCAGTAGCATTTGAAATTGGCTACAAACAAAATTTGATTAAATATCTATCTTTTGAAAAATTCTTTAAATATGTACTTATATTTCTTTTGTTTTGTGGTTGTTCCCTGTATCTCTTTTCTTTTTTTCCTTAACATATGTTAGTCCCATTCGATTTCCTTCTCAGTACTTCACTAACACTTCCTCTCAATTCTAACTTAATCTTCTATCTTCTTTCCCATTAACCTTTAATATACACACTTGCTCTCTCCTCTTTACTTCCTATCTGGCCCACTCATCTCTCATTTCTTTCCTAATATAATAGATGTGAGAAAGGAAACTCAATACCCTATAAAACAAATACAGAAATTAAGTTCTCAAAGATTAAAAAATGGGATAACCCAATTGTACCACTTGCATACAAGCAGATTTACATATCATCGTTTTCTCAGATTTTTTTATCTTGTTTTCTAAACCAATATTTTAAGGGGGTAAAAAAAGCAGACTAATTTTCAATCCCTCTCTGCCCCATCAACTGCAATTTCTCTAAACTGCACTTGAAACAACCTGTTCAAAGGATCAAGTGTATCTGGTATTTATATTTGTATCTCGCTACCTGGCAGAGTGACTGCCACAGAGTAGGCCCTCAATGAGCGTTTGGTGAGCAGAACTGAAATAAGTAGGCTTAATACTTGATAGGAGAATAAATAGGTAAATCAAAGGAGAGAACTTCTTTCCTGTTCAACAATAGCTGTGGTGAGAACTGCAGAGTTGGATGAGGCAGGTAATCAGTGCTCACAATGTTATTCCACTATTCAATCTCTCACTCTTCTCTCTGATGATCTTTTCTCTCCTAGGTCACCTGTTCAAAGGTTCCAGCAGCTGACTGAGGGTTAGGGTTAGGGTCTTACTTGGAGGTTCCAAGACTCAGAAAGCTGTGCTGTAATAAGTTGCTTTTTTGATCCATAAATAAATGAGGAATCAATCTCACACTGGGCTAAAAGAAAAACACAAATGTAAAAAACTTCTTTAATGATCTTGCTTTTCTTCCATTCCTATCTACCCATAACACTCAGATTTTAAGACACATTGAATTAAATCCTCATATACTCTCAATGAAACTTGGACTCATGGAATGTCAGGAGTGCAAGTAACGTTACGTATCATGGAGAACAGTGGTGTTCCAAATGAACTCCTACAGAGGCTCCTATCAGGGGGCTCAAGATTTTCACCCTTTTCCCCACACTTTAGCCAAAGAAGGTCTGGTTTACTTTATACATTTGACTTCAGTATACATTTTTGTTTAAAGAGAGGAATCTGTTGCTATCTATGTTTTGACATCAATCAACCCAAACCAATTCTGTCATCTAAAAATGAATAAAATCAGAACTGGAAAAGATAATAACTGATATGTTCAAAAATGAGCTAGTGGAAGAACTGGGATTTGAGCCACTAAAATTACCATTAAGGTCATTCATCACCCAGGAATATTTTTTCTCTCATCTACTATATTTGAGAGGGTAGAACCGTTGACAGAAAAAATATTTTGTGCTACATAGCAAATTATTTTGCTCTACTATTTATTTCTGCTGTACCATTCAGAGTAAATCTCATTCTGAAACTTAATTCAACCAGTTTGGGAATTGACATTCAGTGAAAAAGAAGAAAGATATGCAAGACAGTAATATGCTGTACTTAGTTAATAAGTGAACTAATTTCATACTAGAGAATGGAAACTTGTATGTGGTCGAGTGGATGCCCATGGTAGGAGTTGATATTACTTCAAAGGTGCCAAATTAAGACTGATAAATGTACATGACAAGGACTCTGATAAAAGTCAGGTATAAGCACTGGTTGAAGCAGGCAACTTAACTCCCAGAGTTGACTATGGTCAAGTTTAAAACAGATTGGAACATTCAACTGGAAATGCTGAAAGCAAAGAGGCAGTCTTCACACTTGTCACCAGTTGAGCATTACAGGAGTTGAGAGTTTTCTTGAAGTCTCACACCTTCAAGATCTAACAAATTGTCCTTATCTCTAAGTCCTTTCACTTGTTTAAAAGGGCTTTTCTTATTAGTCACTGTGACACCAATCATCTCCACTACTTTTGAATACTCCATCTGATAAAATGATTTTATCCTCCAGGTTTGGCAGTTCATTTACTTGCCAATGTAGTCCTATATTTAGTAAAATTTGATGATAAATATGAGAATTGAATCAATCATATATAAGAAACATTATGTGTATATATATGTTATTCCTATTTTTGCTTATTTTTATTTGTGTGTTTGTTTTGTTATTTCATTGCTCTCAGGATCAAGACCTTCACACATTAATGATGTATTAAAAAAAAGTTGTAAGAGGCCCTCATATTATCTTAGTAAGATGCACACTAACATTCCATTAAACATATGGGGGATAAAGAAGCATGGCCTTGAGCAACCAGTTTCGCTGCATTGGAAAGAGTTATTATCAATCTCTCAATGAGGATCTTATCCACTATACCAGATATAAATATTGTAGCAAAATTTAGGCCATTCTCATTACAGAATGAAGATTCAATTATTCTCAGTGTATATGTTAGTCACATTTTTAATGTTTAAAAATAAAGAACATACTTCAGTTATTGCTAAAGATAGCTACCTGGGCTACACCTGATTTTCATCCTCAGAAGACAAATCAAGAGAAAGATATTAAATAGCATGTTTGTAAAGGAGAAGTTGAATACTCCAGTAATAAGGTAGCATATAATAAATGATGAGGAAGCAGAAAACTTCATCTGTTGGTTTTAAATCCTAAGGGATTAGATTATCTCCAAATTTTCAATTTTACCAGTTCTCTGTTCTTAAGATCTTTTCCCATACCAGGAACATATTTTCACTTTATCAAATTATTTCTTTTGCACCCTCCTTTCCAAATGAAAGCTACAGCCTACATTTACATTTTTCTATCCTAAACCTTTTCAACTCTTTCTCCTAACACCAACATGAGCCTACGAAACAGATTTATAAACAGTGCCTCCTAAGAAAAATTCCTTAATAAAACTAAAGAATAATGATTATCAATTTCAAAACTATACTTATTAAACACAAAACTCCAATAACTTCCTTTTCTTATTTCTCCTAGCTCATTGAAATGGAGGAAAGAATTCCAGAAATATTAAGGAAGACATAATAATTGATTAGATGTGGAGTCCAAAGAAAGAATTGTTAAGGACGTTTCTCAAATGTCTGCCTTGAATAATTGGATGAATGTAATTTCTGTCATGAATAAAGACCAATGACATTCTGATTAGATTTCCATTCTGGAAAAGTCAAAGCTATAGGGACACAGACAGATCAGTGGTTGCTAGGGGTTAAGGGTGTGGGAGAGGTTTAATACAAAGGACAGCATGAAGGAATTTTTAGGAATGATGAGACAGCCCTATATATTGATTGTTGTGTGATCTACATGTTTCTATGCAATGATCAAAACTCATACAACTGTACATCAAGAACAGTGACTTTTACTATAGGTAAAATAAAAAGTAAATAAAAATAATCAGTGCTTGATGACAAATTATTTTAAATGAGGGTGTATCTTAAGAAACAGAAAAATCTCAGAATGATTATGGGGAAAATATGTGAAAATTAATAGAACATTAAACTAGACTTTAGACTAGAACAAGGAAAATAATATTGTAACAGACTAGAAACAAGAACAAAGAAACAATATTAAATTAAAATAGAAATGAAAAGAAAGAATGATAACTCTTAGCACTTCTCCAGGTGTCTTGTGTTTGAAAATTACTTCTGCATTTCTACTCCTAAACCCCATCAAAAAAATCATTTTCTAAAGAGTGGTTGGTCTCTGCTACTTTTGCTCTACTTATCTGGTTAGTAGAATTTTTACTCTTGAATATAGAAAGAGGTGGGCTAGAGATGTAGCATAAGACAGACAGTTCAGACAAGTTTGATGGGTACAGTTTAATCTTCTGGTCTCTCAGAATGGCCATAGAGTTTTACTGAATGAATGAGTTTTGCTGGTTTGTTAAAGCACATGGGCTCATGACGATAAAAAGGAGAGGGCGACTAGTCTTGGAATAAATCCCATCTGCATACCACCGTCAGCAAGAGTTAGCCAACTGCCCCTGTCTCTCCTCCGCAGGACTCAAAGACTTTGTCAGCAGGAGTAATTGGACTGTCCCCAATACTTCTCCTTCCCCTCACTGATTCCCACTCACATTCTTCTCTCCCATCAGCAGTCACAGCCCCGCTATCACTGACTTTGGAAGGCCAGTACAGATGGCATCATGCCCTTTTACATCCCTGTTAGCTCAGGACAAGTCCACATTCAGTTGTGGCCTCTGTTCCTTCTGACTTTATCTCCTAACCCTGACCATCTCCTAAATTTTAACACTCTGGACTTCGGGGCTTATCATCAGCAAATAACTTCTAAAGTTTATGCCAAACTACTTTCATTAAAGTCCCCATCTCCTACTTAACTCAAACTTGGCTCTCCCATGACACTGCTTCTAAGAAGCTTTTCAAATAATATGTTCTTTGTCCATACCAGTTCTGCCTCAGGACCTAGAAATGAAACAGATGCCTTTTTTGTTCCTCCCTGCTGTTTCCATACCACTATCCCTAGATTTTGTAGTCATCTAACACTCCTTTCTTAAAAAATTTTAGCTCTTGTCTCACTAATATTCTCTCCAATTTCACGTCTGTTCTCATTCTTGGTGATTTCAAGTTCCCCATAGAAGTCAATATGCTGATCTCTCAACTGCTTGACCTCATTCTTCAAATGATTTTGTTCTCCATCTTACATCAATAATAGCAAACTCTCTATCTCAGTTTAACACACCCTGCTTCTTACTACCATTTTTATCTTTCCAGCTCACTCCTTCTGACACCTGTCTCTCACAACCTTTGGATTTTATTAGAACTCATTTATCCTAACAACTTTCACTGTGGCTTACTCCCCTTATATCCTTTCTTTACTATTTATCCATCTTTGATTTATGGTAAATTATTATATAAACCTTTCTCTTAACTCATTTCACTTGCTTGACAAAAACAAAACAAAACAACAACAACAATAACAACAAACCCTGGTTGAATCCAACTTTCCACCAACTCTACCCAGGACCCCTGAAGCTAAACCTGGCTGGAAAAAAAAACAAAAACAAAACACAATCATTCTGATTATTGGTCCATTGTAATATGACAAAATTTAAGAGAACCATTAAGCCTTCTTATGAATAATGTTATATTTACCTAAACTATTTTCTCATCTAGTATTATGTTAGATAATTGTTCTCCTCATACCCCCAAATTCCAATTTCTTCATACTCAGCTCATGACTTTGCTTCCTACTTCAGCAAGAATATAGAAGAAATAAAACCAGAACTTCTGGGGGAAAGGGGGGTGGGATAAATTAGGAGATTTTCATTGACATATATACACTAATACATATAAAATAGATAACTAATGAGAACCTGCTGTATAGCACAGGGAACTTCGCTGTACAGTAGAAACTAACACAACATTGTAAAACAACTATACAAAGAGCTCATACAACTCAACATCAGAAGTCAAACAACCCCATTAAAACATGGGCAGAAGATCTCAATAGACATTTTTCCAAAGAAGACATACAGATGACAAACAGGCACATGAAAAGATGCTCAACACCACTAATCATCAGGGAAATTCAAGTCAAAACCACAGTGAGGTATCACCTCACACCTATCAGAATGGCTATTATCAAAAATACAACAAATACAAAGTGTTGACAAGGATGTGGAGAAAAGGGAACCCTCATGCACTGTTGGTGGGAATGTAAATTGATGAAGCCACTGTGGAAAACAGTACAAATGTGTCTCAAAAAATGAAAAATAGAACTGCTGTACGATCCAGCAATTCCATTTCTGGGTATTTTTCCAAAGGAAACAGAAACACTAATTCCAAAATATGTATGCACCTCTACGTTCATTGCAGCATTACTCACAATAGCCAAGAGATGGAAGCCACCTAAGTGCCCATAAATAGATCAATGGATAAAGATGTGGTATAAATGGACTATTACTCAGCAATAAAAAAAGAATAAACCCTTGCCGTTTGTGACAACATGGATGGCTCTAGAGAGTATAGTCTAAGTGAAATAAGACAGAGAAAGACAAATACCATATGATTTCACTTACATGTAAAATCTAAAAATCAAGACAAATGAACAAAAACAAAACAAATGAACAAACATAACAAAGCAGAAACAGTCATAGATAGAACAAACAGGTGGTTTCCAAAGGGGAGGGGAGTGGGAGAATGAGTGAAATAGATGAGGAAAAGTAAAAGGTACAAATTTCCAGTTATAATAAAATAAATGAGTCATGGGGATGAAATGTACATTGTGGGAAATGTCAATAATAATGTAATATCTTTACACTGTGACAAAGGTGGTCAAAATGTACAAACAAACTTACAATTATAAGACATAAGTGCTAGTGATGTAATGTAAACATGATTAATATAATTAACATGGGTGTGTGTTTTATTACATGGAAGTTGTTAAGAGAGTAAATCCTGTGTTCTCATCATAGGAAAAAATAACTTTTTCTTTTATTTTGTGTCTGTATGAGATGATGGATGTTCTCTAAACTTACTGAGGTAATCATTTCCTAATGTAAGTCAAATCATTATGCTGTACACCTTAAAACTTATACAATACCGTATGTCAATTATATCTCAATAAAACTGGAAGAAAAAATATAGAAAAAAATTAAAGAATTATTATTTCATTCTAATAGTAATTTTAAACAAAGGTTTCCAAGAATAATTTATTTTATTATTATTATTAATATTATTATTATTATTATTACTATTTATATCCTTTAAGCAGTTACTATGTGGTCAATAAAAAGCTGAAAATTTAGAAAGGTAGTTAGAAAGTAGGAATGTAGAAGTATAGGAGGACTCTAATGAAGAGAAACCCACACATTTCAAGAGCTTAACACATTAGAAATCTATTTCTTACTCATGCAAACCCAGTGTGGGTTGGTGGAGATCCCCCATTCCAGTGGCTCAAGAATCAAGGTCTCTTTTTTTCTGTAATGCAGTCATCTTAACATGAGACTTGCATGGTTTTATTTCAGGGGATAAATAACGTAGAGTTCCCTAACCAGTCCTTAAATTCCTCAACCAGTAAGTAACAGAACCTACTGCCATTCACGGACTCATTGGAAGAGATAATCATAGAGTTCTTGCCACAACTGGTTACAATATGCTCATGAATAAAATAATGTGTAAGCTTCAGGTGTTGTGCATGTGTGTGCATGCGTGCATGTGTGTGTGTGTGTTTGTGTGTGTATTCAGAAAAAGTATATATAATCATTGCAAACTATACCAGGGAGCATGAGGAAAAATTGAGTTTAAAATAACATAATTACTGAAGTAAATCAATGAGAAGCAGAATTTTCAACTGGAACTTTAAGATGAAAATGATTCTACCAAGTGAAAAGAAAGCTAAAAGTTATTTCAAACTGAATTACTTTAATATTTTACTTTATGTTCCTTGTGCAATAGCCAAGTTACATTTTAATATTTCTGACAAGTGGTTAGAGACACCGAGCATGACCAAAAGTACAATAATCTTATTTACATGTTCCCCCTGGATTAGCATATTAACTGTTAATAGGTTTTGAGCATTGGTATTAAACACATGGCTATAGTTTTATAATTCTTAAACTACATTATTCTGGACCATTATAGTCCATCTAGTGTGCAGATGGATCCAAGTTTCTCTAATTTTTAGGATCTCTTCTTAAGAGATTCTTTTAAAATATGCATAAAATCTGCAATAATACAGTAATACTTAAAATACTTGGAGACTTTTATGAGGAAAACAATTTAACTGTTATAATAGTAATAATACAACTAGTATTATGTGAAATTTAGTTATTACATAATAATTTCAGGGTTTCCCTGGTGGCGCAGTGGTTGAGAGACCGCCTGCCGATGCAGGGGACGCGGGTTTGTGCCCTGGTCCGGGAGGATCCCACGTGCCATGGAGCGGCTGGGCCCGTGGGCCATGGCCGCTGAGCCTGCGTGTCCGGAGCCTGTGCTCCACAATGGGAGAGGCCACAACAGTGAGAAGTCCGTGTACCACACACACACACACACACACACACACACACAAAATAATAATAATAATAATTTCAGTCCCTACAAAAAGTTTATTGCCAAACTGGCATATAAAGTCATTAAAATTATTCAAATTTGATCCAGTTGGTAAATATGAAGCTAAATTCTTCATTTTTTATTCAAAGCTAAATTATTCTATTTTATTCTATAATGAATGAGGATCTATCACAGACCATATCCAGAGATTTCGTTGTCAGTCTCACATGATTCTATGGCAAATCAGAATAATAAGATTTATAGAAAGCGTTCTATGTAGTTGAAAAATGTGTAGAAAAATATATAACCATTCATCTCATTTTATTTTTAACTTTGTTTTGCATAAACTTTGAAGTTTTATCAAGTATTTTTTTTAATTTTTCTTTCTTGATTACATATTATTAACTAAATTTTCTGATATAAATAGTAAAGTTGGGGCACTTATTATTTACTACATACATTCCCACAGAATTGAAGTAAATTTTGCTTTACCTCCCTCCCAGGAAGAAAAATTATAGGAATAATTCCAGTTCTTTCTTGCCAATCAATTAATTTTATTAGCAGTTAGGGTTAGAGCTGAAATCAAAGTTAAGGACTAGATATTTGTCAAGTTTCCATTTCTAAACATCGATATTAAATTGCCTTTAAACCTTAATCATTTACAAATATTTTAGGCTTGCAGTTTATATACATGTCATCAATATAAAGCTACATTATTATCATTATCATTGATTACTAATATGTGAATAAAGCAGAGTGTTTCTTCTTGTAATGGGGATGGACAGAGAATGCATTTTGGCACTTTAAATTTGATTTTCATTAGCCTTACCTAGTGCCAACAGATTATATATTTTTAAATTGATTTTTTTCTTGCAGAGAACTTTCACATTTATTGGAATATTATTTTACAGCTTATGAAACATTAGGGTATACCACATAAGACATAGACTAGATAGTGTTCTAACCTATTTAATCAGCAAGTCATAATAACTCTTTCTGAATATAATGTTTAAACACCAGGATTCCAGAGAAAATATGAACACTGGAACTTAGCTTTCATCTGACTCATTCTTACTTCATTTTTTGAATTGATTGGCAGGCATTGGCATTTCTTTGGGAAAAATGTGTATTCAATATAATAGATACTCTTTCAGTAAACTGTGTACTTAAAATGAAAACTAAATAATATTAATTGCTTTGGTGACTCAAGATTAACCCTGCCTCTATTTTCCAATGACATCATATAATCATTTCCCAAATTAGATTTAAAACCTCAGGGTACTGGAATCAAGGATCCATGCAATTTATCTTCTACTCCTACCTCTTCTCCTCAGATGAAAGTAGTAACAAAATTCTCTTGCTTCTCGTTTTATAATAGCTCTTTAATTAAGCCCTTCTTTTTATTTTCTGGTTTACCTACCAATCTCTTCTTACTTGTTGCACTCTTTAACCTGCCAATGGACTTCTAATACTCTGGGTATGATAATCATCCTAAACATCAGTCACATCCTGTTACTGCTCTGTTCAAACGCCTTTAATGACTCCTCCTTACCTTCATTCCTGAAAGTTGGAAGGCCTCTCAGTTTTTGAGATTTTCCTCCTTCTGAATCTCTCATGAGCCTCTGGAGAGCTAAGAGGATTTATACAAAGTCCTTAAAGGAAGATGTTTGACTGTTTAGGGCTTAGTCTAAGATCCAAACTCTAGATTTAAGAAACAAAGAAAAACTTTCATTTTCTGTGTTACATCATTTAACTTTTCTAGGTCAAAATAGATGGAATTCAGGAAGACTTTTTGTCTGGAAGTAAAAATACTGATATTTGACCTCTATGCCTCTTGGCATAATACTTGATGGAATTTTACAGAAAGAAAGAAAGCCCCCAAATTTCTAACTCTTCTTCCAAATCTGGTGGTCTATAATACAGTAATTTTGTGAATAGTACTTTCTTATATTTTAACTAGTTGGATCTCAAAATTCTGTATTTCAAATGATACCTGGGTTGTGGAAAAAGAATATAGAAGCATCATAAATTGACCATTCTCAAGAAGTTTGTGTTCTTTTCTAATATATATGCAACAATGAAGAAATAATTTAAAATAAAAGAAAGTCTTGTTCTAGACTTTGTGGAAGGCTACCCTTGGATCAAGGAGAGAATGATCTTGTGTAGAATGGTGCAGAAGGCCTCCAGGAAGAAATGTAACCTAACTTCATCCTTGAAGGCTACCTGGGCTACAGAATGTTGGAGGAAGATGATCTGGGGCTGTGGCAGTTGGAAAAGATAGACAATATTAACGGTACAATGTTGTCATAATCTTTAGAAGACCAGACTAATCAGAGAAGAGTAGTCATGATTCAGCATAGTAAGTAATAAATTTGAGTAGAGAAGTAGAGTTAAGACTGATAAGAATGATATGAGGACACAATGCTAGAACTAGAATGGGAAAGTTTACTCAGAGAAAACTTTCAAAGAAAAATCAAAAGGACTTAGAAGCATATTGGTAGTGGAAATAATTTTATTAAAAGTGAGGTGTTATAAATTAAATGCTTAAAAATGATAGAGTTATCCATCTGAAAAGATGTGTTTAGTAGAGGAGGATGAACTGTGTGATGCTGCAACATCTTTTCCAAATCTATAGAGCTTTCAACACACATATAATTAATTTATGTTTTGTGCAGTCTATTCTTGTCAATGTTCATTTTAGCCTGTGAACCTAAAGAATAAGGCTTATCAGGTTTAACATGTTGTACATGTAAACTGTGTACACAGAATATTTTCATGCAAAAGTGTACAAATTCTGAAACATGATGAAATTTTGGAATTATTCAGGAAATTTTCACATTTTCAAAGAGTATATATGTGTTCCTATACTTCAATAATGCTTATCAGATCTGATTTCCCCATAATCATGATTTTGCTACTACAGCCAAAATAAAAGTTGGGAAATAGTCAAGAGGTGAGGATCTAGAAATACAGTTTATTTGTGAGTCAGGATTTGGGTTCTGGATGAACCATTAGGCAGGAAGATGACTAAAGTGGCATATGAGTCAAACAATATTATCTGTGAAGTTATCAGAAAACCAATTAAAATATTATAAATGGTTTGACCTAGCCTTACACATCATCATAACGTCATGACAAAAAATTCATCAAAGCTTTGTGAAAGAATAAAGGAAATGAATACCAATCAGATTTTAAGAGTACCAATAGATTATTTGGAAGTTACCTCTCCTAGAGTTTCTCTACCTGTGTTCCAGTTCCACTTCAAAGTTACCCAACAGTTATATGTCAAGGAACAGTCTTCTCATCTCAGAATCACAGCAGCTCTTGTATTTAATCTACAGATGAATACACATTTATTTACACTTTCTGCATATTAAGAAGGTATATTATGCAGCCACTCTAAATAACAGTATAAGTCTCTCATTAGGATATGAGACTTTATATATAATTGCTATATTGATCACTGGAAATTGGATTTTTTTAAGTTAGGCAGTATTAATCTATGTAATGCAAACTACATAATATATAGAAAGTATAGTTGCAAAATTGTCATTACAGTAGTATTTTTCATGTAAAATAGAACAAGCTATGCATCTGCTTATGTAACGAATCATGTATTAAAATACCCCTCTTCCATTTAACCAACAAAGATTCTATTGTAAATCTTGAGCAATAAACAAAACTCTTTGAAGTCAAGTGCTCTATATCTATCTTTACCAGTTTCATTCATTAAATATGTGTACAGTGGCCATTATATGCCAGCACTATTCAAAAGTGAAGTACAACATTTTTTGTTGTGCCTGTTCAATACCTAACTTTTCCTTTTTCTGATAACAGTAGTGCAAATGTCTTTAGGAATCACCTCTCTCCTATACTTGATAACTTATTTTTGATAAATTTGTTTTCTCAAACTCCCTCTTAAAATTCTAGTTATTAATCTGTTATTACTTCATTCCCATAATCTTGCCTCTATATTTTCCTCATACCATCATTATGAAAAATTGTTATTATTCATCTATCTGCCTTTGTAAATAAAGGGGAGCAATTATGTCTGTGGCTTTTAATAATCAAAGAGATGCAAAAGATTCTATTAATCTAAATTTTAATAATGAAAGAGACACCTTGACCTTGTCATATAGAAAATGAAACAGACCAGATATATTCATTAGAGAAAAAAGAACAAAGGAAAAGGGGACCTAGATGCTGTCTGTTTAGTTCAGTGAAACCAAATTTAATTCACTAATTCTCATTAAACTCAGGAGAACTTAAAAGTTTTTGATAATGTTTGGAATGAAAGGAAATGGAAGATTTGGAGAAGTGGAGGAAAAATTGCTAACTATTATTAAGCTACAAAATAGTGTCTTCATATCTTTCACTCTCTTCAAGAAACATTTTTGAAAAGTCCAAATTACTCAAAATCATTCTATCCACCTTGGAAATGATCAAGTAGAGGTCAACTTGCCCAGACCATGTAACAATCTAAAGGAAGTTTGGAAACTGTCTTTGAGAACAGTTAAAAGGAATCAGGGAGAATGCTGGAATAGGATAGCTATAATTCAAGCCACACATGATGGAGAGAGAACAGTTTCAGAAAATTTTGCCATGTTATTACAGTTCCCTGATATTTAGTCTTTTGTGATCTGTGACCTCTGCTTTACCTAGCATACCTTTCTTGAAGGCCTACTAAATGAAGCAATCTGTCAAATGCTGGAAGAAACAAAGACAAAAGTTAGAGATATTCTATCCCAGTGGAGACTAAAATAGAAAAAAAAAAGTGTGGAGGGGTTTCCATCCTATGTATTGATTTATTCATTGATTAAATATTTAGTTGCTCAATATTCAGAAATGAATGAGGATCCACTGTTAAGTTCTCTCTGGTGAGAAGAGTATGATCCATTAAGGAGTCAATTTAGTTAGGCAGGTATGAAGGCACAGGGATGCATACGCAGCAGCAGTTTGAAGCTCTGTGAGACTATAACAATTAACTATCCTAAAATTGGAATCAGTGTAAAAATATAGATATGCCTCATTAGCTCCTATTTGGGGGAAAAGAAAATATAATTTCATTGTAAACTTCAAATCTATAGTTGTCACAAAATTCTCATTTTACTGTTAGGGAACATTGTTTTTAAATAAATTTCTAGACTAGATAGACATATGTTTACTTACATATCTTCCCCAAAAACCAATAAAATAAAGAAATAAATGCAAATGGATTACAGAAAATAAATGGAGACATGTTCCTGACACACTGTAAAGGGTTTAATTATAGATAATTTGTTGAAGGGACTATGTAGACCTGTGACAGAAGTGTTAAGGAGACACTAAGGGACCCGTGACAGTGGGACATCATCACTAGCCCTAGGCTGAAGGGCAAAAGGAGCAAATGGTGTTTCAGAAGCTTGGGAAAAATGGGAGATGTGAAAGAGGAGCCTCTGGAGAGCAGTTGTGGCCATTGTGGAATTCAGTCCCAGCAGGAATCACAACCAGACATGAAGAGAGTGTGAAATATCTACTCCACCCTTTCACATTGCCTGCCCATTCCTCATGCCAGCAACTCCTTTTGGCCAAACCCCCAAACAGAAGCCAGAATGCAAGGGAGTCTGTGTGAGGCAATTGATAGTGATCAGCCTCCTGTGTTGTAGAAAAAGGCAGAGGGAGATGGAGAGGACCATAGAGATTAACCAGCACTAGAGGAATAAGACCTCAGATTCAGTTTTCCTTGATCTGCTTTGGTTATTTTGTAATCTGTCAACTTGGCTAGACTGAACTACATTTCCCAGTGTTCCCCCTCTTTTTTTGCTATGTTTCTAATTAGGGTGGATCGTAAGAGAGATTCTTGTGGGGGATATCCAGAGCAGAAGTGAAGTGGCAGCCATTTTGTACCTCACCTATTATGTCACTTATCTACTGGCTGACCTCATGGCACAAGACAATGGTCAGGTCTGCAGCTGGTCCACATTCCTCTGGCTTCTCCTTCAGTTTCTCTGATTTATGGGCTAGTTGTGTGTATTTAGCTCCATAAGAAAGTGTCCTAGAATCTGTGGGACACACACACTACTAAGATAAGGGGTAAAAATATCTGCCAATATGTTGTTCTCTCCATGTGAATCTGATCTGCTTGTCACTTCCAACTTGTTTTCACTGTCCCCTACTTTGCAGCCATCTTTTCTTCTTGACTGCCTTACCTGTGGACTTCAAATTTCAGCATCAGAGGCATGGACAAGAACCTTGCTGACACAGCTTCACCAGTCCACACAATTGTGTAAGATCAAATTCCTGTAACAAATCCTTTAAAACATATAATATACATAATCCCCCATTGTTCTAGCTCTTTGATTGAACTCTGAGTCTCCAAGAAAGTAATAAAATGTGAGCCAATTAGTCACAGGACATTAAAAAGAATTCATGAATTAGAGGCACCGGACACCTCTGAAGATACATGTACATACTGGTTTGGTTGAAAACAGGAAGATTATTTGAACAGGTTCTACTCTCTGTGACAATACAAAAACCCATTCCTCAAACATCAGAAGAGAGAAAGAGTACTAACTGGAGAAACTGAATGAGAGGTTCTGGATTAGGGAGTACTAGTCTCAGTTGAGAAGAAGAGAGAGAGGACATTTAACTGAAAATAGGAAGATTATGTAAAATAATACATACAGAAGCATTAAGAACCCCTTCCCCAGACCCATTATTTGGACCCACTGGCTGCCAAATGTTTAACTGATACTCCACTACTAACTTAGGCAGAAGATTTTAGATTCCCCTTTAACTGAAATTATCTACTTGATCTGAAGTGCAGCTACTTACATTTGGTCACCTCCCCAAAAAAGAGCTGGCAATTAATTTTTTAGTACTTTACCCTTAAATATGAATGGATGGATATTCAAGGGTCAACAGATTCTGAAGAAATCCATCATATGACAGGTATATTTTAATTAGGACAAAGGTTTAGATGCATGTGACAGAGACAGAAAATTAACAGTGATTTAAACAAGAGGGATGTGATTATTCCCTTAAAAAAAAGTCAGAATTGATCTGACTTGTTCAGAAAATTTGGCAAAACCTAAGTTTTCTTATATCTAGTACTTGTTCTCCATAGGATGTTGTCATCATCCGCCTTGCATAAGATGTTCTCCTACCTCATCTACAACAAACCAGTGAAAAACCGGGGAAGAAGAAACAAGCTGATGCATCTTCCCTTTAAGAGCATATACCAGAAAGTGCACACATCAAAACTGGTTACATGGACAAACATAGCTGCAAGGGAGGCTGGTGAATTAACTGTTTATTCTAGTGGTTACATGCCCTGCTATACCCTGAGGATCCTAAAACTAAAACAGAAGTTAAAAATCATATTGGAGAGATCATTGGAAACCTGTTTTCTATTTTGGGTATTCACTATCTGTGCAAACTCCCTTCTCAAGAGAACCAGCTCCTGAATTCAATCCTGTCAATGTGCTCAGAACAAAATCCAGGATCCCAGTATGATATGCAATCCTCTCCTTTAGGTCTAGATATGGCTTCACATGAACCAATGGTCCCAGCATGAAAGACAAATCACCAGTCTATGTAAAGTAGAAATAAGATTTCAGAAATTAAAACTTCTGTTTGGAAAATGGAAGAATAGGGTATCCACAGCATTTTCAAATACTGCTAACAGGAATCATCAAAGCACTATTCCTTGTCAGTGGAGGAAGTTTCTCGATTAGTCTATTGAGCAGCAACTTGACTATGGTTGGCATTGCACTGTGTCCCTTAGAGGCTGCACTATTTTTATAGCGCTTTTTCTGCTGTGGAATTTGGAGGTCTGGAGGTTGTTTAGAGGTGATCTGATTCCACCTTCTGTAAATCAAGCTTGTGGTTTCTCAGGCAATCTAATTGCCTCTAAAACTTAATGGGAATTAAATCACTTTGCTTCTGGTCAGTTCTGTATTGAAGTAAACACAGACCATATTCCCTCTAGATATAGTCAATAGTTTATAAATTGAATAACTCAGATCTTTTATTTTCTGGCCTCTGAATCCTGCCCATCTCCCTCTCTTGTGAAACAATAGGCTTGAATGAGAATCAGCCCCACCCTTATGATCTTTGAGCACATATTACTGGCTGAGCTATACACTTGCTTCAGTTAGAGAAACAGAATCCATCAGCTGTTTTTTTCCTTTTTAAACATTTGAGATACCAATATATCCGACTCTCACTCAGCTAATATTGCAAGCTGCATGCAGAGAAAACTTTACAGATAGGCTTACTTATATTTCACCTTCTCTATATAAAAATATTTGAGACCACAGGCAACATTATCCACATTTTCTAGACCTTATGTAGTCCATTGTTTATCTTTCTTTCAATATATCACAGGCAAGAATTCCCTGGTCACATTTCCAACCTCTAACAGTTGTGTTGTCACTGCTCCACTATTTCCAAGAAACAAAAGCCATACATTTTTAGTACTATTGCATGCAGCACCCTTCTTCTGATTTTGGAACTATGAAGGGAAATACCAAAAGAAGCAGCCAAAAGAGTTTAACTTTTTGAAAGCTAGACTCAAGAATAGAAAAATATACTTGACTTTTTTTTCATTTCAAATAAAATATAAAATAAAATGATACACTTCTTCATATAAACTTAGCCCAAATCAATACAAGTAACCTGGCCTCAAAGATCAAGTTGAAGTGTATCCCAAATATGAATTTTGCCCAACCATGGAAGACTAAGTTTAGAGATAGTAGAAGATGGTAGTTCTGTGTAGGAATGTGGTCCTCAACTGGACCCACCATTGCCTTCCCTTCCCTTCCAAGAGTCATTGGGCAATGTCCAAAGACATTTTGTTGGTCATGACTGGGAGTGAAGAGGTGTTACTGGCATCTAGTGAGTAAATTCAGAAACTCTGATAAACATCCTATTAAACACAGGACAATCCCTTTTCCCTTCCCAACACCTGCAACAAAGTATTATCCAGTCCAAAATAGCAACAGTGCTAAGGTTGAGAAACTCTGGTCTAGGCCACTGAATAAAAGATACTAAACCTCTAGGTAAAAGCTTCAAAACAATAAACATTGTACCTTTAATCTCTACATTGACCAAACTACTATCTTAGGATAATAGAGCATGCAAATAGATGTGATTCTGGCAATAGAGTTCTTATCCTAGGGGTACTGAGAAATAAAGACCCTGTTGCAGTGTTTGGAGGAATTCACTTTACCTGCTACCTGAAAGCTTTGTGGATGTGACAACTGATACTGGTACTGGAATCTTCCAAACTTTCCCTCAACATCAATATCTTCATTGGACAGACTAGGTGAAGGGCACTGAGTTAGCATAAAACCACATCAGTTCGTTGCAGAAAAAATAAAAACTTCAAGTATATGCTTCATTGATATAGTAGGTCAGTCACTTACTAGAGACTGATTACTAAAGTAATAAAGAGAAAAACAATTATTTTGATGGATAGATGAAATCCAGAGTGTATATACTAATTTAGATATTTAATTTTCATTACACTTATGAAAAACTGGAATTTAATACTATGCATATTTCTTTGGGGAGTTTCATTGTTAATTAGATATGACTTGAGCTCACTCTTTTCCCACTGCAGAAATAATGTACAAACTCAGTAAGGGTATGCATCACATACAAGCAGGTCTCTGCAATTGTAAAAATAATTTTTATTTCTTCACACATACACCCAGATGGGTCTTCAGTGGAACACAATTAAATAAGACAAAACAAAAGACCAGAAGAAATTATTAAAAGGGAGTTTATCTGTTAATTTAACCAGTTCCTCCCTAAATTCTAGAGTTTGGTTTCAATTTTGCTTTCAGTGATTTTAAATCTTCTTTTACATGAAGAATAAACTTCATTTTAAGTTAAAATTTTAAGAAACAATGTACAGGTGATAGTCCTAGATATATTCTACTGTTCTTTTTTTTTTTTTTTTTTTAGCTAATTGGGCCTCTCACTGTTGTGGCCTCTCCCGTTGTGGAGCGCAGGCTCCGGACGCGCAGGCTCCGGACGCGCAGGCTCCGGACGCGCAGGCTCAGAGGCCATGGCTCACGGGCCTAGCCGCTCCGCGGCATGTGTGATCCTCCCGGACTGGGGCACGAACCCATGTCCCCTGCATCGGCAGGCGGACTCTCAACCACTGCGCCACCAGGGAAGCCCCTATTCTACTGTTCTTAAAGTACTTTTTCAGAGATGAAGGGAAGTCATTTAAAAGAATAAATTGTTTGTTTTAATAGAATCCTGTAATGATGGTAAAGTGGCCAACTAAAGTTTATTATAATGATAGTAAGCATTTTGAGACCTAAATGTAGTTTTCCCAGATTTTAAACAGGTTTAAAAATAAATAAATAAAATAAAAGTTAAAGAGAAATAGGATATTATCAGTAAATCTCAAAAACATAATTTCATTTAATAAAGCAATTTGCAGGCTTTTATAGAATTAGATATCATTTATTTAATTTTTATAAAGCAAAGCACTACTGCATGTATCCTTGGTTACACACACACACACACACACACACACACACACACACACACACATTTAAAGGGCTGAGAGGATGCAAACCAAATTAATTATCAAGGATGCATGCAAATGGGAAAGAAAGAAGGAAGGAGGGGTATCAGACTGGTGTGTGACTGAGGAAAAATGGAGTATCATCTTTGTCTGTAATTGTTATTTTATCTATTAAAGCAATATTTAAACAGTATGATGAAATAGCTAATTCTGTGTGAAGAATGCAAACACCATATTGTTTCTGATGTTGCTGTGCTTTTAAAAATTTCTCAAAATAAATTATACTGAAACTTGAAACAGGAAAAGTGTATCTGATATACAGTTGTAAATATTCAGAGACCAAAGAAAAAGGATCATAGCATATGTGAGCATCCATAATTAATGGGACTTGTGTAGCTATCTTGCAGAGAATATTCTGAGATGAGCCTAGAAAAGGAGATGCCGGGTTTGTGTTAAAAATTTCAGGTCGGGCCTCCCTGGTGGCGCAGTGGTTGAGAGTCCGCCTGCCGATGCAGGGGATACGGGTTCGTGCCCCGGTCTGGGAGGATCCCATGTGCCGCAGAGCGGCTGGGCCCGTGAGCCATGGCCGCTGAGCCTGCGCATCCGGAGCCTGTGCTCCGCAACGGGAGAGGCCACAACAGTGAGAGGCCCGCGTACGGAAAAAAAAAAAAAAAAAAAAAAAAAAAATTTCAGGTCTATCCCAAGGAGGGTGGTGAGCTGTTGGAAGCTAATGAGTGAGCAAGTAACATGATCCAGTGTGTAGCCGGAAAGATTGCCCTAATATAAGCAGAGACATAGTTTTCAGTATAATATTTTCCATACAGCCTTCATTGAAAACTATAATTATAAAGATTACATATATAGAAGTCAGAAAAAGGAAAACCAAATATGCATTCTGGGTGTCTCTAAATAAGAAAACACATACAGTTTGATATACACATTTAATTATATATGAGAATACATTTTTCTAAAATAAAGAAAAACTTGAATTTTCCCTGCGAAGTGAACCAAGTCCAGGAAAAATGGATACAGAATACTCTCACCAAGGCATATCTTCTCGAAGTCATCAAGTTTCAAGAATAAAGACTCATCTAGGCATCCAGACAGTAAGAGAAAGTCATCCACAAGAGGGAAAGATGAATTGGGTGCCAGATGTCTCCACAGCAGCACCCAGGGAGTGCCACGAGGTAGAAGAGCAATATGTACAAATCTGAGGACACCCACAGTTCAGAGGGAAAGTGTGAACAAAGAATTTCATGCCTTCCAAAGTTGTCCTTCAAGGCCAAAGATGGTGGATAAATATTCTCAAATAGAGAAGAACCTAGAGTCCAGTGAATAGAGCACAGATAAATCCAAAGATAAAAAGAAGAAAAAAGCTAATGGAGCATAAATATTTTTTCAGCAGAAAGATAAATCAAAACTTTCAAAACTCTAGAATTCATAAATCATAGTAAAAAGAGACTATACGGTAAACAAGAAATCCAGTTAAATAGAGATCTAAGTTTAAATAATCACGGGTGTTACATTTACACCACAAAATGAACATCTTATAGACCTTAACCTTATAAAAATTACTTAAACCTCTTTCAAAGAATGATCTTTTTTGGCAGGTGTTGACTTCCTGCTATTAAAAAAATGGGAAAAACAGCAAAAATATACTTCCTTTTTCTCTCCCCTCTTTATTCTACCTCTTACTTACTTCACCTTACCTTTCTTGGGGCCTTTGGGTGTGAACACGCACACACACACACACACACACACACACACACACACACTTCCCAAAACAGACCATGATTTTTAGAGGTAATGTAGAGGAAATATTTAAGGAAAAGGTATATAGTTCTATACACATCATCTGCTGGGATTTCCTTGCCCCAATCATAGGTAGTGCTTTACATTATTCTGAAGAGTGGTTTCAGTTTCCTCTGCTGGTAGAACACCGGCTGATATGTGACTAATAAGGTCCATAACAGTTTTGCCAAATCATAGAACCATTTGCCTCAATCACTTCCTTTACTTACACAGAGAAGAAACTAGGCAAATCTTGAAGGATAAAAATTATTTCACGGGGCTTCCCTGGTGGCGCAGTGGTTGAGAGTCCGCCTGCCGATGCAGGGGACACGGGTTCGTGCCCCGGTCCGGGAAGATCCCACATGCCGCGGAGTGGCTGGGCCTGTGAGCCATGGCCACTGAGCCTGCACGTCCGGAGCCTGCACTCCACAACGGGAGAGGCCACAACAGTGAGAGGCCCGCGTACCGCAAAAAAAAAAAAAAAAAAAAAAAAAAAAAAAATCTTTCTGGAGGACTTCCCTAGTGGCACAATGGTTAAGAATCCACTCTCCAGTGCAGGCGACATGGGTTCATGCCCTGGTCCCGGAAGATCCCACATGCCCACGGAGCAAATAAGCCTGTGCGCCACAACTACTAAGCCTGCGCTCTAGAGGCCACAAGCCACAATTACTGAAGCCCGCGTGCCTAGGGCCTTCATACCACAATAATAGAAGCCACTGCACTGAGAAGCCTGTGCACCACACTGAAAAGTAGCCCCGCTTGCTGCAACTAGAGAAAGCCCACGCGCAGCAATGAAGATCCAATGCAGCCAAAAATAAAATATAAATAAATAAATTTAAATAAATGAGTTAAATAAAAAATAAAAATTCTTTCTGCACTTTATACTATGTCACACTCCACTCACTGATCCTTATAATCTGAAGGGAAACATTTATTTTTCTTCTTTCTACAACAAAATCAAAGTAGAGCTTTGTTCTTCCAACTACATATACAATGGTATTTAATACTCTTGCTGTAACTTATTTCAAAGTATTAATTTTTGACATGTATTGTCCCACAGGCTATGAAAATTTATTTCCCTAGACTCTGTTCTGTAAACAATCCAGAAATTTGATCAAACTCATTAACCATTTGTATCCCTTCTACTTCGATGCAATAAATGGAAATTAGAATTTCAAATTAGCATGGAAAATATGAGCTTACTTAACTTTGTTGCATGGTGAGCAAAAGGTCATATCTCAAAAGAAAATTGGAAAGAAACCTTTTTGAAGCAAAAATTAAGAATTAAAACCTTTGCAACCTCAAAATGAATCTTAGAGATTTCCAAGAACAGACTATATTTTTTTCAAAAGAAGATTTAGACTGTGTGATATCTTTTTTCTAAAGTCAGTTACTCAGTACCCATGTTCTATCTATGTGACCTTGTACAAGCTGCTTAATGTCTATTTCTTGTTTGCAAAACACAGTAAGTTGTTACCAAATCGATAGCAATTAATGATGTTAACTTTATTATTTATTTATAAATAATTGTATTATTATTATGCCAGTCCTCTGTCCAGTTTGCAGTGTTTCCATTTGTACCCTCAAAGAGACATTTTCAGAAGAGAATTGTCCAAATAACACCAAAAAAAAGTTTTCCCCTTAAGATTGAAAATAAAAATGTATATATATAGGCTACATTAATCAATTAAGAAAGCCAAATATTCTCAGGCAGTATGCAGAGATGGCACAGATTACTTTATGGTGCTGTCTCAACTTATAAATCAAGTGAAGTTTTTAAGAAGAATGGGCCTATTGTACCTATGCTTCATGGCATAACCAGCATTCTTACTAAGCATATGTTACCCTTTAAAAAAAATTCTTGATATCTCAACATATGCTTAATTCAATTAAATGATAACAGATTTTATATACATATATATATACATGTATCATATATATATACTTCTCTATGAAAATTTAACTTCCAATGTTGAGAATACAGACTCAATTATTTCCATATCAGTTCTTTCTCTTTGTGTTGTATGAAGAGTAGCATTTTGCAATCCAAACATTTAATTGCCAACACCTTCCTCACACCTACCCCGCTCTACTCTGAAACATGCATACAAGCATGCATGGACATCTCTTGCCTGCATTTTATGGAAGAATAGTCTATTCCCAGAATTGAGTATATGAAAAGGAGGGCAGGATATAGCAAATAGGAAATTACCTAGTTTCTCTTGCACGGGGAAATTTCATTATTTCATTCAAACTGAATTTTCTATACTCAGTCCCTTAGTTCTTGGTCTGTATCAGTTGTCCCAATTCTCAAATTTCATACTGCGAAAAGTCATTAAAATAAAGTCAAAGGCTGGTATATCCAATATTTCATTTTATCAGGTAAGAATAACTTTAAAAGTCAAAATTTTATTTAAGATAGGACATTTTAACTCCAAAAATGTAGAAGGAACATAATTGCAGATTAAAATAAACAGTTTATAATTTTACACCAACATGTATACCACATGATAACCAATTTTACTTACTTTATTCTAGACTCTTGAAAGTTCATCACCGATGAAATCTACCCATAGGTGGTATTAGGATTCATTGCTTTATTCCATACAGCTTTTACCCCATACTGTCTTATATGGGTATTTTTAAAAATCGATTTTATTTAACATCTTTTTTCTGCTTTGTATTACCCACAACACATTGTCAGATGATTCATTCAGAGCATGCAGTCAATATATGTTTGCAGGGTGAATGAATAAAACAATGACATTTGTTTCATTTCATTTCATTCATACATTCATTCATTTATACAATACCAGATTCAAATGACAAATAGATTATGTCGATTAGACTTATGCATACTCTGCTGTCTTTTAAGATGGATAATTAACATTTATTCTTAACAAGATGATGCTTTAAAAATTTAAACTACGTTTAAAAATCTTAGTATGTTATTTACAAAAAAAAAAGATTTTGATGTAAAGAAACTATACCATATGCCAGTGAAGTCAGAGCATTCTAAAAACTGTTCTTAACAATTCAATTGTAACTGAAGTTCTCCAACCATGTCTAATATAGGAATCTGCTGACTTAAAGTAACTTTAATTATATTACATGTGACTGTTGAACTTCTCCTTTGGTTATTGCATAAAAGAAGCAACTAATGGCTAACCCTACCTTGCTGTTTAATTCATTTTATACTCCTACCTTCTGTATTTCAGATATTAACACCTGAAAGACACCAGTTTCTTACAAAACAAATGCTTAAAAATAAACTTATTCCATTTTTTTTGATATTGCATTTTACATCTAATTGTTTTGTGTATCCCTTAACTGCTTATTGTGGATATAGGTTATTTTACTACTTTTGTCTTTTAACCTCCCTACTAGCTTTGTGTGTGGATGATTTCCTAACTTTACTGTATGTTTGCCTTTACTGGTGAGCTTTTTCCTTTCATAATTTTCTTGTTTCTAGTTGTGGCCATTTCTTTTTGCATAAAGAAGTTCTTTTAATATTTGTTGTAAAGCTGATTTGGTGGTGCCGAGCCCTTAGCTTTTGCTTTTCTGTAAATCTTTTGATCTCTCCATCAAATCTGAAGGAAAGCCTTGCTGGGTAAAGTATTTTTGGTTGTAGGTTTTTCCCTTTCATCATTTTAAATATACCGTGCCACTCCTTTCTGTCCTACAGAGTTTCTGCTGAAAAGATCAGCCTTATGAGAGTTTCCATTTTGTTATTTGTTGATTTTCCCTTGTTGCTTTTAATATTTTCTCTTTATCTTTATTTTTTGTCATTTTAATATCAATGTGTCTTGGTGTGTTCCTCTTTGGGTTCATCCTGTATAGGACTCTCTGCACTTCCTGGACTTGGGTGACTGTTTCCTTTCTCAGATTAGGGAAGTTTTCAGCTATTATATTTTCAAATGTGTTCTCAGCTCCTTTCTCTCTCTCTTCTCCTTCTGGGACCCCTGTAATGTAAATATTAATGTATTTGATGTTGTCCCAGAGGCCTCTTAAACTGTACTCATTTCTTTTCATTCTTTTTTCTTTTTTCTGTTTAGTGGCAGTGATTTTCACTACTCTATCTTCCAGCTTATAGATCTGTTTCTCTGTATTTAGTCTACTGTTGATTCCATCTAGTGAATTTTTCATTTCAGTTATTGTATTCTTCATCTCTGTTTGGTTGCTCTTTATATTTCCTAAGTCTTTGTTAAAAACTTCTAACTTCATGTTCTGTGCATCCATTCTCCTCCTGAGTTCTTTCATCATCTTTACAATCATTATTCTGAACTCTTTCTTGGGTAGATCACCTATTTCCACTTCACTTAGTTCATCTTCTGGGTTTTATCTTGTTTTTTGTCTGGAACATATTCATCTGCTTCCTCACTTTGTCTAAGTTTTTATTTGTATTTTTATGTATGTGGTATGTTAGTTATGTTTCTTGACCTTAGAGAAGTGGCCTTCTGTAGAAGAAGTCCTATGAGTCCTGGCAGTGCACTCCCCTCTCATCGCCCAAGCTATATGCTCTAGGGCTTCCCCCTAAGAGGGCTGCATGGGTCCTTCTCTTGTGACCGGCTGACTATGTGGGTGGTCTGGTAGATTTGGTTGGCCCCTGGCCTGGTTGGTTGCCAGACCCTGCCTTGTGTAAATCCTGTTGGCTACTGGTTAGCAGGGCCTGGTCATAACGTGGCTAACTGCAGAACCCCAGGGGGCCCTGGGACTAGCGCTGGCTCACTGGTGGGCAGAATCAGGGTCTAGAAGACTCTTAAGCAGTTGCCCCCTACTGGTGAGTGAAGCCAGGTTCTGGGTTAGTGCCAGACTACTGGCAGGCAAAGCAACATCTGGAAGGATGCAGAACCCAGGGATCACTAACCTGGTGTCAGATCACTGGTGGTAGGGGTCAGTTCCTGACACAGTTGGGTATGGGGTCTGGGTTGTCCCAAAACTTGTGATGGCCTGCTAGCAGGTAGTGCTAGGGCCCAGTTGGTCCCAGGGTAGGGTCTGGCCTGCTGTGTGCAGGCCAGATCCACAGGCTGCAGGACTGTGTTTTTCTTGCATCTGATGTCTGTCCCCTGGTGGGTGAGGCTGTCTAGAGGCTAGTGCAGGCTTCCTGGAGGGCAGAGCTGATGCCGGCCCACTGGTAGGTCTTGGCCTTCTGGTGGACAGGGGCCCTGTGTAGAGGTGTGTCTAGAAGCCGCTGTGGGCTCTGGAAGTCCTTAGACAGCCGGTCTGCCGATGGGTGGGGCTTTGTCCCCACCCAGTTAACTGTTTGCCCTGAGGCATCCCAGTACTGGCTGTTGGGTTGGGTCAGCTCTTGGAACTAATGAGCTTGAGGGAGGATCCCACAATGGTGCTCACTAGCACTGGTTTACACACAGTAGAATGAGCTTCTAACTATGACTGCTGCCAGTGTCTATGTCCCCAGGGTGAGCCACAGCCATGGCCCACATCTCCAGGAGACTCTCCAAAACCAGCAGTTAGGTCAGGCCCCGGCTCCCATCAAATTATTGCTTTTGCCCTGGGTCCTAGTTCACATGAAATTTTGTGTGTGCCTTTAAGAGTGAAGTCTCTATTTCTTTCAGTCCTTCGAGATTCTCCAAATTAAGCCTCACTGGCCTTCAAAGCTAAATGCTCTAGGAGGTCGTCTGGTGCAGGACCCTTGGGCTGGGGAGCCCAACTTGGGTGTCAGAGCTCTCACTCCTGTGGGAGAACCTCTGAATTATATAATTATTCTCTAATTTGTGGATCTCCCACCTGGGATATGAGACATGATTATATTGCAAGTCCACCCCTCCTATGATCTGATTTTGGTTCCTTCTTTATGTCTTTAGTTGTAGAAGATCTTTTGCAGTTTTTGTTTGTTTGTTTGTTTGTTTTTTGGTACACGGGTCTCTCACTGTTGTGGCCTCTCCCGTTGCAGAGCACAGGCTCCGGACGCGCAGGCTCAGCGGCCATAGCTCACGGGACCAGCCGCTCTGCGGCATGTGGGATCTTCCTGGACCGGGGCACGAACCCGTGTCCCCTGTATCGGCAGGCGGACTCTCAACCACTGCGCCACCAGGGAAGCCCTGCAGTAGGTTTTTGTCTTGTTCATAGATAGTTGTTCTGAAGCTAGTCACGATTTTGGTGTGCTTGTGAGAAGAGGTGAGCTCAGGGTCTTTCTACTCTGCCATCTTGGCTGATCTCCCATTCCATTTTTTAAAGCAAATTTATATTAAACTATAATTTTACTCAAAATACTGATGCATTTTATTATTTTTGTTTCTCGTGCTTTTCATTTGCACTGGTACAACCTAAAATATTAAATATGCTCTTCCTAAATATTTTATATATTTACATTTCAATTTTTTTTTATATAATTCAGAAAAACATTTCCCCAGAGCTGACAGACTCTTATCTCTGAAGCTGTTGGAAATAAATATCAAAAGTCCAGTTGTATTTTCATTATATCTTCTTCAGGATAGTTGTGATTTGGACTTCTGTAGAAGTTAGTTTCTTAAGGCAAAAATCAGTAAACCCAATGAGTTTTAAGTTTACTATTAGACATTTATTCAACTTAAGTTTTATCCAAGAACTTTTTAGAAAATTCTTAAAATTTACAGTAAATTCAGCAATTAGACAAATGTTCTTGAAATCTTGTTATTCTCCTAAATACCTCATTCATAATTTAAAGTTTTCCCACATTCTCATATCATCACTTACAATTATGCAACTTTTTATTTACCATGATTAATAACTGTATTTTTAAATAACTGCATTTATTTATTGTACATGTTTACACATGAATTATTTCTGTATCATTTTACCTTTATGTACCAGTTTTGTCAGTACTCTGTTACAGATTGTAGAAAAATATTTAAATTTAATTTCTTTACTTTCCAATTTTTCCTATACGTTTTTATAGGAATTGCTCACCATCTTTGCATCCATGAACTCAAGGAAGCTGCCCTTTAATTAACCCAGGACAAAGATGATATTTTCCTCCTGTGTTTGGTTTAGGTATGGGCATGCAATAAAATTCTGGACAATAAGATTTGAGGTGATGTTAGCAGAGTCTTCTAGAAAAGGTTTTCTTTACTCTTATAAAAGATCACAATATGCACAGATATGTGCCCTGTGGACATTGCTGTGTGAAGAAATAATGCTGCTATAACCATCTGGCAATTCAGAGCAGGAGGTACCGGGTCCAAAACACTAAGAGAATCAAATAAAGAGGAAAGACCAAAACATCTGGGCTTTTAATGACATTGTTGGGTATCTGAAGCAACTGTGAAACTTTTCCAGATTTCTTGCTCTCTGAGATTAAGCAGCCTCTTATGTTTGAGCCACCTTGGCTATGTTTCTGTTCCTAGTGATCTGCAGCAGTCTATGTGACATCTTCATACTACAAATAAGAAAACCTCAGAGAAATTATGTGGCTGGCCTAAAAGGGTTCAGTGAATGAGTGGTAGAGGCATGGCTAGAATATAAATTTCTAGTTCAGTTCTCTTTCTAGCACATCATGAAATCTATTCCTTAAGAACTTGTTGATTGCACAAATCATTGATTAACAGTGTGTCATATAAAGGTACAGTGTATATGGGGAAGGATTTTATGTGATCATGAGCAATATATATATTATCTTTTGTTGAACTATATGAAACTATCATTCTTTGAACCAAAAAAAAGTTCAAATGTTGGAAATTTCATGTGGTTCAACCTAACAGCTTTATAGAATTCCCATTGCTAATATAGAACACATACAGCTAATTAGTGTACATTAAGTGCTCTTTATTTTGATTCTTAAGTTTGCTAGCTAAAGTTTATGTGGAATTTTCTTCATTTTTCTACAAACTACCTTTATCAGCCTTCTCTTAAGGGTGAATTATAGTTTGTTTAAACTCGATTGAAAAGTTTATGAGCATATCCAGCCATTACAATATTGTAAAATTTTAAGCATCTAAAAGACATGCCCACTTTTTTAAATGAATATTTACAGGGCTCAGTCAGAAACTGCAGCATGCTTCAGATGATAAATTTGCATGCATATAGTAATATGATGTAAATAAGCCATTAAAATATGATGATGTAACAAAAGTGACAAGAAATATACCTTCCATTAGAGAATGCTGCATCATATTTTTACACAAGAAATATAAGCAGTGACTTTTTGCAATATTATAATTTGTTGTATTTTATAACTTACTTATCATTTATGCCAGCCATTTGGGAGTTTATTAAATCCTTTATCCCCAGTATGACTCCCACTGATTTTGGGAAAGTTACATATAGAACCCAAGAGTTTCAATATTATTTTAATCAGTATGAGAATATAGTACTGAAAGGAGGAATTCAAATTTTGTGCTAAGTTGCTCACTAAGTACTTTCTGTTTACTCCCAAAAGTATATTTTCTACATATTGTCATTAACAGGTCCTACAAAAACTAAGGTTGTTTACTTTCAAAAGTTTAAACACCGCTTTAAATGTATAGAGTTCTTCACAAAAATAAGATTAGCAGCTTCAGTATTGCAGTATAGCAATATTATAAAAATTATTACAGAAATCAATAATGCTTTTATTTCTGCAACTATTCGGATGGTAAGATCTTATTTATATAGATATTAAACAAATGCATTATTCACATTTTGTAATGATTTTCTAGAGGAAAAAAGACATTTTTAATTATCTTATGGAAGTGGTGTAATAAATGAGTATAATTTTTTATTAACAGAAAGTTAATTTACATAAAACAAATGCTCATTGAATTATTTAATATGATAATATCTACATGCCTATTCCTGTTTGTCATATTTTGTGCCTTTTGGCGACATCAGAATTATAACAATCTGATTTATGCATTAAATTTAATGCATAATATGACAACATACAGATATGTATGCCTTATAATGTATAATTTAAACAAGATTGCTATCTATTTCACCCATTCTTTCATGGCTTTACCTATTTTCTCATGCAGCCAGAAAATCACGATTAAAATGCAGGTTGCCAGATATGAATGTCTGTTTGAATTAATGATTATTTTCATAAAAATACTCCAACTATGAATGTTTTAAAAAGCTTGTCATAACATTCTCCAAACTTGCACATGACAGCAAGCATGTGTTACTGCATTTTCATCTTAAATATTTGATGACTGCCTCTTTAAATC
This sequence comes from Mesoplodon mirus, assembly GCF_964341445.2. Classification (NCBI taxonomy): domain Eukaryota; kingdom Metazoa; phylum Chordata; class Mammalia; order Artiodactyla; family Ziphiidae; genus Mesoplodon; species Mesoplodon mirus. The sequence goes on from NC_138992.1 coordinate 58,146,152, forward strand.
CAAGATTCATAACCCAAAGGCTTTCATTTTCTTACACCATGTGTAATTCAAGAGACATTTATTAATACAGTCTTATTTGTATGCATCAACAAAACATATCTGAAAAAAAGCAATATATGAACTTCCCAGAATTTTGGACATATTTTAAAGTATTAATTATACATAACAATATTTTATAATATGCATACACTATTTATACTTTCTCTCTCACCCTCCCAATGGAATAAAGATAGGATTTACAATAAAGATGATTCTGGTTAAACATTAAAAACTACAATACAACTGGACTCTCTTTCAAGTTATATTTAAAATGTGTAAACATTTCCTAACCTACCCACATTTTCTGGAAATGATTACAGTGCACAGCTGCAATTTATGAGGTTCTAAAAAACACCGATGCTCTTCTAATAATCTCTTAACAATAATGTCAGTTTTTAAACTGCAAATTCAAATTTAACATAGGTAAATAATGGTACTGGGTCCAGTCATCATTATTATTTAAGAAGGAAACCGACTCACAATTGTAACAGCAATTCCATACTAGGTTACAACAGAAGGTTGCCCATTGATGGGTCACTCTCACTTGACCTTGAGTGTGCAGAAAGGTAGTTCACCATGGTAACCTTGGTCTTGATGCTTTCCGTACAGTAAATCATTTCAGTCTCTTCATGTAATTCTTTTATTGGTTGTGCAACTGAAATGTCATGCTTCACGAACAGAGAATCTGGTAATTTCTTATGGGTGATTAAGCCACCTTTCTAATGTATGAGCATGGATAAAGTTGTATGAAAGTATTTTAACACACACTTAGTTCATCATATCTTTCCTCTGTGTTTTTTAATTATTCTAGTAAACATAGTTTACCCTATTTTCCCAATCTTTAAATATTTACAGTCTATCAATATACTATCAAATATCTGGTATCATTTGATAAGTTATATGATGGTGTTTCTACTTACAATTTCTACATTTCTTTCTAAAGAAAAAAATGTGTTTATGTGTGTGTATATTTATGTTTATGTATAAAGCAAAGCTCTTGAAATAATACTGAAATTTCCAAAAGCAGGCAAGTTTTAAAAGGACATTTTAGGCCTTAAGCCAAAACTGACATTCCACCTTTAATTATGTGTAAATCAAAAGAATGTATTTTAATGACAAATTATGAGAAAATCATGAAAAACATACTCTCTTTAGAAAGTGGTTACAGGGCTTCCCTGGTGGCGCAGTGGTTGAGAGTCCGCCTGCCGATGCAGGGGACACGGGTTCGTGCCCCGGTCCAGGAAGATCCCACATGCTGCGGAGCGGCTGGGCCCGTGAGCCATGGCTGCTAAGCCTGTGCGTCCGGAGACTGTGCTCTGCAATGGGAGAGGCCACAACAGTGAGAGGCCCATGTACAGCAAAAAAAAAAAAAAAAAAAAATGTGGTTACAAAATTGCTTTTTCCTTTATGAACTGTTCATGTAAATATCTCTAGAAAATCATTCCTTTATGTCTTTATAATAAAACTCTACTTTTTTGAAGCTCATTCTGTTTTTACTATATTATTCTCACAATCACATCAGCCACACCCTCTCCTCCCACCCCCTGCACCATCACCCAGCCATCAAATTTGTTGAAATCTTGGCACTTGACTCACAATTTCTTTATTCATAACAATTTCTGCCATCACTCCAGGAGGTTTGAAAAGCCACATGGACAAGGCATCCTCAAATTTGGCTTCTCAATTCCTTCAAATCCTCATGACCTTCAACTCCTTCTCTAACTTTGACAAGTTCTCTTTCTAGAACAGTGTTCCCACTCTAAACTGATGAACTCCTATAACCCTTTAGATCTCAGTTCAAATGTTTCTTCTTCACTGAAGACTTAGTATTCCCTCCAAAAGAAATCAAATTGCCATATTTTTCAGTCTTATTTTCCATCAACTGTATTTCTTACTTTCCTGCATTTTAACTGGCATGCTTATCACAATTTGGAATTCTATTTATTTGATTATTGAATTACTATCTGCCCTCCAATACTGTTAGCATTACAAAGTCACCATTATGGCACATAGTGAGAGCTCAATAAATTTGATAATGAATGAATAACAATAGAAGAAAACACTTACATAGCTTTGCTGTGTGCCAAGAACTATATTTATAAACTCATTTAATACAAAAACACAATCTTCATTTTATAGATGAAAAACCTTGGCTTCAGAGTTTATGACCTAAGAACTATACTCAACTGCTCATGAATGGATAGAGTGAAATGATTATAGTATGCCTACCCGAAAAGGCAAAAATATTAGAGTATAACTGTGATGAGATTTAGTCCATATTTTTTATGATATACAGTAAAACTATGAAGTGGCAAAGCTGAAGTATATTAAAAGTTAAGGACTTTTTCAATCCTTTAACATTTTGAATTGAAGTGTGAAAAAGGTAACACATTTTTATATTCATCTTGGGTGCTTTAACTTCATTCTGATTTTTTTCTTCTTAGTAGATTAACAACGTTCTAAGGCCAGGTTAATATTAATGGTGAATAAAGAAGGAAGAAAATGGACATAAAAGTCTAGAATATGACATTGTTTGGCAGAATTATAGCAAATTACCTTTGGTGTACCTGAATCCTCTGGGTCGGAGCAAATGGTTATACTCAAAAGAGACATAGAGGTGCTGAAGGCTGAGTCTGGCTATTGACATATAAAGAAAATTCTAGAAAGGAAGAGTATCATAAGGGTGGAGGGAACAGTTGCAGAGAAAGGGAAAATTCAGTTAAATAATATCCCTCTTCCAATCCTGGCTTTGCCCCTCTAAATTCTTTAGAGCTGAATCTACATAGCCTTCAAAATATAAGAAAGAATCACACTCATTATATTTCACTTTTTACCAACATTCTATAAAGTATTGAAGACCTGAATATAATATCTGATTCAATAATCAAGAGAAGAGGAAGCAATTTTCAACAAAGCCATCCTCCATGGGAAAGAAACACACTTGAGAGAATATAAGAAGGCTTTCAACTCAGTGGGAAGGGAATGTGAAAGCACTTCATTGAAGCTCATTGTAACTTGTGCACAGTTTGCCTGCCAAGAAATTCTCATTCAATAAAGGGAAATAAATTCCCATTCACTAATAAATACAGTCAAATGCAAAGCTGTTTTAAAAAGTCATATTCTCTAAATATCTCATAAGTGGTTTATGCCTTAATGTAGTTCCCCCAAATTATATTTTATCTCAAGGCTTTTTAAATTATTCTATTCTTTTCTTTGTCTTCTATTGTTCATAGCAAAATCATGTGTTCCTTCATATTTCTATGGGAGGAGCTACATGGGAGGAGGGGATATTTAATTTTGCAGGCTTTGTGCATATGGATAAACAGGAAACAAGATCAATTACTACCAGTGTTAACCATCATCACACAATCTCTCTGTCGGCCAAGGCTCAAGTGTCATCTCTTGACCTGAACATTGACCCAGGAGTCAGGAAAATAGCCCTGGGGTTGTATTTTCCAATAATATACTAGAGACCTATAACAAGCTCACAGCCAAGTAGTAAAACACTTCTTAACTCACAGGACCATCAAATAGGATTAAGTGCTTTGAAATCCATGGATAACAGGTGCTCCAAGGACTGAAGAACTCACCAGGTCACCTCTTTCCCTCTGGGTCACTCACCTCTTTGCTCTTCACATTAGAATATTGATGAGAGGTGAGACAGAAGATGCCCATGGCAGCAAAAAGTGCTGTAAGGGAAGCCTATCAGTTTCTCATATACAGATATATGCTGTGATGCTAAAAATTCTATAAATGATCTTTAAAAACATTGATTCATTTTATCATTTGCTGCAATTCTCAAAATCCTTAGAAGATTCTCATTGAATGATAAAACTTGGCTTTATAGAGAGTAACTTATTTGCTTTCACATTAAAAGTACTCCTTATAAGCATATTATTAGCCAATTTTGTGGAGTTTATTTTTAAAAATACTTTGATGAAGTATAATCATCCCATAAGATCGCAGTAGCTTCAAATAAGGATTTAAAAATACAGAAGGTGATCTAAATATAGTATCTCATCTCAATGGGGAAAAAAAATCAATTTGGAACTCAGCAAATGGTCCATTAGTTAACAGAAGTTCACTGATTTGCACAACTCAATTACTTGAAAATCCATAAAAAGTTATCTTCAAATAATCTAATTTTTTAATTCTAAAAAAGACTAGCAAAAACTTCTTTGAAATGAAACATGGTAGTAAATTATGATTTGATTTGAAAAATTTACTTCATTAATTTTAGAAATTCATGCCTATTTGGCATTTTAAAACAGGGTATGGCTGCACTGTAGTGTATTCATCTCCCTAGGTGTACAGTCTACTAAATCAATGGCCTTCAACATGTATTTTTTAATCCTTAGAATTCTTTTATAATGAATTTAGATCCTCCCCCCTTTTCCCATGACAATCTGAAGATGCCCTAAAGCTCTATTTCAAAATCTCTGAGTTACAGGCTGACTCCGCTGGGCTGTCCGCCCATCCGACTGACTTGGGTTTCAGTGAAATAATGTTTCAGTAGATACTCATTTTCTTCATAGACATCATAACAAAGCAGGAAAAAAAATAAAAATACTGTGATATAGTAAAATAGTTTTTGTACTGTTAGCTTATCCTTTCTTAAACAAAATATTAAATAATGTGGTATAGTAAAAGAGTTTGCAAGTTGTTGGATTTTTTTTTTTTTGGAACATGTCAAAAAAGCATAGCAAACCTTTGTAAAAAAAAAGACATATTGACCTTTCCATCTCATTATAAAATTAATTTGTATTATTTGTAGGAGGGAAAATACAAGGGCAGAAACCACCTACGAAAAATATCTAAATGTGGGAATAAATGTCTTTAAATATTAGTCAAGCCAATTTACATAACTTTCTCTAAAGTTAGCTGAAGGGAAAAGTATGTAATTCCAACTTGGCCTTGAAGCACACATATTATGTGCAATGGGCAGCAAAAGCAACTGAGAAATGTTGACTCTAAAGGAATAGGAAGGTGGTATGACACAGCCAGCAAGATGGAAAATTCTGTGGTGAACTGTCCGGTGCTAGTAACACAGATCTACATACTATTGACATTGCTTCTCTCTGGATATCACCTGGGCTCTAGCCAGCCCCCAGGCTGGGTCATCAGGCCATCATTCTCCACTCCTAAAGCTGTAGACAAGAAAGGAGAAAGCTCAGATTTATTCTGTATCTCCACCAAATCCCTATTTACAGTAATAACAATAAAAAAACTTTTGGAGATAGAGTTTGTAGAACAAACAATAACTTCTGTTGCATCAAATGAGTATTTGAGAAAATGTAAAATGCTATGGTGATCTAGCACATAACTGTGAAAATCAATTTTTTTAATGTTAGCCAAACTGATTTACAGAGTTTTCTCAGAATGTACCTAAAATAATGTATCTTCATTTAACTTGGCTGTATGACTCAGATAAAATGTGTAATGGGCTGGAAGAATAATTGAGAATTCAGTGCCAGGGAGGCAAAAGAAAACAAAAATTCCATGAAGTGCCCAGGTATTTGCCAACATGTAGGAAAAATATACTCTTACCTTATTTTGAACAGAATCATTTACTTTATAATCAGATTTTGTTTTCTTGATAAACAAAGCTCTTGAATGTTTTTGCTTTCTGTTTGTTTGTTTACTGTATATTTAATTAGCTCCACTACTTTATTATAATTTAATAAACCTTGTTTATGACTGAAAAAATGAACTCATCTTTACCAAACATTTATTAAGAATACTTCAGTGGTGCCCGTTAGAGTATACCTCACAGGTGTAAGTTCCTTCCTCAATCCTTGTCCACCTACTGCAGCCAAAACTATTGCTTCCATATGGGTCTGTCTATGCTGTACTTCTGGTCCTGTCCCTCCCTCTCTCAAAGTCATTTGTTGACTCCCCACTGCCGCCTGCTTACCAAATGCTAGGCACTGTGCTTATTCCTTGGAATGTATACATTTCTTTAAGCTTTATAACAATTCCAGCAGCTTATACTAATATAATCTCATTTTATAAAATAATATACATAGGGCTTCCCTGATGGCACAGTGGTTGAGAGTCTGCCTGCCGATGCAGGGGACACGGGTTCGTGCCCTGGTCCAGGGAGATCCCACATTCCGTGGAGCAGATAGGCCCGTGAGCCATGGCTGCTGAGCCTGCATGCCCAGAGCCTGTGCTCCACAACGGGAGAGGCCACACCAGTGAGAGGTCCGCGTACTACAAAAAAAGAAAAAATAATAAAAAAAGAATATACATAATTGGCCTAAAGTCATAAAGCCAGTAAGTGGCAGAAAGGATTCCTAGCCAGGACTAGCACATTCCAAAGTCCATGTATTTAACTATCACCCCAAAGCTTTTTCAACATGCCAGAACGTACTTCTTTAAATTTATGTTCCAGGATGCCTTTATATAAGCCCTATATTCCAGCAAGATTGGCTTGGCTGTTGCATAACCCATAACCCATAACCCAGGACTATGCTAGGTGCCTCTCCGTTAATGTGGCTAGCTTCCATAGAATAGCATTAGTGACTAGAAAACGCCATCATCATAAAGCTTGAAAAACTCTCCAGGTTGTCCTTTTATTACAATGCACCAGTCATGCATAAATAAGGAAATTTTCTTCTTGACAGATACTTTCATCATTTTTGTAACTTTTTGTTTATTCAAGTATAGTTGTTTTACAATATTCTCTTAGTTTCAGGTATACAGCAAAATGATTCAGTTATATATATATAACTGAAATTATTTGTTTTGCTCAACATTATAGAGCTTCCTCCAAAATAGTTATTTTCTGGGGATATTTGTTTTGCCTTTTTCGGCCCCCTGCAATGTTATGTTATGCATTCAACATAATAAGAGGATTTTAATCAGAAAATTTAATATTTTAGAGATTGTGTTTAAAAGCCCATCACAGGTTGTGATCTGAATTTATCTCTAGATAAAGAAATATAGTTTTGTTTATATAAAAATGACTGAAGTTAATTATTATAAATTTGGACAAATTGTGACCTGATGTCATATTTGTAAAAGTGTTTTCATTATAATTTGTTGAAGAATTCAAAATTTAGGGAAAAGTATCTCCAAACAACATAGTACAAAATATTTAAAAACTGAGTGATATTCTTTTTAAACCTTATTAAAAAACTGAGTGCAAATGAATAAATAGAGTTAAGTAAGTGCAACCTGAGAAAACAATGCTCTTGTCCATATGTTGAGACTAAGATAACGATATTAGCTGGCATTTATTGTGCACCTACTAGTTGCTCAGTTTGCATGAATTAGCTCAACATTAATCTTCATAACGCTTCCTACAAGAGATATTGTAACTATTGGGTTGGCCAAGAAGTTCGTTCAGGTTTTTCCATAGCATCTTATATATTATTGTATTGCATAGGTGTAACTGTTATTCTCCCCAAGTTTACAGATAAATACACTTACACAGAAGGAGTGACAAAACTAGTAAGAGATGAGATTCAAACTCACATATCCTGGATAAGGAGCCTATGTCCTTTACACAATGCTGGACTGACTACCATTTCCTGCTTGTGCTTTGAATTATATGGCCACATCCAAAGACATCAGGCATGAGATGATGCTTCAATCTCTCCTTCATAGTTCTGGAGGCTGGAAATCCAAAATCACTACCACTGGTCTGAAATCAAGGTGACATCAAGGCCATATTTGTAGAGAGTATGTTCCTTGCCTCTTCCATCTTCTGGTGGCTTCCAGCATTCCTTGGCTTGTGGCTGCATCACTTGAATCTTCAAGGTCAGCATTTTCAAATCTCTCTCTGCTCCAGTTTCACATCACCTTTTCCTCTGTGTGTGTCAAATCTCCCTCTGCCTTTTCTTATAAGGGCACTTGTGATTCAGGACCCACCCAGTAATTCAGAACAATCTCCCCATCTCAAGATCTTTTCTAAATAAGATAACATTTACAGGCTTCAGGGATTAAGACTTGGTATCTTTGGGGCCCTTATTCAGACTACTCTACTACCCATCTATAAATGCAATGCTGCCTGAATGAGAGATACATATGGCTGAAAGAGAAAGTATCAAGGAATTTTGTCAAGTAATAAAGCTCAAGGATCCCTTGTAAAGTCAGTGCCCTTTCAGCAGTTTGTTCCATGCCTTCCAAATCTGCATTTGTACCTACTATAACCAGATCTGAAGCCAATTACAGTACCTGATGTTCATTTGGGTGACCAAGTCATCACTGAGAGATTAACTAACAGTAATCACATTTTTCATGATACAGCGCAAGTAAAGATTGAGACCCCCAGGTAAAATTGTGATGTGAAAAACAAGTAATTTACTGCCATTTGCAACAACATGGATGTACGTTGAGGGCATTATGCTAAGTGAAATAACTCAGGCAGAGAGGCGGAGAAAGACAAATACTATATGATTTCACTTATATGTGAAATCTCAAAAACAAAACAAAGCAAAATAAACAAACAAAAAACAAACAAACATCCCACCAAGCTCATATATACACAGAGCAGAAGAGATTGGTGGTTTCTAGAGTCAGGGGATGGGAGGTGGGCCAAATGAGTGAAGAGGATCAAAAGGTACAAACTTCTTGTTATAAAACAAAAAGGTCCTAGGGATGAAATTACACCATGGTGAAAATAGTCAATAATACTGGATTGCATATTTGAAAGTTGCTCAGAGAGTAGATCTTAAAAATTCTCATCACACACACAAACAAAAATTCTATAACTATGTATGATAATGGATGTTAACTAGGCTTATTGTGGTGATCACTTCACAATACATACAAATATTGATCACACTTGAAACTAATATACTGTATGTCAATTATATCTCAAGTTTTTTAATTACAGAAAAGACATTCAAAATATCAACAATAAACATATTTGCCTAAAGAAACAACAAAAGGGGCTTCCCTGGTAGCACAGTGGTTGAGTCCGCCTGCCGATGCAAGGGACACGGGTTCGTGCCCCAGTCCAGGAAGATCCCACATGCCGTGGAGCGTCTGGGCCCATGAGCCATGGCTGCTGAGCCTGCGCGTCTGGAGCCTGTGTTCCGCAAAGGGAGAGGCCACAACAGTGAGAGGACCGCGTATCGAAAAAAAAAAAAAAAAGAAAAAAGAAACAACAAAAACAACAAAAAAAGGTCATTTAGTACACAACTTTCTACTCTGTCTGTTCCAGGTTACAGGGACATTGGCCCTGTTAGTATAATAATGTTGACATTTAAATATAGTGGCCATGTGGTAAAAGGAAAGAAAGCTTAGGATCTTGGCAGATACGGAAATGGGATATATTAAATCTAGATTCTGAGTATACCTCATCCTCATCGAAGGAGTAATCTAGAAAAAATTGCCCAATAGCACAGGAATGTAACAAAGAAACTAGATCTTAATAATGATAATCACAGGCTTGTACCTTAAATGATCTTGGGATTTAAATTTATATGAATGGTATAACATGGGAATTCCCACACAGGCTACTTATCCTTCTGGGACATATGACGAAAGCAATAGAAGCCCATACCACAGAAATATATCTTCTGGATGACCACACACATACACAAAGACTCACTGAAAATAAGCAAGCTAACATAACGAAACACAAGAGGAAAAACTCAGTAATGAAAAGTAGTTACCAGATGCAATGGATAGTAGAGTTAGACTCTAGAATTGCAGAAAATAGAACAGTATGATAGGTATTGTATAAAGTAAAAAATCTTTAAAGTGGTTAAAGCATAAAGAGGAAACATCTCAAGCTTCCATATAAAAGAAAAAGCATATTTGAAAAGGAATTGTTCTGTTTTTCAAAAATTAAAATATGTGAGTTATGTTAACAAAAAATCTTGGTCAATGGGTTAAACAGCCTACTAGAAACAACTAAAGTAAAAGTTAGTTAACTGGAAAATAAATCTGAAAAAATTACTTGGAATGCACAAAGATAGCAAAAGAAATTTTAAGAAAGAGAACAGTGAAGTTAATCATCATAGAGAATAGAAGAAGCTTAATTGCTATTTAGAGGGAAATGTTCAACCTTAAATAATAATATTGGAAAAGAAATGCATAAAGGAAAAAAGACCAAAGATTAATGACCTAAGTCTTCACAGCTTGAAAGTTAAAAAAAAAAAGATAAATCAAAGAAAATAAAATAAAATTATAAGACATAAAAAAAAATTAAAGAAATTTTAAAAAATAAATAGAGAAACTAAACAAACTCAATGGCCAGTTTTTTGAGGAAAAACCCATATCTGTCTGGATGAAGGTATCTGCAATTCATACCAATAAAACTAGATTAGAATCTGAAATAGAATCTGAATATACTGTAAATCACTGAGAAAATGAAGAAAGCATATGTACAGACAACCCACAAAAGAGCAGCCAAATAAAGTATACACTTGGCTTTTAAGAAAAAAAAAATAAGGAAGAGGAAAATTTGTTTGAGCTTCTTTCATAATTTAAAAAGAAATCTAAAAACAAGAGAATCAAATGCCGAGTTCAGCCAGAGATCCAGGAAGATGGGGCTGAAAGAGTAACCATTGGATTTGAGAATCCAGAAATCAAGGGTGATCTTTTTCAGATCATCAGTGAGGTTAAAATCAGTTTGCAATACATTGAGAAACAAATGTGAAGAAAGGAAATGGAGACAGAGTAATGACTTTATTAAATATCACAAATGATCCAGTAAGAGGAGAGAGGAAGTTGGGCGCTTGTTCAAAATAGGTTGCTTTATTAATTTTTTTTCACTTGATTGTTTTATTGTGGCTGAACTGTGAGCTTGTTATTAAGCTGAGAAGTAGCCACAAGAGAGGACAAAGCCCTTAAAATGAGAGAGAAAAGAAACGATAGAGCAAGACTCCGGAGAAAGCAATCAATTACACCAATGCAAAGTTTAGCCTTGAGCAAAAGAGTAATGAGAATGCCTTCATTTTTAACTTAACGTGTGTAGGAGGACACTGAGCATGCATGAAGTTGAGGATATTCCTTAATATAAGAGAGCAAAGCAAGGGGCAGGGACTCTAATATTAGGTGAAGGAGAAATGATTTAGATATAAAACTGTGGCGATCTAAGCAAATGTCAGCCCACAACCATATTTTATTCATGCAAAATATATATTACACAAAGCTAAATTAAACATGGGCCATCATGGCCTTAAGGAGCTCACCATCTACCAGGAAACATGAGACCTGTTTATGCACAGCCAAGATAACTAATATGCTATTCATCCCTCCTTTCTCAGTATATGCATATTAGTTGGTTCTTTCTCCCTTAATTTTGTAAGATTACATAGCGTTCTCTGGCCCTCTTTCTTCTCAACTGTCTAAAGTAAAATCATGAAATAACATGAAAAAAGGAATATTTTCCAAAGTACCAACATTAAGCTAAGGCTCCCTTCCACAGCTTAGAATTGTGGTCTCGGTAGCAGCTCATCAAGGGCTGTGAAATAATTTAGGCTAAATGTATGAAAGAGATGAGGAAAAGGATAAATCATTAAAATCATTCAATTTCCTCCCCTCCCATACCAAACACTCTTCACCTTTGGGAAAAGCATTACCCCCACTCTCTAATGTGAAACTGACTTTTGTCACACAGCCAAAATATTTTAAAGATGGACATAACCAATCTATGGACCATTTCTCAAAATCCCGTCCTTAACATAAAATATTAAAAGTTATGTTTTAGGAAGGTAAAAGTTTCAAGTTTGTATTATTTAACTTCGTTGAAGATTATTTTAATGATGATTTCATCTTTTAGACTTATTTGAAAATATTGTACCAAAGGAAGATGGTCAACATTTATTTTAAATACAATTTATACCAGCCTTTGGTTTTCATCAATAAATGTAGAGACCAATGAACTTATTACCAGTTATGATGTGAATAATATGTATTTTTCCAAGACAGCAATGTCTTTGTATGCATGTTGCTAAAGGAAGGAAATTTATTACATATTATGTCTTTTACTTTAATTTCACAAGATTAAAATCAATTTGCTCAAATTCCAAAGAAATTGTAACATATCTAAAGTTAATTACAACTTTATTTTCTATATTTAATTATGTTTTCTTCTAAAGAATAAGCATCACTCATCAATTAACTGCATTTTATGGTTGGCATATTACAAAGAATCACTGAAGCAGAGTAAAATGTTTAAAGGGGGGTTGGGGGGAACCCCAGAGCACACAGTTCTCGGCCATGCCAAGACATTTGCTCCTTTTTACTTTTAAAAATCTCTTCATTGTTTCATTAATATTCTTCTTTTTAAGCACTGTAGGAAATACAGAGTGTACGTCTGATACACTATTTCTGGACTATGCAGCAACAAAGTGTATAAATTCACTTGGCCGCTCAGAGTGACAACTTGAATTTCCTTAATATATAGTTACTTTCTCTGAAATTAAACAATTAATAAGCCAGCAGCTATGTGAATTATAAATTATTCATACTTACTCTACCAATGAACATTACTCAATTATAAAGAGATACAGAAATTAAGACCAAGAGAAAAAGTCAACCATAGCCTTTAAATATTGAGACTCTGCTAACCCAGTCTCTTTAAACATATTTGATTTGTATAATAACATCAATATGCACAGCTATCCTTGCTACTCAAGTTTCCAACAAAATAACGAATTTACGAGTATATATATGCTGTCAACCAGTAACAAGAAATACTCATCACAATTCTGTAGTCTTTGACTAAAAGGGCTTATTAGAGTTCTTTCAAATAATTGTACCTCATTAAATATTTAGTATTAAATCTCCTGGCTTCCCAAAGAACTTGAAGCACACTGAAAAACATCTTTAGAATTCCTTCATAGTTTGCATACCAATAGCTTTATACCAATACATTCAAAATTATAATGATCACAAAAGCAAAACATCCACCTGGACAATGGCCCAAGACAGTCAGTTATGATGCTCTGCATCATTAATGAACACAGCTTCAGCAAGAAACTCACCACTTATAATCATCTAATGAGAAGTTTCAACATGTTTATCCCCAACATGTGCAATTTATAGATTATGCAATTACCCATTCTGATTAATTTATTTAAAATAAGTCAAGGAAAGAACTACAGTTCCTAGTCTGCATTTTTACCAAGAGTAAGGCAATAAAATAATAAGAGTATATGGATGGTAAATAGGGACTTAAATGGGGAGATGGAATTAATCAGAGTAAGATAATTAGAATAGCTGCTTGGTTATAGCTATCAATCAAACGTTAGTGTCAAGTATAACCTAGAAATAGATTTGAAACTCTTCTTCCATTGATGCTCTTCAGAAATAATGTGCTTGCCTCTCAAAAAAAAAAAAAAAAAAAAAAAACAGGGAAGGACTATTGAAACGTATCATTGGATGCATTATCTCACTGTTTTTTGGAAGCTAAAAGAAATGGAGAAGCTGGGTTTATAATATGGAAAATTAAGAACATCTGAGTCTTAGTTACAATTATTTTTATATTCTGTGCCCTTGAGCATTTGTAGAGATGGTCTGATGTGATATATGGTCAGCTCAACAAGACAGCCAAAGAAATATTCCACACTTCCTCAGTAGGGATGTAGAACTTTTTGCTATTTTGTGTCAGGGAGGAACAGAATCAGGAAAGCTTTACTGGTACTCAGAAAAGGTCACTGCTAGTAGTGGTTCACATTCAGGGTCATAATACTGCAAAACCATGAAAACTCACTTGCTCAACTTGGAAAATCACTAACTACATGTTAGTCCTCTCTTACAAAATCAACCAACACATATATAGAGTGTCCCTAATAGACACCAGCACTATGTTAAGTGCTGTGAGAAATATATTAAAATACCAGATGCAATTACTATAAAAGAGCATATGGTTTAATTAATGAATTAATTTCTATTAATACAAAATAATGGCACTCTACAAAAGTATAAGTTGCGTACAATAAGAGATGCTGTAGATAAAAGGGCTACTAAAGCACAGGTAAGGTGGATCTCTTCATTGACCACCAGCATGGTCACTTTGTTAGAAATGCAGACCCTTAGACTCCAATCCAAACCTACTGCACCAGAATCTGCATTTTAGCAGATGCCCAGATCTTGGGATTTATAAGCACATTCAAATTTGAGAAGCCCATCTTAGATGTTTTCTTAAGAACAATGGTACTTAAGTCAGTGGTCAACTAATGAGTTGGCCAAGCACAGTGAGGAAAAATGAACGAGGAGAGTTCAGGCAAATGGTCAGAGGAGAAAAAAAAAAAAGCTTAGCATAAGAGATCTGAGGCATCTTCCTGGAAGACTTTAGCTTGCCAAGTTAGCTTGTGGAAGATTTTAATCAGAGTGCTAAGGATAAATCTTGATGTATAGAATGGGTCTATGTAAGAGGTGACCTGAAAGTTAGGTTGAGGGAACCACTGGATATGTTTAAACAGACCAGTTCTTTTATAATAAATGTGATTCACTGTTCAGACTCCATCCTGCAGAATTGAAGACCTTACTCCCTCAGCTGCCTTGAGCATTGGCTGCTGGTGCCTCAAAGTTGAGAACTTACTTGAGAGCTGCCCTCAGTCAAAGGGAGCTGCTTTACCCACGTTTACACCCTTTTTCTGGAGGCAGTTCACATACATTATTGGCTGAGGCAGGGAACAAAGGCCTAGCCTCTTGGCCTCAAATGGGAACATCTCTGAAGGGCTGGTCCAAAGTCAGAGCTCCTTCTGTGGGGAGATGAGTTATCTGGCACAAATGCACCTCATTTTAATCTCTCCCCCTATTCAGTCCTGCTTTTCTTTCCTCATTTTCTCACATGTATTGTTCCCAAGAGAAGCTGCCCAATAAATTTCCTGCACATAATTGTCTATATGAGTGTTTGTTTTCAAAAAACCTGACTTAATACCACTTTCCTCAAAAATGGTCATCATCCCTAAAAAAAAGTGGATAATTAGTTCATCTATATAATTTTATTCTGGTATTATCCTTTGGTTATTTGGTTAATATGCTTTAAGTATCCACCTAGAATTTACATTTCTTAAAGGCCATAAAGGTATTTTATTCTTCAAAAAAGATTCACTAAGATAAAGATTTGGGTACATAATAAATATTTAACTCTCATTTTATGAATTTAAAAAATCATCTGTGTGAAGTTCTTTTATGTTAAAATTTCTGTGCCATGCATGAGACAAGCAAATTAATAATTTTAGAAAAGCACTTATGAACTGAGACGTAACTATTTCCAAGCCGATTTCAACCCTGTGTGTCGCCCATATCAGGTCCCTCATGCATCTCTGTTACAGGACTTGGAACATCCTAGGCACACAGGAAATGTTGGTTAACTTCATGAATAACTGAGTAACAGTCCACCTAAGTGTTTTTATTTAATCCTCCAGGTAACTTCCAGGTAAGAGCATCCATTACAACAGAAAGCTAAGCACTCTAGAAACACCTAAGTTTGAAAAAACACATATTCCCAGGCTCGAATTAGACTTCCTGAATTAGAATCTCTATGGGTTTTCATTGCTTTTTCAACTGAAATGTGTGTTGATTTCTAACAAGTCCCCAAGTAGTGCTGAGGGCCAGTGGCCCATGCTACCAGGAAGAAGGTTCAAGTCAGATGAGTGACTGTATGATGTTACAAAGCTCCTCAGAAGCTGAGATCTGGTTCCTCAGATTTCTATTTCAGGTTATGCTCAGGTTCTATTCCCAAAGATTATGCTTCAACTTGTCCAAGATGGAGTCTGGGCACTGACTGACTTTTTCTCCTAATACGCAGCCAAGATTGAGAACCACGGCTACAGCGTTTGCTCAAGAATCCAGAAAGTGGTAGAAGCAGCACTACACTTGGGTCTCAATCCAGTGTCCATGCCTTTTCCAAAACCCCACACTATGTCCCTGGAGACTAAAGAGAATTTCTGAATTTCTCCCATTTATTCTGAGATTAGGTTAGACCCTGGTAAATATCTAAAATATATAATAATCACTATTACATAGATTTCTAAAAATTGCATAGTAAAGGACAGATACATGATCAGAAAATAAAAGTGGGTAAACAAGATTTAATTCCTCCCAGAATTCACCAGTAATCTCCTTGAATCTTTAATAAATCTGTCCCCTAGAGATTCCAGAAAGTAGTTCTACGTATTCTCTGAGCAATCATTTCATCATCTGGAAACTGTCCCTTTCCAACTTCTCTCTATATTTGGAGAACACACATGCCTCTACATTCCCTAATTCCCTTGCAAAATTCTAATGAGTGTATTAGTAAAATAAGTTTATTTTTGCTTCCCTTTTTTGTAGGCAACCCACAAATATTTTTCTGAAAAATTATAGTCACCCATCTTGATGAGTGAAAAACACAGGCATAGTTAGTTAGGCACATGTGCAAGCCATCAGTTTTCAACACAACACAGCAGGCGGTAAAGCGCAAATATTTCAGCTGAGGTCTCGGCCACTAGATGCCGCTGATGTGTCTGAAGGCCTAGGAAGTGGATTCTACAGAACTATAAAGGCTTACATCTTGGAAAATAAAATGCTGTTACTATGGTGACCAGCTGAGATTATGGATAATGAGAGTACCATGTTTTCCACTCTCTAAGGAGCTATTGTTCTCCACATATTGCTCTATGCTGAACATTACTGACCTTCAAAATGTATCAAAATCCTTGGTACTTTTCCTTCTAAAACAAAAAAATATTTCATTCAGTACTTCTGTGTGAGTGAGAAGCTGTACACCTCAGTTATTCTCACACACACACACACACACACACACACACACACTATGGAAAGGAACCAACATGTTTCCTCTTACAGAAGAGTGCTCAATTGTCTTCACAGTATATGATGTCATAGTTTCTACCACTTTATGTGTCTCTAAATTCTTTAAAATTTTCCATCTACAAAGATAGAGGAATTGAAGGAGTTAGCCCTTTATCATCTCTGTAATAGCATTAAATATCTAGAATAGAAATATCTAGCTAGAAATAATTGTAGACAAGAACATCCTTTCAGTAGAACAAGGATATAAGAAATTTCCAGTTTAGTTGTAGAAAATCTTGAAATAGACACATTTCTTTTTCTTCTAAAGCTAGCAGTGAACAGGAAAGCAGTCACAGGGAAATAGAAATCTTTTACATAAAACTGGTTGGAACAGGTGTTAAGAGATGTTAAAAGGATGAATGATATTTATTACTTACTAACTATTTGTTGATTATTGATGAATCTTTACTATTTCTATCTCCAGTGAGAAGTCTGTGAAGTTAAGGTTTATCATTAGAAAATTAAATGTAAGGGAAATATTCAGTGGATAGTGTGATGGTCAATAGGAATATCTTACCAAAAAAAAAAAAGTTCCTAAAATATAATTACTTGAAGTTGCATACCTCAAAGAAATAAAAATTAATTAATACATCTCAAAATACAAGCAAGAGAAGAACTAATGATCAGGTTTTTCATGTCAAAAGACTTTACATAATAACTAATGAGTATGAAGAGTAAAAAATGTCATTTTTCATAAAACATGATGAGTTTCCATTATTCCAGAAAAATCCACCCAGTCATTTCTTTCCAAAACTCTCACCAAGCTGCTTAAGCCAAAAGTAAATACGATAGGCCATCTCCTTGGGCCTAATCTCCAATGGCATTAAATGATTCATAGAAATCATAACTTGGTATGTAGTTCTTAACAGTAGTTGCATGTTTTAAAAACAAATAGAAGATGAAGCTGACAAGACATATCTGGAAATAAACGTCAAGAGACTGTCATAATTCTAACTCGGTATTTTGAGTCATAGTTTCCCAAAATACAGGAAATTCTGAATGTACAAGTTTGTGGCCACGCATGTGCAGCTCTTACATCCTTGAAAATGTAAAGGCAACAATTACGGGACTAAAAACAAGGGTGTGAGATACCCCACAATGTATTTAACTCTTTGTATTAGTTTCCTATGACTGCTGTAACAGCACCACAAACCAGCTGGCTTAAAACAACAGAAACATATTGTCTCACTGTTCTAGAGGCTAGAAGTCTGAAATCAAGGTGTCAGCAAGGCCATGCTCTCTCTGAAAGCTGGAGGTGAATCTTTCCCTACCTCTTACTAGCTTCTGGTGGTTTGGCAACAATGTTTGGCATTCCATTGCTGACAGCTGCATAGCTCCAAACTCTGCCTTCATTGTCACATGGCTTCCTCCTTATGTCTCTGCCTTCACTTGGCCTTCTTATTATAAGGACAGCAGTCATGTTGGATTAGGAGCTCTCGCTATGCCAGTGTATCCTCATTTTAACTGATTATGTCTGCCACAACCCTATTTCCAAATAAAATCACATTCTGGGGTACTGGGGTTTAGGACTTCAACATATATATATATTTTTTTTTGCATGGGGGACAGAGTTCCACCCATAACACTCTCACAATACTGTACTAGAAAGTATTTGGTATAGCATTAGGTCTTACAAATAACTCCCATTTTCTTCTCTTGACTTGCAACTTCTTTTTAGATCATGAGATTTACAATCAACTTTATGATGCCATAGTCAAGCATTAAAAATGGATTCCAGTGACCAGAAAGCAGGATGGACTAGAGACCCAAAGAATACAAAGGATTGACTAAAGTCTCTTCTGACATCCTCCTGCAATCAGGGAGAGATGTATCTAAATCATATACTCTTAAACAACATATTGACATTTTTTTCCAGTTGTCATGGCAACTAAACAATTACCCTGTATGGATGTACATGAATGACATCAACAATTATTTTGAGGAAATACTTAATTCTAATAATAGTAATTGTGGCTTCATATTTTACTAAGCAATATATAACACATACCATTCATTCCCCTGTTTCATATAGTTATAAGGAAATTTTTAAAGATTATAGCTTCATGAGGGTACAGATAGCCACAGATGTCTTCCATGCTTCAATCTGCCCAACCAAGGGTATTCTAGTTATATTTAAACAATGTAACTTTTTTTCAAATTTTCATCATGTATTCCCATCAGATTCTCTTCCAACACTATACCAAAAGAGGAAGCACAAATAACTTCCAAAGTATCAAAAAAATCAAAAATGTGCTCATTGATCCATTGATCCTTTCATTCTCATCCATGACTATATCCCATATTCTAAGAATTGTGATAGCTCCTGGATTTAAATACTCCCCAAGCCTGGCAATAAAACTAGGCTACTATGCTAAATCCTAACTAGACCATCAAGCTTCCCATATATTTGTTGAATATACAGTGATTCCTTTGTATTAGAATTTAGAGAAGAATGCAAAGGCCATTGCAAAATGCATATTTTGTAAATTACATTTTGATTAGTTTTCCCAACAGTGATGCTAATGTAATTTTCTTTTGGATTTCAAGGGAAGCTTTGGATTGCTTTTGCAAGTGTTCATTTGAAGAAACAAATATGCTGTCATATTTCCAACAGCCTAAGAGCAGTCACCTGTATGTCCTGTCAATACCACAAACTAAACATGTTCAACACTGAATGCATCATCTTCATTTTCTAACTATACTTATTTATATTTGCTGCTGATTTTTCTTGTTAACATCGTCACTTTTCTATCACCCAGGCTCAAAAATCAATTTTTTCTTCTTTTTTTAAAACATTCCCTTTATGAAGCCTCTCATTCACTTTCTCATTTTAACTCTACTATATTTTTCTATCTATTCCCTCTTCTTTATTTTCACAAACACCACACTCATTACCTCTTTAGAACAATGGTTTTCCAAGTCATCTTTCAACTTGCTTTTCCAGCATATTTATCTCATTGAAGCACAGATCTGATCATGATGTCCCCTTAAATAAAAGTCTATCTTTTCTTCCTTCCATTGGTCCACAGAATAAAGGTCAAAGCCCTTTGTCTAACATTCAAGGTCTTCCATACTTCATCTCCTACCCCCATTTCCTATCTTCCTGTTGCTCATCATACCCAGAACACTAATTTCAACTAAAATAACCGCTATTAACCTGAGCATTCTCAATTCATGACATTTCTCACACTAGCTGCTCAGTGAGAATGCCTTTATATTATATGCAAATTCCATTATTCAATCATAATAATTACTCTTTCTATTTAACTATATGAAACGAGAGCTTGAGCTGATTTACTGCAACCAAATGATACACATTCAAATCCTTCAAAATCTATAGCTTGTTTTAATATCTCTAAGATATATCAGAAATATAATATTTTTCAAAAATCCACAAATTGAATAATTATTTGCAAATTTTATGTTTCCATTATTAATAAAAGAAAGGCATGAATATGGAACTCATTATTAAAAAACTCTCTAATATGTTCTTCTTTGTGTAAAATAAACTATTCAAATTTATAATCACTTTATTCTGAAGTATTCCATAATAAAATTCTTCAAAAATGTATAGCAAAGAGTAAAACACAATTGGTTAACAATTAGATTTCCAATTTTACTTTGCTCACATAACTCTGTTCATTAGTTGACATAATATTTTCATATTTAATATTTTTAATATGATCATAGAAGAAATGAATGTTTGGTGTGAAGTAAGAAGACAAATTAAATTTCCAGTTATATTCTGGTAAGAAAATTTACAAATTAGCTTTGTTACAACCGGAATTATTGCTATCCCCCCCCAAAAAAAGTTGTACAAATATATTATTGAAATGGTCAAATTCAAATTTATTTCTATTTTAGTATAATTCTTTCAAATAAATAAATTGTTTTAAATTTTGTTTCATTTTTAATTATGTTACAACCTCTGCAGATGGCTTTGTTCTTTAAAGATGAGGATTTATTAAATAGTTTTGTTTGATGAAATTATATTAATATAGAAAAAAGATGTTTTCTATATATGCATTACAGAATAGGAAAAAATAAGTATTTTTCACTGAAAAATATTTTTTGAGACTTCCACTCAAGGTGGCAAATAAATGAACTTTCATATACGTCATATGCCCGAAATACATAGTAGTGATTGATAAAATTTAAAAAACAAAATTCACCAGGCCTCAAAACCAATATAGACATTTCTATAAACCAGAGTCCCAATAGGAATCAGGACAGAAGCCCAGGGTAGCTGGACTCCTGGATGGAACAGACACAGTCACAGTTTCTGTTCAGGCAATATTCTGGAAGTGAATGGGAAGACCAGAATCAGAGCCACGCATATAGATGAACTGGATATGAGATATGATGATATGATATGTGATATGATGACCACACATGCCATTTAGTTTAGGAATGAACCAGCTTACATTTATTTTAAGAATGAACCAGCTTACATCTGTTGCCCTCGTGTTTTGTCTGGCTTAGGAATTATCTTGTTTGTTTGCTTGCTTCATTTTTCAATGATTCCCAATAGTTGCACTAAATTAAGTAAGGATGTGATACCTTTTGCCCTTCCAGAATCTTCCAGGTCTGTCCAGTGTTGTGTGAGATGCATGTATAATGAATTGAATTAAAGTAGCTTTGCCTAATTCTTCCCAGATACAATGTAACTAATGATACATATTCTAAGAAAACATGCAGGGTATTTACTGATACCTGTGCTCTGAGAGTAGTAACAAAAGGCTCTTTCCAGCCTCCAGAAGTGGTGAGAGAATTTTTTGATTCTGGCTGCTTTTACAAGCCATTTATATACCAGCCCACTTTGCCACATCCTATGCTTTACCCAAGAAGATAGACCACCCTGTCAGACCACCAGATGGTGAACTGTGCTTTGGCCTGAAAGATGTGCAGTGCTGCCAGTTGTGGTCCTTGGGTGTTGTGGGAAATCATGGTATGTATTTGTAAGATATAAAGGCAAGCAGAGCAGTTGTACTTCAAACTCTCTAGCTATTAGTTGGAATGCATTTATTTAAATAATTCTGTCATTTACTGTATAATGGAAGTATATAACTTTTTTTTTGCAAATAAACCCTTTTGATGACAATGAGCTCAAAAATATGAATGCTTATGCTTAAGGAAATATTAAATATAGAATTTATGTATCCCAAAAGGTTGATGATGAACATATAACTTCCACAAAATGTTTATGGATATATGTTATTCACTGTAGGGTCCTAAGACTATCATGATTACATGAAAACCAAAACACACAAATTTGCCAAAGAACCAGCAGAATACTGTTCCAAGTTAGAAGTTATTTTAAGAAGACCATGCTGAAGACTACAGTTTAATGAAGAAGCTACAGAAGTATATTTTAATACTTCCCTGTGAAGCATGACATTTCATTTAGATCAAATGATTGTTTTTTTTTTAAATTAAGTTCACTCATCTGCAAATTTTCTTATGCTCAATTGAAAAGTTAATCAATTACTGTTAACATGTTGGGTCTAATATTAAAATAACTTCACAGTTTAATGTTCTTGTTTGTATCTGTGTTACTAAATGCTTCAAATAAAATATAGGTTTCTTCCAGAATTGATTGGATTTTTTTCAACAAATTCATGGAATAACACTACAGATGTCAGAAGTTCATTACGCCATAGCTTAAACATGTAAAATTCTTATGAATGTTGTTATAAATTTAGTTTAAAAGTTCAAAAGAAACAATCATCTTTTTTTAGTGATAATACAAATTTTGGTGGAGAATGTTTATGTAGAAATATGTGGAGTTTATGCACAGTTCAAAAACACTTATAGACCAATATGAAGAACACTTAAAGCCACATTTTACTCATCTTTATAATATAACTAAAAAATAATAAATAACAAAAATTTCATTGAATAATGAGGAAATACAGAAGGGGAAGGTCTATAGGAAGATACTCAATCTCTCTTTAAGCAAAATAAAACAATGAGAAACTCACAGAAAATAAAAAGTCATATTATTTTCATCACTTTGTGAAAAGGAAGCTCTAGAGCCATGAGCTAAGAAAGAAATCATGACCCAACACTTCTTTCTGAAAGTACATTCATGTACTCATTTTATTTAAACAAAAATATTGTATAGACTCCAAATTTTCATTTGTAAGTTGTAAAATAATTATAATACCCCTATAAAAAATGAAAGTCATCTAGTAAGTCATGCCTGCAAATGAAATAAAAGCTATAATTTAATATTTCAAAATAAGCTGAAAGAACAAAAGAAATGTAGAAATTATAAAATAAGATACCATTATAAGTTAGAAAATCTGCTAGAAGTCAATGGAGTAACACATCTGAAATGCTGAAGAAAATAAAATAGAATCCACACATTTTATAAGCAAGACAAGCTGATCTTTAAACATAACCTCAGACATCTTGCTATGAAATGCAAGTTTGTGAGATATTGTTTCCATGAGTCCTCCCCAGTGAATACGAAGAGAATGACCTTCAGACAACCACAAACTCTAGACATCATCAACATAAAGACCAGTGGAACCTTGAGGCTGGTCCTACCATTAACATGGTCAGCGCTAGGAAGATGTTTGAATGCCACCAGCAATTTCAGCTTCAAACTCATCACCACCTCACTTGTTCCTGGTTTTGAGCTTGAAAATCTTGAGCAGCTGGCAGCCAACCCTTGTGGAAGTTCAGACCTAAGTTACTCATCAGTGCAAATTATCCTTCTTATTCAGTAGTTTTCATGGGAATGTTCTGGAAGCTGTGTGAGTGATTGCCACTTAATTTTGTCCACTGGGCCTTTGCAGAAAGCAACTATGTTATAAACATTTATGTCACTGTATTTACACTCAAAAAATGCAAAATTGTCTTTGGTCTTTTCAATATATGTATTTTCACAGTTGATGTGACTTCTTGATATTATCCTTTCTCTTTCACTCATGAAAGACCAGTTTTCCACAAAAAGAATGCAATCGAGGAGGAGAAAGAGAAGGAAGAAGAAAGGGGAAAGGGGGAACTAGAAAGGTAAAGGGGGAGGTTGAGAGGGAGGGAAGGAGGAGGAGGAAGAAGGAAGATGAGAGGGATGCGGTGACAGGGAGGAAGGAAAAGACGGTGGACATACAGGCGGAGAAAAGAGAAAGAGGAAGAAAAGGGAGAGAGAAAGGGAGAGGATGAGGGTAAAGAGAAGAGGAAAAGAGGAGGAGGAGGGGGGGGAAGAAGAGCTAACTTCAGGAGGAACTATGAATTCAGAGTAACTGAACAGAGACAGCAAGGTCGACCCCAAGGTCAACACTGCAGTCAGACACAATGGTGTAAGTGACAAGGACGTCAGGATGGCAGGTTAGAGTGAGGAGGTTACAAGGCAAAGAGCAGCATCAAAGTAAGTTTCACATCCACCATGAGGCTTTGCGAATCTCCTGGGATTCTGCCAGGGGAACAAGAGAGATTTGGAAAGCCTGGAGTCTCAATAGTGTAGCCTGTTGGGGCTCAGAAATGAGGCATTTTGCTACCATGTCTGTCTCTTTCACTCTTCCTTCAGGTCGATTAGGCCTGGAGAAGTAGGGGTTACCTTAGAGTGAAAGTCACAACAACAAAATTGTTGTTTATGTTATACCATGAAAAAGTTAACCAGCGATATTAATGTGCCAAACAAATAGCTTCACACATAGGGTCACTGAAATTAATCCTATTTTTGGCCTTGTGAGAAACATCCTTGTGAAAAAACATTTAACTAGTACTGACAGAACTTACTTGGACATCCTCTTTGCTTGTTTGCACAACATAGAGTACTTAAGGTTGCATTTTAGTATGTTGTGAGTCTTGTGAAATGCATTTCTCCCCTTACTTTCACTCCATAGTCACAACTCACATATGCTTAATTTTTCCTTTCCATGGACCAAATATTAATTAATGGATTGTTTGACAGCACGAATTTTCTGGATTTTAGAATGTCATCAAATAGTCAAAATCTTTGAAAGCCATAAAAAGTTGCTATAAAAATGTATGCAATTACTTTAAAAATGAAAATAACTAAATGAAACATGCACTCACATAAGACTCACCTGTCTGTATATCTATTACCAACTGAAAGGATAGTTATAAACATAATATATGCCTAAAACTGATCATAAATTCTCAACAACATTTTCTCTTTCCTGGAACTAAAATACTTACAATAAGAAACATATTCAGTTCGTATTAGATACTATCTATTAAACTAGCCTGGCAGAAAAAAAATTGCTGAAATTTAGAAAATATTCAAGAATTAAGAGATATATACTATAATTTATAACTTTAAACAAATATAAGTGTCTCCTTTTAGAATTACATAGGCTTCAATATCCAAATACAGAAACTAGAAGTTTAAGTTAAATATAGTTTCTGAAAGAAAACAAAAATATTTTACTAATACACCAATAAGTTTAATTATACATCTGTTTGTTCAAATAAATTTTTGCTAAACTCGGGAAATTTTACAAGAAGAATGATGCCTTTTCTGAAGGCCAGATGTCACTTTAAGCTGACACATGTAATTGGCATTTATTGAATGCCCTCTGCATATGTGTGGGTGCTTTCTACCCAGTTTACCTCTAAGTTTTAAATAACATGTCCACTTTCACACAAGCTGTTAAGTATTAGAATTGAAATTCCAATGCATATCTATCCGAGTACAAGTCACTCTTTCTACTATGCTACACATTTATCATGATTTATTTTCTAATAAAATTTGATTTAAAAAAATTTCAGGTTACTTTTGCCTAAAAGAGGCTTTCCTATCTCTTTTTTTAGATAGAATTTACAGGAGTTTATTGTTGAAGACAAAAGAGGATACTCATTATGGAAATGAAAGAACAATCAAGACAATGATAACAGAAAGGAGTTTGGTTTCCAGAAAATCCAAGCTGCTTTCCTATGTTTTCTATACAAGAATAGTATCTTCATTATCAATGGCTTTTGCCAATGAACATAACAGACATCCTGTTAGTTATTTACTTTTCACTGTAAAACAGCATTTATACCCTGGGTTAGATAATAATCATATGATAATCATTGATTTAATATTTTGTTTACCTTTTATATAGCATCATGATCCTAGAGAAGGAATAAAGTTTGCATAGTCAGACAGACTTAGACTCAGACTCTGGTTCCCTCACTTACTAGATTGAACACAGGACTTTGAGGCTATTATTTAATCATTCTCAACTTCATCTCATCATTTGTAAAATGGGTAAATCAATAATTACCAAGTAGAGTTATGGTGAGGATTGAAACAGCTAATACATGAAAAGGGTTTAACCAATCCTGGACTCATAACAAGCACTCAGTAAAATTTAGTCATTTTACTTTCTGTCTTTTAACCTCCAAATGTTAACCAAAGTATAATTTTCAAAAAGTTATAAGCGTAACTCCCATGCAAATAATAAATGAACATGTGACAAAGATTTTAGTCTACCTATTAATTAATGAAGACTTCAGTAAGATATCTAAGACTAGCTCAAAAAGGCTTTTGAAAAACAGATGTGTATATAGGCAGTCAAGAATACTGAAATGAATTTGTGAATGGATGCAGAACTTGTTAAAATAAGAATTTTTAAATGTGATGTTTCCAGTGTTTGACAACAAAATGTAATATTTCGGGTTATCTTTTTAGGGGCTGAAAACCAAATGTTCCTCTACCAGACAAATTTTTTTGCATTACTATGGAAGAAAATCCTTTGCACTATTGTTAGTTTTCTACAGGTTAACCTCTACTGCTACTGAGTTGTAAAATAGCTTAGTCAATAGAAAATTCATCAAATGTGCACACCCCTTTACAATAAAATAGTCCCCATATGTACCATTAGACAGTGCCTAGTTCTCCACTGAAAGGACACTCAGTAATCTCTTTAGCACATTCCCAAATCTTGGCATGCTATAAAGTATAAAGCTTCGGTTTATAATCCTCTAGCTCAGTTTCTGAACAAATGATACCTAAGCTTCCACTCTTTCCACAATAAATAAGACAGGCTTTTAACATTTTAAGTAAACTATATACATTTATTTCTTAAAGCGTTTTCTCATGCATTTATATTTTCCTCTTTCTATGTCTTATTTGTCTGTTTGGATAGTGCACCTCCCACAGAGATTAAGAAAACTTGTTCCGTGTGTATTTCTGTCTCCTCACCAACTAGCTGTATGATCATAGGCAAGTCCCTACTACTCTCGAAGCCTCAGTTTTCTCCCATAAAAAATGAGGAAAGTGAATGTCCCTACTTTATTGAGTTGTTGTAAGGGTTCAATGAGGTAAGACAGGCAAAATTTGAGAATCATTCCTGGCACACAGTAACCATTCAGTAAATGTTGTTTTTATTTCATAGTTATTTCCTAGAAAGATGGGGACAGCATTCATTGAATCTTTGGTTGTAGAGTAGCCACCAGATGAAAATGGGAAAAAAAAAAAGCAGGTACAAAAAGCTTCTGGACATTGATAATAATGATAACTGTGACCATAAAGTAAACTTTAGGGACCAGATAAAGATTGTGGTTCAAAAATCAAAAAGAGGCACATTTGTGAGTTTTAGGGTAGTAATTTTCTTTCTTCAATAAAATGGCCCCATGCATTTTCACTTAGAATATTCAGTTATAAAACAGATGTCGAGTTAACACAAAACAAAGGTTTTTCCTCACAAATAATACCTCGCAAAAGTTAACTATATAGGTTATGTTTAGAGTTTATTAATGTATGAAACATACTCTCCTATAGCATAGAACCCCTGGATAATACAGATCAAACTCAGACCTCTGGATTTTCATTTCTTTTGGTATTTTTGTTTGGTAATGTTCTACTTTTTACCTTTCAGAAGTTAGGATTAGAAAAAAAGAAAAAAAAAGCGTGATGAAACTTGATATCTTTGAGAAGTACCATTAAATTTATATTCTATAAAATCTTATTAGGCTTATATTTCAACTAA
The DNA here is from genome assembly GCF_964341445.2 of Mesoplodon mirus. Taxonomy (NCBI): domain Eukaryota; kingdom Metazoa; phylum Chordata; class Mammalia; order Artiodactyla; family Ziphiidae; genus Mesoplodon; species Mesoplodon mirus. Next base: position 58,173,901 of record NC_138992.1, read on the forward strand.
AATGCTCTATAATTGCTTAAATTTGAATGATCTATTAAAATAAGTTTCCAAAATAATGTATTAACCTTTACCCTTTAAAAAATCATATAAAACTTAGACAAAAACACATTGAGGGTTACAAAGTATATTCTTGGCTGAGAGATGACTCATATACTTAACAAAAGTCTCTATTTACCCTCTAATTCAGAAATGTACAAATATGGAACACATCTTATGTGGGGGACTAAATTTCTATGTCTGAAGCCATGAATTACCAACCAATAGCCAAAATTTAGGGTCTCATAAATTAACTGAGCCATATCATACACTGTTTGAATTATAGTTCTCTAATATTTTACTACATAATTAAGCTGCAAATATGTAGTATTTATATAATTCCATGGTTTGGAATTTAAGTACAAGTTAGGAAAGATTTTACACTATATATTATTTAACCAACCACATTTATTTTGGAAAATAGTTGCATTTTAGGCAAAAAAAAAAAAAAAGCAAGCTAACATGGGGCAACGTTTTAACTTATTTTGAACATTTCCTATAAGAGGAGTTTAACATAAATTATGAACTAAACATGTTAGACACTGAAAAAGTAGAAATTACAAAAAATACATTAAAAACTTTCACTGTGCTATGATTTAATCAGAAAAGCTACTGAAACTCTTTTCTTAAGTCATTAACATAATTTACAAAGTTTTTGCACTCTTAGAGCAAGCAATACAATATGTGAACTGGCTCATAATTTGAAATGAATGGATGTTCAAGTATCAGGTTGGGACTACTTGAGGATACAAGTATGTCCTTACAAATCTAAAAGAAGTAAAATTAGAATGAAGGTAGATCTTACCAGTTTTTAAATGTAGATTTCTAAAGCTGCATTTTCCAATTCTTTGTCTTCTCTGAGATTCCATAAAAAGATTTCAGAAGACATTGTTGGCTTACATGAAAAATGAACTACTGTGCTTGAGATTTCTTAAGAATATTATCTATTTAGAATCAGACACTAAGTTCAGTGAATCTGTACCCAGTCACTTTTCTAAAACAGCAGACTTTTGGCTTTGTACAACCTGAAAATTTCTTTGTCCAAGCCACACTAAAAATAGGTCTTTATATAATGGAAATGTTGAGACATTAACTATAGCAATGTGAATAAGCATGGCTATAATAAGGATTTCTCATCAACTCTTGGTTTATGTTGTATTAACATATGAAAAAGCTATTTAAACATTAAAATTAATACATCATAAAACAATGGTACTTCTTCATACAAAATATAGTTTTATTTGAATCGCAACTACTCACAATAGCTATGAATATCCCCGTTCAAATTGCTATCATGAATATTGTATAAAATGAGAAGAATAAACTAAAAGTAAAATTAGAATACTGCTTTATAAATTATACTATGTCAAGCTAACAAATGGTAGGCTTGTCATATTGAGCAACTAAATGTCTAAATGATCATTCAGCACTCATAGTGTAGGAAGAAAAAAGCATGGGCTTTGTTGCCTCTAAAGCAGTTGCTCGATTTTTCATACTGTCATTCTGCTCTATTAGCAAAGCCTAACACAATTAGGTATGAATATGCAGTAATAACATGCAAATTGTTCCCTCACAATTGCCCTAAGGCAGCAGTCTCAGGCTTTCTAAGCTTGATTCCTTCTACATCATTACAGGCTTGGCATAATTCATCAGAATAAAAAATACCTCCGCCTTATTGCATGTGGCCAGCTAGTAAAATCATCAGTAGTTGTTAACCACTCTGCCTCGATGGGTTTGTTAGTGATGCTGTCCCCAGCTCCCTGCCACTCCTGCACTTGTACATGTTTCCCTTGGGTAATGTTAGACACTACATTTGAGCCTGCCAGAACAATTAACCCTACTGTTAATTAGAATGAAATGTCAGGCGCACAGATGGTACAAGCTGGCACCCTGCCATCCCGCCAACTGCTGCTGAAAGCAGCTACCCCACTGCTGACAGCTGCTCAACCATGTCCCAAACCAGCAGATGTCAAAACTTTCCAGCTGAGGAAGGTTAAAAAAAAAGGCAAAGAGGAGGGGTTTCTCATCTCAGCAGTGATGATGACTGTTTTACTGCTATTGTATCTATTACCTGTTGTCATACTGTACCAATCAAGAGGAAGTCTGCAAGCAGCAAGACACAAATTTAAAATAATGATACTAATAATCATAACATAAATAAACACAATATGGCTATAATTCAATACAAGTATAAAACAGGCACAGGCAACAAACAAAATCTCTGAAATTTTCGTGAAGTTCTCCATAAGCTGAGCAGCATGTTTTCATGTATGTTTTCAAAGAGAAAGAAAAATCTTTTAACATTCCCAAATCAGATAATTGAAATGGCCACAAAATATTGCCTATCTAATATTCAGGCAAATTTCACTTTGTTTTCAGAATTCATGCCTAGGGATGAAAATATTACTTTTCCTTGGTATCTTCTGTTGCTCATAATCTATAACATAATTATGAGATGATAATTTATGTTTCCCTTTATCCTCATACACATATAGGTTGTCACCAAGTAGAGACAACAAAGCATTATCCATGAAAAATATCAAAAAACAAAATAAAGTCTAACTGGAAAATAAAAATCACAACTGGATATCATTTTGGTTGGAAAACAGCATCAGAATTCTGCCTGAATATTGTGTTAATTTTGTGGCTTAAAAAAAATAGTGATCTTACTATGAATTAGTTAGAAATTGAAGTTCTTTCTAAACCATGAGGACTGGATCATAAGCCCCTAATATTTATTTTTGACTTTAGAAAACAACAATTTTGTCTCTGGTTATTACTAAATATAGAAAGTGTGGAAGTGTGAAAGTAATCTCCCTTCAGTTGTGCTATTTTGAGTCATTCAGTTTAACAGCGTGAATGCAGGTGGACATTATAACTTTAATGCCAGAGGAAATATGTCGTAAAATTTAAAGTTCATGTTTCTGCTATTTATACTTCAATCAGACATCATTTACTGATAAATTATTCATTCAGTATTATGTAAGTACACACACATAGAAAACACAATGTAAAAGCCTTTTGAGTATTCAAAAGTTTAAAATTGCACACATGCCAACCATTCCTTTAATTAGGCAAAAATAATCATACTACTAACAGCTATATGGAGAAAGCATCAGAGTTTTTCTCTCACACATGATCAAAATTAATTTATACCAAGTGGAGATTTATCAGAAAGGTATGAACTGGTTCACAGTACATTAAAAAGACTTTTTAAAAAGCTGAAGAACTGACTTGGAAAATAGAGAGACAGCTTGAGAAACTAGGTGGCAGGAATAATGGACAATCTAAGATGCTAAGATAAATCCACTCAAGTCATTTTTTTTTCATTTTATTCTTCTAAGAATTTAAAGTTCAATTGGCTTATTTGGTCTACATGCCCAAGCCAGGTATGTGCAATGCAACTTAACTAATGATTCCAACAGCACTGCAACAAATTTTTAGGTTGTTGTTATCAGAAGATAGGCAAGTAGATTCAATGGGTCAAATACAATAGTGACAAATGGTGACTGTAATATCCTGTGAAGTCAATGCTAAAGAATTCCATGAAGGGATTTGAAGCAATCTTGGTAAAACTAAAGAGATGAGTATAAGCAAGGGGTGAGTAGGTATAAAGTTGAGAATAAATAAGATTTTACACGTGGTGATAAGAAGTCTGGCTGATCTGAACACTGAATGTCTCACTAGAACAAACCGTTAATAATGACAGTGACAACTGTCACTGTTATTACTTCTACTAATTTCTTCTACTAAGCACTACATTGTTATAGCATTTTATATTTTATAAAATACTTTTTCAGCTAGATTCTTATAATAGTCCTGTAGCATGTTATATAGATGCATTAATGTCAATACATGAAAAGACTTTGTCGCTAGCACACATGAAGAATTTGATATTCATCAGATACAGGTTTTGGGAAAGCTAGAATTCTTTCTTCAGCTGGTAATGTTTTTCTAACAGCATTATAAATGAAGACTTTTATTTATCATTTCCTACTTCATTATTTTATTCCAAAAACATTATTTGAGCAAATACCAATGAGATACAGTCCTGCCCTCAAGAAAACTCAGAATCTAATATGGACAATCATATCTACAGGTGTAAAAATTGTTCATAATTGTTAGAACAGAGATGGGATGGAGTATAATGTGGGCACAAGAATGTAGTGGTGAACTCCTACATGGAGGTCATCAAGAAAAGCTCTTGAGAGCAACGTATCCATTGATATACTGTATTTGAAAATCAGCCTATTTGAGAAATTCACAAAATATCACTTAGGACACAAAAGAGGACAAAACAGATGTTTATGAATTAGAAAAAAACTCATCAGAAATAAATCTGCTCTTAAAATGCACAACCATACATTAAACAAAACTATAAAATGTTTGTGGTTTGAACTCTTCTTTTTGTAAAATGTCTCTCTGAATGTAGCATATTAAAATTAAGATGCTAGTAAATTCAGTAGAGGTGTTCAACTGGAAAATGTCTCAGTTTCAGCTACATTTTGAGTTTTAGAATGACATATTAAAGATGCACAGTATATAAAATCCTGCCATTTGCAACAACATGGATAGACCTTGAGGGTATTATGCTACATGAAATAAGTTAGATGGAGAAAGACAAATACTGTATGACTTCCCTCCTATGTAGAATATAAAAAAAAATAACAAAATAAATGAAAAATACACAGTATATAATAACTAAAATGTTCTTTAACTTCCACAGAAGTTCCAGTACTGAAAAATGAGATATATATTAAATTGAAATTATGGGTTGATCCAAAATCATTTTGAATATTTCTGTTGGACAAAAAGTGAAAATAACATTTGCCCATTCAAAATAAAAGTATATGCAGGTATTGTATATATAAAATTGTATAATTTTACTATCTTTATTAGACCATTGAATAAAGTTAATCATATTCTATCTATATATATTTAACTCTCTAGAAAAAAATGTATAATTACAATGTGGTGATGCTCTGTTTTGTGCCACTGATTTAAAATAAGTTATAAAAGTTTACTTTGGACATAAATATCATTAGAAAATATGGTGTTGAACATATTTATAATTCACAAACATATAGCAAATTCAAGTCATATCATTCAACCTCAATCAGAAATAAGATAAAATATTTTTCTTCTGGAATTCCTATTTTGGTTCCTTTTCTATTATTCAACTCTCATTTACAGATGACGGTTTCTTCTTCTTATCTGCATTCTTTGGTACACAAATTGTAATTTTCAACTTTCATCTTACATATCTTACCAATAAAAAATTTGTATTTTTTCCAAGATTTAAATATGCAAATGAAATGTATTATTTATAAGAATTAATAATAAACTCTTAAATTTTTAGTGTTCTGGAGTTTATTAATTGCTTTCACATGTAGCATTTTATGTAATCCCTACAATGCTACAATGCAACAGGTGCTACCATCTTCACTTTTCAATGAGTTGCTCTGAATCACACAACTAATAAGTAGCAAAGCTAAGACCAACCCAAGGTCACAAGCCAAGTCCAATGTTCTTTCCAACTTAACATCATCTACAGGTAGCCTACCCCTTGCCAGCCACATGACAGGGAAAGTCCACCAGTGCAGTGTAACAATATTATTGCTGAGAGAAGCAAAACACCCAGTCATCTATTTTACTCAGCAACCGTGATAAAAAGTCAAAGACCTCTAGGCAGCCTGGAGAAATGAACCAGGGATATTTAGTGAACAGTTGTGAAAAGATCACAGTGCAGGCATTAGATATTTAAACAAAAACAAGCTTCTATTTCTTGAAGACTTAATAGTGCAAATAAATGACAAATTCTCTATCAGAATAAATGCATTTAGATAGAAAGATATGCCTATTTGGAAAAATAAGAATTGTCAGGCAAAGTAAAACATCTTGTTTACACAAATCTTTCCTCTCCAACCTAGGAAGTCATCGGTTGAGAGAGAGACAGATATAAAAGAGAGAGAGAGAGAAACAGAGGTAGACACACAAGGATATGGAGAGAAGAAGTTTAGGGAAGCGGTAGGGGTTATTAAGTAGCATAAAAAAAAAAAAAAGAATGGGGCTCCCCTGGTGGCACAGTGGTTAAGAATCCACCTGCCAATGCAGGGGACATGGGTTTGAGCCATGTCCGGGAAGATTCCACATGCTGTGGAGCAACTAAGCCTGTGCGCCTCAGCTACTGAGCCCGTGAGCCACAACTACTGGAGCCCGTGAGACACAGCTACTGAAGCCTGCACGCCTAGAGCCCGTGCTGTGCAAAAAAAGAAGCCACCACAGTGAGACGCCCGTGCACCGCAACAAAGAGTAGCCCCTGCTCGCCACAACTAGGGAAAGCCCGTGTGCAGCAACGAAGACCCAACGCAGCAAAAAATAAATAAATAAAATAAATAAATTTATTAAAAAACAAAACACAACAAGAATGCTGTAACAACATTAGTCCTGACTCTAAGAAGAATGATCCCAGACAGCTCTCATCTATGTGGCCACCTCACTGCCTAAAACATTATTCCCCCAATATACCTAAATTTCATTTATACTTGATTTCATAAATACATTATTTCATTTTGTCACATTGTTTTACTTCTATTAGAGGATTATTCTCTTTAAAAAGTATGCTTTTTTAAAAAATTTGAATATCTCCATGAAGGTTAAAATATTTTATTGGTAGTGGAATCATAGAACAACATAACTGGGAATAAATTTTTAAAGTTTATTGTTTAGCTCAAAACCCCATTTTAAACATGATTTACAGACTTTGGAATTTGAAACTATTTGCTTAAAAATCACAATGCCCAACAATGTCACGACTGAGTACTCAAAATTTTTTCCTGAGGCTTCATGTAAGGATAACCACCATAATAATAATAACACTTTTGAGTGTAACCTGGAGCTGCCAGTGTTCTGAGCTAATTCCACATATAACATTGAAAAGCACTACCTATGCAGGTTTTCTCATCCTGTATTGAGCATGGGAGTGAGTAGCCTTTAGACTCTGTTTCAGGAAATAAGGAGATGAACCAGAGAATGGATTGATTCTAGTTTTAATGAGAAGAGGTCCACACTTGTCTATGTTAGTTATTGGGACTTTGCCTAAGATTTAAGAGCATTTCTTACAAGCTTCCTTTTAATTTATCTGTTGATACCATTTATCCCTACCCTCCACCACCAAGGAAATCTAGCAAACTGCACTTTTCTTATGTGATAAAATATTATTAGAATCTATGGCTTGAAATCAGTGTTCCATAAAGATTCTCATTATAGGCTAGAAGTTCTCAACAACCTGTAATATTATTTACACAGATACTTCTTTTTTAAAAAAATTACTTAGAACCTCTATTAGATATCACTTTATAAAATTCACAATGATTCCAAGTATTTGAAAGCAATACAAAGGAATCATCTATAATGCATATTTGTGCTCATTTAGACCTCTGCCCCCAACCATCTAGTTAGTGTGGATTTAATAGTTCACCTTATTTTAGAATAGGCAGATTGATTATGCTTTTCATCCTCTCCAGTGTGGTCACTTCCCATGCCAAACTGACAAAATTCTTTCTAACCATCAACGTTCAGTTTGAATGTCACCTCCCTTACAAAATCTTCTTAAATTACCCTGCTAGAAGTCATTGGCCCCTCTTTAAATTTTACTTGCAATTTGAGACTCTCAAAGATTTATCACGTATAATTTTAGATTAGAATTGTTTATGTCAGGAGATTGGGATTGACATATATATACCAATATGTATAAAATAGGTAACTAATAAGAACCTGCTGTATAAAAATAAATAAATAAAATAAAATTCAAAAAAGGGCTTCCCTAATGGCACAGTGGTTGAGAGTCCGCCTGCCGATGCAGGGGACACGGGTTCGTGCACTGGTCTGGGAAGATCCCACATGCCGCAGAGCGGCTGGGCCCGTGAGCCATGGCCACTGAGCCTGCGCGTCCGGAGCCTGTGCTCAACAATGGAAGAGGCCACAACAGTGAGAGGCCCGCGTAATGAAAAAAAAAAAATTCAAAAAAAAATTATTTATGTTAATGTCTTAGCTTTCTCCCTAGACAAGAAATAGTTTTTCACCAGGAACCCTATACTCTTTACCAGAGAAGCAAGGATAGTGTCTTGCATAAACACCTGCATAAACTCTCAAGTGTTTATTTTTGTATGAATGAATGCACAAATGATAAGCAGAAGCCCATGAGGAATGTGAAGAAATGAGAAATAAGAGAAACAGGTTCTGAATGGGCTGGAGAAAATGTCTTGAGCATCTCTTTCATGTTGCCTCACAGTCAATCGCTAAAGATTATTCCCAAAGTCAAACGTTCATATTCAATGCCTACCTATACTTGGATCATCATAAGACACAGGTAAACCAAACCTGACAGGAAAGTCTTTAAGAAGTATACAAAGATAATGCATACTGGTTGCATTTGTTGGCAATAGCTGTAAGCCCTTTTGCCAAACCAGAAGGGGGAAAAATAATAAACATTAATTTGGCATCTAATGAATAAGCCCAAAGTTCCACATTCCAATTCAGCTTCCTTTTCTGTCTACAACTCTCACTGGCTCTCAAGGGAAATACATGGAAGACGTGTGCCAGATTGTGCAGAAATTAAGGCTATCCAATTTTTTTTTTTATTCAGAAGGGATTTTTTTGTCATTTTTTTGTTTTGTTGAAATACAGTTGATTTAAAATGTTGTGTTAGTTTCTGGTGTACAGCTAAGTGAGTCAATTTTATATATATGTATATGCATATGTATATATATATATATATATATATATATATATATATATGTTCTTTTTCAGATTTATTTCCTTATGGTTTATTACAGGATATTGCATATAGCTCTCTGTGATATAAGCCTTCTGATTTTAATTGTTTTTTTTTTGCATTTGTTTGTTTTAGAGCTATCTATTGACTATTGAGGTACAATATTTAGCTTCCATTAAAATACTCTAAAATTTACTTAAACTTTAGAAATAACAAAGAAACTGACATATATTTAAAAGAAAATTAAAGAAACAGATTTTGCTTTCTGGGAACAAGGCACTGTGTTAGAACTATCTAAGGAAGAATCAGAGATGTGATCCCTGTCCTTGAGGAAGTTACAGTCCAGAAGTTCAATCTTCGCTAACCAGTCAGTCATACAATTGAAATTTTGATAAATAACGAAAAAAGAAGAAGCATTTGGGTGAACATTTAAGTACGGGATATGCTATAGTCTTAAGAGTCAAGGAGGTCTTCCTCGGAGTATGACATAGGAACTTAGTTTTGAAGAATTTATCTATAGGTTCTCTAAAATTATCATTTATAATTTCCATAGATTTCTGAATGAATAATGGACAATTTAAAGTTGTAGAGTTACACACTGATTTTTATATTAACCTCAGCTTTAGAATATGTTTCCTTCACTCTAACAGAACATAAATCGAGTTGAAAAGCATTTATCAAACTGAATATGCATATTTTCATCATATTGTAGACTGATTACCTAATTGAAATGCTTGTATTTTTGCAATGTTATTTCTGAACAAGTGCAGAAGAATTGCACTGCCATTTAAACCAAATAATTTTTCTGGAATGTCCTGATATATTAAGAGGAGGTTTAAGGTGCCATATAACTACATGTGTAAATACACTCTTATTGTTGACCTTACAATGCACTTAGTATCTTATACTTCACTAATGCTGTCTCTACTACCACAAGCAATTTATTCTTCCTCATGTTCCTCAAGTGCTCATAAATCAGCATTAGATCCTTTTTACTGAGTTACTGATTTTAAGCCAGCAGAGTAAGAAGGAACATTTGGATTCAAAGTATAATATTGACACACATATTGATTTTAATTAGTCTAATTAGTTCATTACATGAAAAATCACACAGATCATTTATTACATCAACCCTAATGATATATGATCAGGGATTTAATATGATAATGAAGTAGATCAATTATCACTCATAAAGGAAGTCATTAACAAGTGTAAACATTGTCAAGCTGAATACCATTACAAATTATGAAGTCATAGCTAAGACAATTTGCATATACACACTAAAATTATTTTACAGTCAATCTTCTGTTTCAAAAATGAATATATTTCTGTTTTTAAATTCACTTCTATGGGTCTGCTCTTACTATTTCATATGCACAAGCTGGTTAACAGGTTGTGACTCTATTTGGGGCATTCCATTGGTAATGATGTAGCAAAAAAATTAATATCATTGGCTGAAACTAAAGTCCATTTAGATTTTTCTTTTTTCTTCACCTTGAAAACCCAGAATGTGTTCATTTTGGTAGTTGCATGGTCTTGGTTCGCATAACAATAAACAAACAACCAGACTAGTTCTTGAGATATTTGTGATCCTTAAGCTATCATGCAGGCTAATCGATGTGATTTTGTTATCTTTAATTAAATAATAATAACAACAAATAATCACATTGAGAAGCACCAAGATCTCTGCAAAAAGATTTCAGATTACAACACTACATACTCATTTATTAATGTTTTTTGCAGCATTAACATTACCAAGACATCTTAAATAAAAGCAGCCAACTGTGCACCCTGTTCCTAACATAATGCATCACCATTTGTCATTATTATTGCTATCATTACCCTTTGCTTAGGGTCCTTTCACTCTGTTTTAAATCCATTTGACAGTAGTGCACATTCAAGCCATTCAGAATTAATTTCTCTGGTGAGAACTTGTAAGGTAGTGTATAAAATATTTCCCTGATATCCAGATGTAATATGATCTAATTGTCATTCCTCAAATATCAAAATTCTGCAAAAAAGTGCAGTCTCCAGTATTCTCCGACATCTCTTCAGAGAGTTTCCCCAACAAAATAGGACACCTTGTTATTGACAATGATAGATATGAAATCTAAATTTGCATTGTAAATGTTCCTGGGTGGTAAACTACAGTAGCTAATGAAGAAAATGAAATGAAATAAAATATCTATCTAAAATACCATCTTGGGCTTCCCTGGTGGTGCAGTAGTTGGGAGTTCGCCTGCCGATGCAGGGGACCCGGGTTCGTGCCCCGGTCCGGGAAGATCCCACATGTCGCGGAGTGGCTGGGCCCGTGAGCCATGGCCGCTGAGCCTGTGCGTCCGGAGCCTGTGCTCCGCAACGGGAGAGGCCACAACAGTGAGAGGCCCGCGTACCGCAAAAATAAATAAATAAATAAATAAAATACCGTCTTATTCTGTTGTCAAGATAGCAAATCTGGAAACAACCTTCCATGGATTCGTCACCTGTTTCCTCCACTTCGTTGTGTGTACTCCATAGGCTTGTTGTGAGGATTAATGAGTTAATACCTGTAAAGAACTTAGTGCCTGGCATGCACTAGTCACTGAGATGCTAGCTATTATTATTATTTAGAGGCAAGTCCTTGTGTGTTCAGTTGTCTGACATTTTTCTAGTCGAGCAGCTTCCTAGAGCAGACTATAGTACAATGAGTATATGTTACCCACCATTGTGCTTTGCTTTCTGCACCCCATAAGACATATTCATCAATGATACAACTCTTTAATTGTATTCCCTTATCAGACACTCTCACCCCAATGCATCCTGTTTATTGCCATTATCTTCTTAAAACTAAACTGATTTCCTCTTTTCACAAGTTCCTCTTTGAGAGAAGAATAAAATCAAATTAAAACTTTTTATCATGGCATTTATCAATCCACCCCCATGCTGCCTCTCTACTCAAGATATCTGTGCTGCAGTGGTACCAAGTTCTACGGTTTCCTAACAGGCATTGTGCCTGTAAAGTCATGCCCATGTTAGGCATTGTGCTTCTGGGTTGCCCACATCCTAGGCTTGTTTCCTTCTGGCTTCACCTTTTCCTCCCTAATAAATCCTTATTGATTCTTCAAAATCCATTCACTCCAAATGTATTCCATTCTTCCCTATAAGCTATACAACTCTGAGCAAGTCTTTTACTCTCTCTAAACTTTAAGCTATGTGAAATGGATTAGTAAAGATATTATGATATTATGTTTCATAATAAGAGCTCAATTAATTGTAGTTATTCTTATTACTATTGTTAACATTGCTGTTATTCTATCTAAAAGAGATGAAGACCTACAATTTTCATCCAAGATACAATGGAGTATAATCTGGGATCAAAGCCTTTGAGACCTTGGGCAACAGGTCCCCAAGCCCTAAGCAAGGTGTTAATGGGTAAGACACTGCCCATGAGCAACATGGAGGCAGTAGCTTAAAACTCTGTAGCATAAAGACACATATTAGAGAAGCAACCTAACTGATGATAAAGAGGCAACTAATATGGAGGCAGAATAGTTCCAAAGGGCAACAACATTGTCAACAAGGTTATTCTGCAAAAATACCAAAAAAAATGTTTATAGGAAATATTTAAATATTGGTACAGCCACTATGGAGAAGAGTATGGAAGTTCCTTATAAAGCTAAAAATAAAGCTATCATATGATCCTATAATCCTACTCCTGGGCATATATCTGGAGAAAACCATAATTCAAAAAGATACATGCACCCCCAATGTTCATTGCAGCACTGTTTACAATAGCCAAGACATGGAAGCAAACTAAATGTCCATCGACAAATGAATGGATAAAGAAGATGTGGTGTGTATATATATATATATATATATATATATATATATATATATATATATACAATGGAATATTACTCAGCCATAAAAAAAGAATGAAATAATGTCACTTGCAGCAACATGGATAGACCTAGAGATTATCATACTAAGTGAAGTAAACTAGACAAAGACAAATATCATATGCTATCACTTATATATGGAATCTAAAAAAAATGATACAAATCAACATATATACAAAACAGAAATAGACCCACTGACATAGAAAACAAACTTATGGTTACCAAAGGAGAAAGGGGTATGAGGGATAAATTAGGAGTTTGGGATTAACATATATACACTACTACTACCTATATAAAATAGATAACCATCAAGGACCTATTGTATAGCACAGGAAACTATACTCAATATTTTGTAGTAACCTATAAGGGAAAAGAAACTGAAAAAGAATATATATATATACATAATGGAATCACTTTGCTGTACACCTGAAATTAACACAACATGGTAAATCAACTAAACTTCAATTTAAATTTTTTTAAAAAATAAAAATAAATATTGCAAAATTCTATAATCTTATGAGCTATGAACATCATACCATATCACTGCTTTATGATGTATAAGCAATGTACTTACAGATTATTCTACTCCGCAAGAGTGAGGAGAAAAAGGGCAGCTCTGTCCACCTCCTTTCATGACTTGTCAATAAGAACTGTGCTTTCTCTGTCAAGATCATGAGCTTTGGTGAATTAGTCATGGGGTTCTTTGTTTTTAATTCAGATAAGCTGATTGTTTGCTTTTGAAGCAGAGTGTACAGACCTGTTGGCAAGTAGAGGGGAAACCCCCAAGGAATACACTGAAGACTGCCGTGAAACCCCAGCCAGAAGCAGTGCACAGCCCGCTCTCCAGATTCCACTGCCTGAACACACACACCGGCTTAATTAATCCATCATTAACATCAGAGCACAGCACAGCGCCTACCACACCTGGCTTGACAGCTGGATTGAAAGCACCATTGACAGCTGGTGCTTATGCACTTGCTTGAAGTGCGGGGGCCAAGGATGGGTTCGCCTAGGGAGTAAGAGCTTTGCTGAGAGATTACATGTTGGATGAAGGTAATAGCAGTTAATGAGAATATTTTTTGCTAGAGTTTGGGGACTGGTGTAAACAGCATTACAATAAAATGCACTTATCTGACAATTCAATACCTAAATGTGCTAAACACTGCAAAGTCAGGTAAATATTTGCAAAAAGTATCTCACGTGTTAAGAAATAAGCTTCCACAGAGCAGCATTTTTTTAATAAATTTATTTATTTAATTATTATTATTATTATTATTTTGGCTGCTTTGGGTCTTCATTGCTGCACGCGGTCTCTCTCTAGTTGGGGTGAAAGGGAGCTACTCTTCATTGTGGTGCGCAGGCTTCTCATAGCAGTGGCTTCTCTTGTGGAGCACGGGCTGTAGGCGCGTGGGCTTCAGTAGTTGTGGCATTTCGGCTTAGCAGTTGTGGCACAAGGGCTTAGTTGTTCCACAGCACATGGGATCTTCCCAGACCAGCGCTTGAACCCATGTCCCCTGCATTGGCAGGCAGATTCTTAACCACTGCGCCACCAGGGAAGTCCCACAGAGCAGGATTTTTAACATTAAATGGTGAAATAGAATCACTGCAGGTCCTCATGGCCGGGGGGTGAGGCAGGGGTAAGGGTGTGATTAAGTTATCCCATAAACATCAAGGCAATTCTCTTCTAATCCCTGACCACACCCTACCTGCCCATCACTGAACTACTGAAAGAGAGAGAGTTTGAGTTTAACCCCAAAGACTTGTCTTTTGCCTAACTCAATGGTCAGCATTTCTATTTTAGGGCCTTATTCAGGTATTTCTAGTCCTATCGAATTAAGGATGAGGAAGAAACTTAGTGTGGTGGGATGATCCCTTCTATTGCTTATTTAATTCAGAGCATTTCTCTTTACTTGTTAATATAATGAAAAAGAGTGGGGTCAGTTTTGTCTCCAGGATCACCATGTTGAGTATGGTTTTTCTCTAAGTGTCCTGCTTTTGTCCAGCTTTGCTCAATGGCAAATAGATAACAAACAATGATCTACTGTATAGCACAGTAAACTCTACTCAATATTTTGTAATAACCTATAAAGGAAAAGAATGTATACATATATTTAGTTATGTATGTATAACTGAATCACTTTGCTGTACACCCAAATCTAACACAACATTATAAACCAACTATACTTCAATAATTTTTTTTTTTAAGATCCTTAATAGCTTCACAGGACCTATGGAGTTAGGGTTAACTTTTTAAATGTGTTTAGATCCTTCCCTGCATGGCTTCCCTTGATCAATCCAACCTATGCCTCAGACTCTAAGTTTTCTCAAACCACACCTCTGGTTACACAGGAGAATGCAAGTGACTTGAGCCGTTACTGTGAGTTTTTTAAAGGCAAGGGACCCTGCCATATTTAACTTTTGCCAAGCATTGGTCACTCGATATATTTTGTGAATAAATTAATTAATGACAGAATCAAGAACAGAACCAGGTCTTGACTCTGGTATGTTTTCCCTTCTCCCCACCCCCTGCCCTGCCCCTGTTGCATTATTCTACCAGCTGTGAATCAGAGGAAGAAATTTAAAAGGTAAAAAGAAGAAAGCCAAATCTATCCCTTGAATTATATATAGCATATGTCCTTTTACTAATAATAACAGCTACCAGTTTTAAGTCTTTATTAAGCATGTTCATTACATTTTTAATTGATGACTGACAATCAATGAGATATTACTACTCCCACTTTATAAATGAAAAAATGTGACTCAGGAAGTTAAGTAAGATTTTTTAAGGTCACAATGATAAAAAGTGATAGAAGTTCTATGCCATAGAGCTAAAATTTTTTCAACAGATAGCATTTTTTAGAAACTATTCTGAGATTTTTTCTATAGTTAAACATTCAAGTTCCCCAACTACCCTGTGAAGTAGGTACTAATATAAATTTCACCAATGAGGACAGAAGACAGGGAGGGTAAATACTGCATGTGAGATGCTCATTGGTGGGACTTAGGTTTAAACTCAAGCAATTCAGCCTCAACTCTTACCTACTGTGCTATAGGGATTCCAGTTTCTATGTTATTAAGCGCTAATAAGCTCTCTGTGAGTTGCCTTAAAGAGAGCACTTATACCACTGTGCTTTATAGTATCTGTGTGTGTACACACATCCTTTAACTCCTTGATGATGTGGACCATGGCTTCCCCATCACTGTGTATCATTCAGTGTCAAATACTAAGTTTTATAGAGTATTCTCAATAAATATTGGAGGTTTTGCACTTATGTATTTTGCCTAAATTCAACAGAAAGCTATGGAGAGCCAGTTCTCCAGTGGTCTGTCATGTTTCTGCACATCTTGGCGAGGTACTGGCTACCATATATTCGAAACTCTCTTCTCAGAAATATTTGTATAGCAAACAGCCTTGAAAAACCAAGATAGTATTTTCCTCTAAAGTAAAGTGCAAGTGTGTTTCCAGCCCCAGAGGATAGAGATAGTGTCTCCTCCAGAGCAAAGAACAGGGTTGTGCACTGACCATCATAAAACATCCACTTTCCCTCTCCTGTAACAGAGCCCATTGCAAACTTCCATCAGGACTGGATGTGGGACATTAAAATAATAAAATTTCATTTACATGATCTTATGTCTTATTTTTCATTTTTTTCACAACTCCCACAAAGGTAAAGAGTGGAAAAATCCCAAAAGAAATGTGTTTTTGCAAAGGGTACACTGTGAAAAAAAATATGAGTTTAGAAATGATCAATACCAACTCTCTAAGTACCTGAAAGAACATATCTACTGAAAATTTACCAGAAAGTCACTTGTTGCATTTTATCTTAATGCTTGCATTTCTATAATTATTGTTTTATAATTGCTTAACTGTAGTGAAAAACAGATTTTAGACATATTAAAAGTACTGGTCTTTCGACTGAATTTGAGCACTCAAACAAGTGCATGGCAGATAAATGCTGGATGAGAAAAGGTGACTTTTGAATTAAGGATTCAAACAATCAATGGATGATGATTTTTTATGGAATTTCACATTTCTAGAAGGTGAGAACCCACTTATCCTAGAAAATCTTGTAGTCTATATGACTCAGTATAGAATATTTATGCACAAAGATAAATGTTCAATAAATGTTTGTTGAATATGCATTGAAGTAGGTAAAATACAGCATAAGCTCATTCTCTCCTTATTTTTTTCCCTAATGGGTCACTTTTTAATGGAACTTACTGTAAGTTTTGGACTACATGTCTTCAAGTCTATATATTCCACATTTCTCTTTTAAAATATACACTAGGGGCTTCCCTGGTGGTGCAGTGGTTGAGAGTCCGCCTGCCGATGCAGGGGACACGGGTTCGTGCCCTGGTCTGGGAAGATCCCACATGCCGCGGAGAGGCTGGGCCCGTGAGCCATGGCCGCTGAGCCTGTGCGTCCGGAGCCTGTGCTCCGCAACGGGAGAGGCCACAGCAGTGAGAGGCCTGCGTACCGCAAAAATAAATAAATAAAAATAAATAAATAAATAAATAAATAAATAAAATATACACTAGGAGAATAATAAAAATGTACATATAACTTTACCAAGGATGACAATCTACAGTTTGGTAATTCTACTGTAATGGGCACAACACAAATAAAAACAGATTGAATTGCCTAGTGTTTCACTATTGAAAACTTCATTGTATTTAAATAAACTCTGTGAAATGCCTATTTGACAGATGAAGAAACTGAGCTTCAGAGATTAAATGAGTGCTTTTATATGGCAGGCTGATTCTTGAGTCTAGTTCATTTCATGTCAGATTCTAATTATTCAACACTATGACTGCTTAGAAATAGCTTTGTAATTAAGAAACTTCTATAACTGCAAATAATTATCAGCTGCCTATCAAATCCAGATTTTGCATTTGCTGAACTTTCATGCTAGAGTGAGAGAGAAAGAGTCACTGAAGGTGAGGTCTCTGTACAGTGTAAATTAAAAAGAACTAGGTAGAATCCTGCTGACAAAAAGTCAATAAAAATAAAATAGGGCTAATTCAGAAAAATGAAGGAATCATTTTCAACAATGCTTTAAAAAAATAATAAACCACTCTTAAAGATGCCATTTGATCTTTAGAACTAAAGTTCTCAGTAGTTATGCAAACTATTTTTAGAACACAATTAGCATATCAGGATGTTTAGATTTTACCCGTGAGTTCACTGTAGACTATACAGAGAACAGACAAGAGAAATTTGGATCTTTCTTTTTTTTTCAACAACAAAAAAAAACACATGGATAATCTATTTGATTAAAAAAGCAAAAAAAAAAAATCTTTACGAAAATAAATAGAACACATCCTGAATCATTTAAAACAATGCCTCACCTAGTTTACCATGTAAATGGTTTCCATCAGTACAATATCTCATTTACTGAGTATTTAAGTAGAAAATAAATTAAGAATGTTCACTGCAAATTATGCCCAAAATATCTACTAATCTCAATGTATTGATACATTTGTTTTATATATTTTTCTTTTAATGTTTAAATTTTATTGAAAACTTCCATACACAGAAAAAAATAAATGCAATTCTATCAAAAAAGAAAAGAAAGAAATAGAACAAAGTGCATTGCAGGGAGAAATTATATAATGTATTACAAATATACTTACCCACAATTGGTAAATACATTTTTTTACAATACATTTATTTCCTCTTTCCTTCATTTATTTGTATTAAACTAGCATTTACCGAACACCTATTAGTGAGCAATAAGGAAAGAAAGGCAAGGTAGAAAAAAAAAGAGAGAGGGTTTTGAGACCCTCTCAAAGGTAATATGCTAGAGGAGCAAGAGAAAGTCACACAAATAAATAATATGGAGAATTAACAGGAAAACAGCCCTACTAATATCATTTTTAGAGTGTTATAGTAGCAAAATTGAGAAATGACCTGACTGCTTAGGAAAATTGCCAAAAAAATGACATTCCATTTAGGTCTTAACGACCAGGTATGAGTTGACCAGGCAGGGAATAAGGATGGAGAAATCACAGGCAGAGGAAGACCCTAAATAAATTCACCAGGCAGGTTGAGGGAAGGAAAAGTAAATCAGTATTGATCCCCTGAACTATTTTCCTTCTAGTCCTGACATACTTTTGTGTCATTTCCCACTAGAAGGGATATTGCTTATTCTAAAATCAATTTTAAAACCTTTTCCCCAAGTCAATGAGAATACATAATTTCCTCCCTCATGGCACAAAATACATTAATAATAATACAAACTTAAATTTGTATTACATATATACTATACTAAGTTAGAGTGAGGAAGTAGGTAAAGTTGGAAAGGGACATCTATATGAAGAGCCTCATATATGTTTGCCTACTCTATCCAGCTGAAAATCAATGGAAGTTTTTGGAATAAAGAAACTAAATCAGCACTGTGTTTTAGTAAAATCACTCAAATGACAGTGTGGATGGAGACGGTAGCAGATACAAATCCCAAACCTCAAAGACCAGTTAGAAAGTTATTTGTTCCTATGAGAGAGGATGGGACCCATACTAATATGGTGCCCTAGAGCTGGAGACAGTCTTTGATATGTATTTGAAAGCAGACAAACATTGGGATGTGATAGGATATGGATGTAAGGCATAACAAAGGATCTGAGAGAAGGCCAAGCTTTTGAATTTAGATGGCTATGTGGTACCATTATCAACACTAAGAAATGTGGAAAGCTAAAGAAGTGTGCTCAACTGATAATGAGTTCCAGCTGAGGCATGTTAAGTTTAAGATGCCCTTGGAATATACAGAGGGGTTTATGAAGAAGGCAGATAGTAATATGGGACTAGGGGACTATAGGAGAGTTGATCTTGGGCTATGTATTTTCAGGAAATCCTATGATTGGAGTTGATGACCACATATAAGATCATCCAGAGCAAGTAACCAGAAGGATGATTAGGTAGCCAAGGGGCATCTCAGTTTTTAAGGCATGTGTGGAAGAGGAGCCAGTGAGAAAAACAGAAGGAATCTCAGAATGAAGCAGAATCCACGAAAGAAGAGAAGTTTAAACAGATAATGATCAAGAGTGCCCAATGTTACAAAAGAGTGAAGAGGATAAGGACTGAGCATCCAATTAATCTACATTCCAAAAAAAAAAATGAAATTGATGGAAATTTGGGGATAGGAGGAAAAAAAGATGCTTAAAATTAAAATATGCCACAATGAAACAGAACAGATAATTAACATATACTTTTACTCTATTAAAATATTCAAAACTGCCAAAAGAAGTATTTTCTCTTAATTTATTCTTAAGCAGGGCAAGGCTTTGTGAGTCAAAAAAGATTCCACTCTAAATGAAACCTTCTGTCTTCATTTATGCATATGGATCCCAAAGTGGCCCTGAAAATATAGACAGGACATAGAACATCTCTGAACATACAAAAAGACGTTCTTCCAACATCTTCTGTTTCTTTTACATTCATTGACTTATCAGCACAGTTTCTGATGAGCCAAGTTAATATGAACCATATTTTTATGGTGTTGACCATATTTTATGTTGATCCCCTGAACTCTTTTCCTCCTAGTCCTGACATATTTTTGCATTATTTTTCAATAGAAGGGATATTGCTTATCCTAAAATCGATTTTTAAAACTTTTCTTCCCAAGTCAATAAGAATACATAACTTCTTCCCTCATGGCACAAAATACGTTAATAATAATACAAACTTAAATTTTATAAGATGTCATAAATTACAAACCTTTTCATGAACTATCTCATCTAATATCCCTAATAACTTAAGGAAGCCAATAAGGTAGACATATTTATCTTGCAGGTAATAAATCTGACTTTTTCATTTAAGTTACTTGTAAAAAAATCACATGGCTGAGAAAAACCTGGGCTTTTGCTCTGTGACATTGCCTCATAGTTATCCTTAGCCAAGGAAGTAAAACTCCTCAGCAGATGATAACTTTTGAATGTTTATTGTAAAATATTCTTAATTTTATATTCTCAAAGAGAAAAATATATTGATTGATTTTCTCTTTAATAGTAATATATTAAACTATGCTTAATAGGATGCTAGGCATATGTAAAGTATAATACCTCTTACATGAGCAAATTTATTTTATTGTGGGAGGCCACATGGCTTAGGAATTAAGAGTTTGGATTCTGTAGCCACACTAACTAGGTTCAAATCCTAGCTGTGCTATTTATTAACTGTATAACTTTAGTCATGTCATTTAACCCCTCTGTGCCTCAGTTGCCTCATTTGTAAATACACAGTCATGTACATACAAATCCTTTGAAATATGGTGATTATGATGGTAGAAACTTGTTATCCTGATTCTTCATTTCCTTAGGTCTGCTCAGTAGATGTTTACAGTTCTGTTAGAGTCAAAAATCATCATGAGGCCAGAAAGTGTTCTTTTTGTTAATTCCTTCTGTTTCATTAGGAAAGGGGTGACTACATTAAAGAATAATAACAATGACAGCCAATGACTACATGGTGCTTTAGATGTAATTACTCATGTAGCAAACTTATGGAGTAGGTACTATTATCACCATATCTATTTTCTGAATGAGAAAACTGAGGCATAAAGCAGCTAAGTTACATGAATAAAGCTGTACAATTAATAAGTAGCACAGCTAGAATTGGAACCTAGTCAGCGTGACTCCAGAATCCAAGTAGCACCCTATATGTGACTGCCTCTCCAACCACAATCCTAAACTGTGTGCCTCTCTCAGCCAAGCCAAAGCACTGGGTAATTCCCAGTGGCACTGATAACGCACATGGAGAATTCCTGATACAGGTCTTTGTGTAGAAGCCCGGACAAGCACAGGGCAAGCAGTGCTAAAATTTGGGAGACAATTCGGAGAGTAGCAGATCCTGGAGACAGTGTGGCTCTTGGAGATCTGTAAATGCCTAGAGGCAAGGCAACAGAGACACTGAGAAAGCATCAGGACAACAGACCACAAAAGGAGATTGAGAACTGAATGGGTGTACTGACATTTCCTTTCTTCCGAGACTGGGAGAGAGTCTGGTGCCTTGGCAGTGGATGCATGGACGGGCTAATGTCCGCCATGTATGGTAAACTACAACATCTAGACCTGTGTTTTAAAATATGGTGTATTAATAGAAAATCTGAGGTGTAGTAAAGCCAACAGAGCAGGAGATAATTGATTTTGCAGGGGTGCCGCACTGTGCAGCCTGCAGGATCTTATTTCCCCAACCAGGGATTGAACCCAGCCCCAGCAGTGAAAGCACAGAGTCCTAACCACTGGACCACCAGGGAATTCCTGGGAGATAATTGATATTTAAAGATAGTTTACTACTCACAGTTCCCAAGAGGAAAGGGCATCCTCCCTTCCCAAGATGAGGGGGCCACACAGGGAAGCACTGGAGTCAGTCAGGAGGCAGAGGGAGGGGGGGTACTTTGGGCAAGTGCCGTTGTTATAGTTTCCTTGGGAAGGGATGGATGAGACAGGGTAAGTAGGCTTAAGAATGGCTGGTTTGAGTGATTTCAATGGGATCTGGGGCTTAAGGCTGTTCCCAGTTGTCGGGTACCTGGCCCTGGGGTGATTAGGGCAAGTGTGTTGTGGTCCAGGGTGTGAGAGCTAATAACAGAGGTGGGTTCTGGACTCGTTGGTTTGTATTTGAAAAACACGCCTGGATAAATCAGCAGCTTGAGATTAACATACACACACTATTATATATAAGATGGATAACCAACAAGGACCTACTGTACAGCACAGAGAGCTCTCTGCAATGCTCTGTGATTATATAAGAAAAGAATCTGAAAAGGAATTAATATATGTATATGTATAACTGAATCACTTTGTTGTGCACCTGAAACCAAAACAACCTTGTAAATCAACTTGATGACAATAAAATTAAAAAAAAAACAAAAAAAAAAACGGAAACATGCCTGGAAGTAGGACCCCTCCCAAGGAGGACGGGTGATGAGAGAGGCAGGAGGCCAAGACAAAGCGACTCTGGCACATTGTCAAGTTGTCCAGAACAAGGCACGTCTGGCCTAGGCATGTAGGGCAGATGTTAAAACATCAAGTTTACAGAAGCTAGAAACATAGTTGCTACAACTTGAGCACTGGGAAGCCAAAAAATAAAAATAGCAGTTCATCTAAGGAGCCCCAGCAACTGAAGAGAGGAAAAACAATCAGAACACACACCTAGTGAAACAGAAATGATGGAGGATTGGGGGAAAATATGAATGAAAGTATTAAAATTATTTAAATTAAATGTCTCAGTAGATGATTTGAAGGAAAGAATGATCACTTATGAGTTTTCACATGTGATAAACTTCCCACTGCTCAGAGAAGAATTATAAAGAGAGGAAAATCATAAGGGAAAAGATATAAGACTTGAAGGGTAGATCTGGGAGGCCTACAATGTAAGTGCTTGACATTGAGCTTTCTGATTGCTGAAGCATTCATTCTAAAGGCATTCACCTTGAATAAACATATTGCCGGATGTATGATGCAGCTACTAGCTACACAATTATATAAGAAACCAGTCCTATCCATCCATGAATTCCCCCTTTGAGAAAGCCCTGGGTAACCTAGAAAACTGACTGCCCCGTGAGCCCAATTTTCCCTTCCCACACCCTATTTCCCACTCTTACGTTTAAAATTCACCAATGAAGAATGAACTCTCCATACACTGGGTGCCCCACTCTCCTACCCCAATAAAGGCAGAACTTCAGGTCCAATCTCTCTCTCTCCCTCTCTCTCTCTCCCTACAGCCTCCCTTATGTGGCTCTTGGGCATGCTGTACATCTTCCAGAACCTTCGAGTGATAATATTTTTTTTTCAAGATTCCCTGATGTTCGCTGCTGAGGTGTGTCTTGCAATCATAATAAGAACCACAGGAATCGGTCCAGCCACATCATACAACCGTGCTCACCACAAGCCTCAGGAATTCAGGTGAGTGCCCCAGACAATCCTAGACAATAGCATCACAGTTGATAGGCTAAGACCTACACAAAACAAACCCATCCATTAGAACAACAAAAATTCAGAGGGAGGGAAAAAAAAGATAACAGAAAGGCAATAGCCTAAAATAGTCTCTGAAGAAAATCTCCCTGAAATAAAGAATGTCCTGGGTCTTCAGATTGATTGGCTTGCTAACTTGTGGGTGTGAAGGAGAACAGGTAACCTCCTGGGCATATAGTAGCAACATTCCAAAACCCTAAGGATAAAGAGAAATCTTACAAGATGCCAAGAAGGAAAACAAGATGCACACGATCGAAAACATATATATCTGAACGATACTAGGCTTTTATATGGCATTTTGGAGGAAACCGGACAGTAGAACAGCAACTACAGAAACTTGCAATAAAAAAGACTGCAGGTGACACTAATTAATGCATCATTCATCTTTTGGGATCAAAGTAAAATGTTTGGGGATATGTAAGAATTCAGGTATTCACCTACAAACTCCGTATAAATAAAATGCAGGCAAAGAAAAAGAAAATCTAACCAATTTACAAGTGAACCCAATGAGAGACATTGATATAAGGGACAATGAAGCATAAAGGATATAGCAGTGAGAAAAGAACATTGACATTTATAATTATACATTTATTACATACATGATTATGTGTCTCTATATTTTATATCAAATATTAAATCTAACTATATAAGGGTATTACTGAAAATGTATAATATAAACACTAAATAAGCATTCTTAATGATAAAGGCTATACAATGAACAGCTCTAACCTATCTCAAGCAAAGATAGCAATTATAGGCAGGGGGAAGGAGGGAAAGTAAAAGTTTTCTACAGAGCTTTTTTTGTTGATGTGGTTGAGGGATAACAGGAAAATAAAATATGTGGAAAACAAGTATTATGAATTGAATTGTATTTCCCCAAATTTCATATGTTTCAGTCCTAACCCCACAATGTGACTTTTTTAAGAAACAGTGTTGTTGCAGATGTAACATCTAAGATGTGGTCATACTTAGAGGGTAAATGTTGACACAGAGATGTACACAGAGAGAAGACAGAGACCAGAGTGATGTGTCTACAAGCCAAGGAATGCCAAAGATTGCCAGCAACCAACAGAAGCTAGTCTAGAAATGTAATGGATTCTCCTCTCAGCTTCAGAAGGAACCAATGCTGCCAACACCTTGATTTCAGACTTCTAGCCTCCAGAACTGTGAGATAATAAATTTCTGTTGTTTAAGCCCCCCAGTTTGTAACACTTTGTTACAGCAGCCCTAGCCAGCTAATACACCAGGTAAAACTCTGTGGAAGAAGAAGATGGTATCTTGTTTTCAGATATTAGCAGAAATACATGTTTCTGATTATATATAAAAACAGAGAAAGAAAAAAGTAAAGATGAATGGAATAAAAAGGAACAAAATGAAGGAAAAAGGATCAAAAGGAAAGAAAAAATAGCAACGCGATCCACAAGAAATAATAAGGAAAAGGGAACAAAAATGCTTCATTAAATCAAGTATATCATTCACTTTACTAAGTATAAACAGAATGAACTCTTTGCGTAAAAGATAGAGATACTATTCAAGATTGAAAAGTACAGAAATAGGGCTTCCCTTGTGGCACAGTTGTTGAGAGTCTGCCTGCTGATGCAGGGGACACGGGTTTGTGCCCCGGTCCAGGAAGATTCCACATGCCGCGAAGTGGCTAGGCCCGTGAGCCATGGCCGCTGAGCCTGCGTGTCCGGAGCCTGTGCTCTGCAATGGGAGAGGCCACAACAGTGACAGGCCTGCATACCGCCAAAAAAAAAAAAAATAAAATAAAAAAAAGAAATAGCTGTACTTTATTTTCAAGAAACACAGTATTAAGCATTATTAAGTTCTCTTTTTCTTGGGTGATGGAAGACCACATTCCCAGGCCTCCTGCAGTTCAGTGGGTCACATGACTAGTTTTAGCCAATGGGCTCTGAGCCAAATAGTTTAATAGAAAGGCATCGGTACCAAGTATCTCTTCTGCTGCAGTGACTACAGACACCTCCTGTTGAGATGGCAGAATCACAAGACTGAAACAGCCTGAGTTATTGCAACAACGGGTAGAGGGCAATGGAGGTAGAAAGTCAAAAAAATAAAAAAATAAAAAAACTTCATTGGATTTAGTAAGAGACAAAAATACACTTTGCTTTTGCTTTTTTTTTTAAAGTCTCTGAAATGTCAGGGTTAAATTGTCAGTGAAACATAGTATTTTCCTATCTAAACTGATACACACAAGTAAAATTCAGTGAGTAAAGAAAAGATTGAAAACAAAAAGATGGACAAAGAGATACCAGGCAAATGAGAATAAAAGAAAGCTAGAATGGATATATAATGAGGTGAATTATAAGGCTAAAAACATCAGAAAAGGATAAAAAGTGCCACTGTCTAATGAGAAATATCACAATTCATGAAGAAGATATAAGCAGCCTTAAATACACACACAATAATAAATTCATATCATATGTCAGCAATAGATAGTTTAAATACATAAAACAAAAAATAAACAGTGCAATAAAGTGTTGAATAAATTAGTGTATGAAACTTTAGTATATCTCTTACAGAATTTGACAGATTTAATAGCCAAAATGTAATTCATAGAAGAACTGAATAATAATTGGCTTAATAGATATATCCCTTGGGTAGAGAATAAACATTTCCTTTATATGTTTAATTTGGCCACAATATAAAGTTTAACATATTTTTAAAAATTACTCTCTCTTATAATAATTCAATACAATTAGAAACTAATAAAATCATAACTGATATCATACTAAGAATTCATTCAAATAAATTCTAGGAAAAATGACTTAAACCATAGCTCTTCAGAAGTTCTTATCATATTATCAATATCAAAAGAGCACTAGCCCATGGAGTAAAGATAACTACCAATACTGCAATACATCCCATCTTCAAATTATCCTCCACATCTAAACAGCATCTAAGATAGATGTTGGCTTATATTTCTTTTAAAATGGGGAAAAAGGAGTTTGTTTCCCTACAAAACTCTGTAATAGCCTAGCTATGAGGAAAGAGAACTTACACATAGACAAGACAAGATATTCTAGTTCAGAAAAAATTCCAAACCAAGTTACATTTTAGGCTTCAAAGATACCATCCATACATCATTGTACTGTCTCCGTATAATAGGATGACCATATGTCCTGGTTTGCCCCAGACAGTTGTGGTTTATGCCTGTTGTCCAGGTGTAATTATTAATAGCACTCCCTTTCACTTTCAAAAGTGTCTCCGTTTGGACAATAAATTTTGTAGTCAACCTACCATGTAGTGATACAGCCCACTGCTTAAGAGGATAGGGGTCTCTGGGCCTTTTCTATACCCAAGATTTGTGAGGATGCTCAGGCCATCTACAGGCACCTTTTAACTGTCCTGATTGAAAGAACTGGAAGCAGTATTTATGAGCCTGACCCAGTTAAAAAAGCATGTTTATTAAAAAGACAGTAAGGAAATGCCATGTTTTACTACATAGAATTGTACTAGAAAAAATGATAATAATGCATTAAGAAAAATAGGTCTTTATTAACTATATAAGACATTTTTTCTAACAAACAAAAACTCATCCATTCAAAATCATCTAGGTATAAACTAGTATATGCTTCCTACCAGTGTGATAGAAAGAATCAATATCAGTTTGGTCACCTTATGTATATTTATTTTTAAATGTATAGTAGATAAATTGTGAAAGCTATTGATAATATCTTGGGTAATTTGGTACCTTCTTGATTCTATTTTACCCCACACTGGCCATCGTTTTTTGGTACACATATTTCTACAATTTATCTCTATGAATAAACCCCAATTGGTAGATTTATATTGTAATCATCCTGTGCTGTCAAATTTCATATGCTAATGTAACATAAATTCATTCATTATTTCATTATTCTATTCCCGATACACAGACAATAGACCACAAGCTTGAAACACAACCCATAACCTTTTGTCTACTTCTTTTTGATATAAGAAACTATGACTTTAGCTGATGCCTGGGCTATGCTTGAATATCTTATGTTTTTATATCTTAACATCCCCACTTTCTGTTCTCTATTTTACTTTTTGCAGTGACTACTACTAGCAATGTCTTGTTTATTCATTTTCAACCTCAATGAGAATATCTCTATAATAAAATGAAAGCAATTATTTTCCTTCCTGGTCATTAGACAGCCAGTACTATAGGCATTGTAGTTGATAGTCATCTGGCATTTCCACATTCTTCTTTACCAGCATTACATTGATTGGATTGCTTTAGATACTTGTCAATTTGTATAGATAGATGAATTTGTCTTGAATCTCTGTCAAATCAATGCTTAGTCACATAATCTCACTTTATTTATTTGTCACAGAAATCTATATAACATTTTCCCTCAGAGATTTAGTTAATTAGTTAGAATGGGGATAATTATTAAATATTGAACTTGAAGGCTATCCTTCCTCCTTGCCTCCTACAGGTGGTCCGACTGATCATCAAAGTTATCATGATAGCAATAGAAATGATAAATATAGATTATTCTCAGAGGAATAGTAGAGCTTTCAAATAATATAAGAAATTATATATATATATATATATATATTTTTTTTTTTTAATATGCAGTTTCTAGAATTCAAAGTTAGGGCTTGGGGGCTTCTGTGGTGGCACAGTGGTTAAGAATCCACTTGCCAATGCAGGGGACATGGGATTGAGCCCTGGTCCAGGAAGATCCCACATGCCGTAGAGCAACTAAGCCTACACTCTAGAACCTACACTACTAAGCCTACACTCTAGAACCCGTGAGCCACAACTACTGAGCCCACACGCCACAACTACTGAAGCCCAGGCACCTAGAGCCTGTGCTCCTCAACAAGAGAAGCCCACGCACCACAATGGAGATAGCCCCTGCATGCCACAAATAGAGAAAGACTGCACACAGCAACAAAGACCCAACACAGCCAAAAATAAATAAATAAAATAAATTTATATATATATATATATAAAGTAGGGCTTGGAATCTGTTTATGAAAACTTAAGAAAATAGAATAGAATAAATTTAATTTTAGAAAAATCAAGTAATCTTTAATGATTAAGAAGTTATATACAAGATTGAATACAGTTATTCAATTAAAAATTATTGAACCTTAGATATCAAAAGATCAGTATACTAGTAATTGAAAAAGTGACCAGATTCAAAGCATTCAATACCAACGTGCAAAGTACACATAAATAAATAAATAAATACAGTCGGAAATCAATACCTATGAGTTCTGCATCCTTGGATTCAACCTACCTCAGATTAAAAACATTCAGAAAAAGGAAATTCCAGAAATTTCCAAAAAGCAAAGGCTGAATTTGCCACAGTATAGCAACTAATTACATAACATTTACCTTGTATTTACAAGTAGTTATGTAGCATTTACATTGTGTTAAGTACTATATTCTAGAAACGATTTAAAGTATAGGGAGCATAGGTTTAAGATATATGCAAATACTAGGTCATTTTATATGTGTGACTTGAGCATCCATGAATTTTGGCCTCCTTGGAGATCCTGGAACCAATCCCCCATGGATACTGGGGACATCTATAAATAAATAAAAACGTTCTGTGTTCTGTAACAGGCTGAAAACTTCTCATTTTAAATGAGAGATTAATTCTAGTAATGTGCATGTTTGGAAAGAATTTATATACTTAATTTGCAAAAGTAGAAGAAAATATTTTCTTTTAAAATTTTTGTTACATGCAGTTTTCTTACAGAAGAGTTTTCCAATTCACTCTGTTTTTGAAAACAAAGTGAATAAAGTTTGGTACATTAAAAAACTAAAGCACATGATAAGAAGATATATATAAGAAAAAAATGTGTCATAAAAATAACCATTGCAGTGCTGATAAAATACTCTACTAGGCACAATATAAAACTGTAGCTTCCGTAATGAATCGGGGAAACAGTGATGTTTTGCTTTAGCCTATTATTCAGCCAAAATTGACTCCAAGGGTTTAATCTTCAGGCAAAAGTATACTTCAGTATCATTTCTGTTAAATCAGAAATTATGAATGATCAACGAGGATGTGAGTACAGTAGGTTAGCATTTTACACAATCAGTAACAACCATGAGGAGTACAAAGCATGATTTTCAGGGTTTTGTTAATATCTGAATATTTAGTTTCATATTTAGGAAAATATCCAAGCTATCTTTTTGGTGAAAATCTATGTTTTTATATATTAAAATCCTATCAATCAGTTGAGATAGAATTGTGCAGTTTTTATTGCCAGAATAAAATATCATGATAATTGATGAGCACTTTGTAAACTCTTCACTTCAAGTGAAACCATTTTCTTTTTATTTCAACAAGTTAAAAAAGTAGTTAAGGAGACAGTAAGGATATTAAAATAGTATCTCCCTGGGGAGAACATTATATACTTTTTGAGTCAACAGTATTTATGAAAATTTAAATACTGTAAAGCAGAATAACAAAGCATAGATAAGTTTATGATTCTAATCTTTGTAAAATTATTTCTGTATTAGTGTTCATAGCATTAAAGCAAATAAGCCTAGAAAATGCTGTTAATATTTTTAGATATATAAGTTTTTTAGGTCATAACATTTTTTGAGGCATATCTGATTTCTCCAGTGTCATCAGTAGAAAGGAGGCATCTATTTTCTATACTAACATATAGCAGAGTGCCTGCAGGAGCAATCTAGAAGTTGACAGTACTGAAAAAATATTGTTTCTGAATTATAATATCAAATTATAAAAAACTGAACCTTTAAATGTAAGTGATTAATATTAATATATATGTTATTTGAATTGTGGTAAAGTTCCAAATTTATTCTTGTATCCCAGACATTCTATAATAATGATTATTGGCCTCAACCTTGGCTTCAGCCAAATATTGATTTTACTATTCAGCCATTTGACATGTGGTCCATATTCACCCCTCTTCCCACCCCAGGAGGAAAGGAGCCTTCCAGCTCTCCACTGAGTTATCCAAAAGGGGCTTCTCAAACTTGAATGTGCATGGAAATCTCCTGGGGGTCTTATGAAAGTATGTTCTGATTGAGCAGGTCTTGGTTGGAAGCTGAGAGTCTGTTTCTAACAAGTTTTTAGGTGATGCCAGAGCAGCTGTTTGGGGTCCACAAGTGGAGAAGCAAATTCCTAGAGAACCCCTCTAAATCACTGCATACATGTGGGTGAGCACCTGCGTGTTCTGAGGCAGAAATCCTGGAAGCTGATTCTGTCTACTCCACAAAAAGTCTCTGTTGGATACTAAGCCTAGAAAAGGGGAAATAGAGGGAACTGGGTATTAAAAGTTAAACTGAGGCATGCTAAACATTTTAAGAGTTTATTTGAGCAAAAAATGATTCAAATAGGGCAGGATCCAATCTAGCAGATAGAAAGGAGCTCTTAGGAGCTGTACAAAATGAAAGACTTTATGGGTGAAGGAAGCAAGAACAAATGAAGTTATACTAAAAAAAAAAGGTGGGGTGGTGATTTCGAAGTTACTTTCCTTTAGAGGATGGCAGAGTCTCTCAGGCAGGTGACCTAACTAATGCTGATCAGACCTTCCTGACTGACTGGTTCAAGATTCCATATCTGGGAGAGCCAAAACTGTAATGAAGTCTCAGTTTGTTGATGTGAGGCTTAGCCTAAGGAACTCCATTTTGGACCTGGTTGTCTTGTTTTTTTGTTTTCTGAGTTGTTGTTGTTTTTTCTAATGCAGGTTACCACTTGCATAGCTTAAGAATGTTCTATTGTGTAAATTTAAAGTAGAAGCATTAGAGAGCTGGGTAATCCACAGACAGTTTATATTAAAGACAAAAGTTTGGGAAATAATTATATTATACTGAATAATATCATAAGTATAAAACTTTAAAAAAGCACTATATACAATTTCTATTGCAAAGCAGAAAGAAACAGCTGATAGAAATTCAAGAAAAGTATACAAAAAACTGTTATTTAAAGGTCCTAGAAATAAATATTAATAAGAGAAAAGCAACAATACATAGCATTAATTTAAATTTAAAGGGGAAAAGATAAATCAGGATAAAGTGCTAGCTGTAAGACTAAAGCAACAAGATAGAATTTCATAAATACTCCATATTGAGGAAAATGTAATTGAGAAAAAATAGACCTAATAAACCAAGAGGAACATGAAATTTATTATAACTCAAAAATGGCAAAGATATTAAAAAGCTTTTCATATCAGTCTTTAGGTAGAGAAATGGAAGAAACTAAATTTGTAGAGTTAGAAACGTCTGAAAAACTAGCTAAAAAAAGCTATAAAGTCAGATAGTGAAATATTTAAAAAATTTAAGAACACATAAATCACCTAGCTATCACATATTACCAGGAGAATGACATGTAATCTAAGATAAAGGAAAATCTAATAATGTCTCCATGGGACTAAATTTTTATTGATATAATCCTTATTTAATATGTCTGAGCATGAACAATATATTAGGGCTGTACCTATGGTAGAAATAGCCACTTCTGTATGAATTTCTGATTCAAGCTGAAAGACAAAACACAAGAGAAGAATAAAATACATTCAGGGGAAAATCCAGAAATCATTTTTCCCACAAAACATTATAGAGTATGCTACATAAGGGTATTATTGTTCTATTAGTCCTTAGAAAAGATAATGATAAATGAAGGCTATGTCTGTAGAAATGATGAATTGAAAATATGCTAATCAAATATAATAATTTCCGTCCCATTTAGTCTAGATCTGAAATATTTTCTTACTTCTGAATAACCCACCAAACCACCCATTACTAACCCAGAGGAGTAAATGAAGCACTTTGGAAGAGCGCTACCTTTCAGACCACCAACGCTCTATTGGTTTAATTGCACCCCATTGTACTAAGTGGTACTTTAATGGGAGGGAGGATGTAATGCAGCTACAGGGCACTTGACACAACAGGGAATATTTTACTCATCTGAGAGGACACTTACAGATACTGCGATGATAACAGTGTCTAGTACCACTTCACACAAACATCTCTCTACATTCTTGTGTATAAATTCACTTTTAAATTTGTCACTGGAAGAACGGGTGATTTTTGCACACTTCAGAAACAGTCAGAAAGCAAATGGTATTTTAAAATAAAATTAAACTTTAAACTCTAAGAGTTCTTTGAACTGCTTGAAAGCAACCACATCTTCTGTGGACACTGTTCTGGCCAATGTGAAACACTGTGTGCGTGTACAGGAGTGTGTGCATTTTGAGATGGGGTGGGAGAAGCAATATATGTGTCTATGAGAATTTATATACATTGCAAGGAGTAGACATGAATGAAAAAGTGCCTTGTCCCTGTCCCTAGGTCATCAAAAAACAGGATTCATGTTGAAGTTCTAACCTCTTTTTGACCACAATAAATAAGTCTTGGCTCCGATTCACTCTGCCAGGACCCCGGTGGAGCTCTTTCTGCTTAGAGGACATGGCCCCATTAAACATAAGGTGGGTTATCTCTAGCTGGGCTGCCTGAAAAGGCTTTAACAACACTATTCAAGGAAGAAACAAATATCCTTTGATGTAGCTATCTCACTTCTAGGAATTTATCTTTAAAAATCATTGTGGGTGTATATGGAGCAAAGGTATACATTTGAGAATGTGTTTCAAAGTGTTGTTTATATTAGCACAAATTTAGAAACAAAAATACATGTGCAATAGTAGAAGACCAATGAATTATGCTCTATTCCTCTATTCAGTTAAATACTTAGTAGTCATAAGAAGTGATGTAGAAAAACATGTAATGGCATTGAAAAATACCTGTTATATGTAATTGGATAAAACAAATTATCAGTTAACTTGCTAATTATACCATTTTGTTATATCTGCATATATAAATTCATAAAATAAATTATAAGAAAAAAGAATAAAACATGCAGCAAGGTTAAAATATTATCATCTGGGAATGGTAAAATCAGAGATTACCTTTACTCTCCATGCTTTTTGTTATTTTTTTATATTTTATAAAAGAAATACATATAATCCATCAAGATATTATATATATGGAATATATATTTATTTATTTATCTTAACACTCGGTGTCATAATTCTCCCTGGGCAGGGAATGACTTTAAGAAAAGAATTTGATGAACCAATTGAGGCAGAGGGTGGAAGTTGGAAGCCTGAGAAACCGTGAGCAGTATTCAAGACAAGAAAGGCATTTGCAGGATGCCTTGCAGGTTACAAGGAGAGGGCTTTGCTTTGTTCTTGAGAGTAAGGGGGAGAATAGAGAAGAAGAAGGGTAAACAAGGAGGACATGTGGAGATGGGGACAGTGCCAGAAATCAGCCAGTGGAAACCCACCTGAATTGGAATGGTGAAAGATCATTTGAAGAATAAAATGACTAGTGTCAATTTAATGTTTTTACATTTGTTGCATGTGCTCCTTAAAACCCTCTCCAAAAATCCTCAGTGAAGTACAACATGCTCGTGAATGTTATTTGTAAGAGTCAGTTTCTTAGGTTGACTTCAGAAAGAGCTAAGTTTCCTCTCTGAATATAAGTGCTAGCCAAAGCTGGTACACCCAGGAGGAAAAGCTTAAAGCTATAGGAGGGCTTCCCTGGTGGTGCAGTGATTGAGAGTCCACCTGCCGATGCCGGGGACGTGGGTTCGTGCCCTGGTCCGGGAGGATCCCACATGCCGCAGAGTGGCTGGACCCGTGGGCTGTGGCTGCTGGGCCTGTGCGTCCGGAGCCTGTGCTCCGCGATGGGAGAGGCCACAGCGGTGAGAGGCCTGCGTACCGCAAAAAAAAAAAAAAAAAAAAAAAAAAAGCTATAGGAAACTGTGGGAACTTAAGACTGAGAAATTCACAGACACCTTGGAGAGGGCTCAACATTTCCACAGGACATGGAAATGTTCCACAGCAGAGTGGGTGAATGAACTAATCCTACTGGTTATAGTGGACCATCACCCCAGTGGGTCCAGTAGGCAAAACATCAAACCAGAGGATTTTTCTTGAGTTTTAAAATCTGATGGAATTTTCCTTGCTAGTTTTGGACTTACTTAGGACCCATCACTTTTTCCTTCTTTCCTATTTCTCCCGTTTGGAATTGGAATATCTATCCTATGCCTGTCCCACCTATGCCTGTATTTTGGAAGTGCATAATTTGTCTCGTTTTACAGATTCACAGCTGGAGACAAATTTTGCCTCAAGATGAATCATACCTCAAGTTTCACTCGTATCTGATTTAGATGGTATTTACCTGTGACTTTAGATTCTTGAGTCGATGCTGGAATGAGTTAAGACTTTGGGGGATGTTGGGATGAAATTAATGCATTTTGCGTATGAGTAGGACATGAATTTTGGAGGTTCAGAGATAGAATGCTATGGATTAATTGTGCAACACCCCCCCCCCGCAATTCACATGTTAAAGCCCACTGTGATGGTACTTAGAGATGGGACCTTTGGGAGGTAGGTAGATTTTGATGAGATCATGAGAGTGGAGCCCTCATGATGTGACTAATGCCTTAGGAAAAGAGACACAAGAGAACTTGCTCTCTGTCTCTCTGTCTCTCTCTAAATGTCTCTTTGTCTATCTGTCTCTGTCTCTCTTTCTTTCTCTCTCTGACACGTGAGGACAGAAAGAGAAAGCAGCAATCTGCAGACCAGGAAGAGAACCTCCGTGGACAAACTGAACTGAACTGGCCAACACTTTGATCTTGGATTTCCCAGTCTCCAGAACTATGAGAAAATAAATTTATGTTGTTTAAACATGCAGACTATGATATTTTGCTATGGCAGCCCAAGCTGACTAATACACAGGTATTAAGAAGCTAAAGTATAACTGAAGTTGACACCTGGGTCACAATTTAAGTCAAATAACACTTTAAAAACTCACTCCATAACTAGTCTGATTTTTCCACTTGCCTTTCAGAAATTCCAGTGTTGCTACTGACCTCAGCCTAACATTTTGCCATCTTTTTTACCTTCTTTAGTTCTCCACATCCCATTGACTTGTTATTTCAAGTTAGCCCCTCACTTTTGTTTGAATGGCTGTCTATTGGTTTGTTGCCAGCTCAATATTCAAAAGTGATGCAAGCCAAGCTCAGATTTCTGTTTCCACCCTCAACTTACTTTAAAAACTATTCAAAGACTCACACTCTAGTTTTTAGGGCTTAATACTATTTTTGCTTTTAAAGATTAGTCCTCAACACCTGTAGGCATGCCAAGAACCCTTGGCTTCTTGCTTTGATTTTTCTCACCTACATTTTCTCATCTACAAAACTGGATTTTGTCTTCCTGCTCATATGAATATCAAAGTATGGGATTTAAAAAAATTCTTTCAGGAGGAAATTGTGGCCCTCTGCCACCTAGAACAGTAGTTGTTATGGTATTCCTCACACCTAGAATCATCCAGACTTAAAAAAAAGTACTGAGATTCCTGCAAGTTCGAACTGAAGTAGATGCATAGGAATAATGGCAGAGACTGGGGAGCGACACACTAAAAAGAGTGCTGGTGGATGGGAGTTTCAAACAGAGAAAAGAAAATAAGAAATCAACACTAGCCTCAAAGGGTGGAGCTCCATGAGAACAGTGGTCATGGATGTCTTATTACTGTTGACTCTCCCAGGGCTACTACAGTGCCTGGCATCAAATAGGAACCCATCAAATATTTGTAGAATGAATGAGTGATGAAATGGTGGCTGCATCTATACACTTGATTACCAAGCTTACTCTCCAAGAAAGTACAGAGAATATTACTTCTTTATCAGCAGTGAATATTGTAATCCAACATTAAGTAACTTGCTCTAGATAATTTATCATTAATTTTGAAAACTCTAACCTAGTTTCAAAGTGTTTTATATTCCTTAATTAACAAGAAAGTTAGTCTTAGGTACAGCTGTAAAATAGAATATATTATTCCTTGGCTTCATGTCTTCCAGTGTTTTCCCCTTTCAAGACCCACTCCAGATTCTCCAAACCCAGAAACTTACCTCTCAGGTCAGATTCCCTCGTCATCATTCTTGCGAACATACCCAGCAATTCTTTCTTTTTCTTTTGCCTCTTATCTGGGCTAGGCTCTCAGAAACTTTTGAAATAACACATTATCTGACTGATAAAATTTATGCAACTAACCATGCTCACTTTTTAAGTAAAGGAAGCTTCTTCCCAGTGCCTCACTGCTCACTTCTACTTTAATATACATGCCTTTCAGAGACAGTAGACCTCCTTCCGCCCCTCTCCACTATAAGGTGCCACTTAGGACCTCAAATGATGGAATCAAATATGGGAAGAGGAGAGGGTGGCATCAAGACTGTCTTAAAAGAGAGCTCCATAACCCTCAGATTTTGTAATAAGTCATTGAGACATGTCCTCAAAAACGTTTATTTCGGGCTTCCCTGGTGGCGCAGTGGGTGAGAGTCTGCCTGCCAATGCAGGGGACACGGGTTCGTGCCCCAGTCCAGGAAGATCCCACATGCCACAGAGCGGCTGGGCCCATGAGCCATGGCCACTGAGCCTGCGCATCCAGAGCCTGTGCTCCGCAATGGGAGAGGCCACAGCAGTGAGAGGTCTGCGCACCACAAAAACAAACAAACAACAAACAAAAAAAAAGTTTATTTCAAAATTGATAGTATTTTACCTGTTAGATTTTTGTAGAATATGCCTTCATGAACGGGGCAGGGGTGTCAATAGTGTTTTGAATTGAAAGAGAATCTTTAATTCT
This sequence comes from Mesoplodon mirus, assembly GCF_964341445.2. Lineage (NCBI taxonomy): Eukaryota > Metazoa > Chordata > Mammalia > Artiodactyla > Ziphiidae > Mesoplodon > Mesoplodon mirus. Next base: position 58,211,198 of record NC_138992.1, read on the forward strand.
GACATTCCACTCACTAAATGTTACTTATTATTTCTGATTTTCAACTTCTTAACTGTAAAATGGAGATATTACAGATGATATGTATATCTATAGCCAGCTAGCTAGCTAGCTACTAACTACATAATAAATAGTTAGATAGATAGATGATAGATAGAAAAATTGATAGATAGATATTGGTATGACCTATAAACATTTAGGCCAGACCATGTTCCTAAACTAACTCAATGCAGTTATGAACGTGGTTATAGCTATAATGATAGGGATATATCCAAAACCTACCTCTATTGAATTAAAATATGTGAAGTTTGATGAAGATTTCTATTAATCCTGAAATCTTGTCTTTAGATAAAAAGTGAAGAGCTTCCTCTGAGTAAATAAACAATGTTTGTTCCACTCACCCGTGCACTTGCACAGTAGATTAAAATTTCAGCCACGTGTTATCTTCAAAATAAAACTCTGTACTAAAGCATACTCCTCTGGATAATGATGTCCATTAGCACAGGTGTGTAACAGCAGAAATATAACTAAACAAGACTTGTAACAGTGAGAAATTTGGCAAAATTGAGTGGCACGGCTCTCTATGAGTTTTCATATACCATATTCATTTACCAATAAGTAGAGTCAATTCCAGTAAGATAGTTTTCCTGGCCAAGGTTTATAAAGGAAGATGAAACACTTTTTTGGAAATCCATAATTAAGGATGAAAGAGATTTAATAAGAATTTCAGCAAAAGTACAATTAATGGTTGCAAGGTAATAGACTTTGCTAAGTTCCTGTGTGTGAAAATGGTGTGCGACCACTTTTTTGTTTCTTAAAGTACAGTTGGTTTACAATGTGTTAGTTTCTGATGTACAGCAAGGTTATTCAGTTATACATATATTTTTTTCATATTATTTTCCATTATGGTTTATTACAGGATACTGAATATAGTTCCTTGTGCTATACATTAGAACTCTGCTGTTTATCTATTTTATACATAGTATTTGTATCTACTAATCCCAGACTCCTAATTTATCTCTCCCCCACCCCCTTTCCCCTTTGGTAACTGTAAGTTTGCTTTTTATGCCTATGAGCCTGTTTCTGTTTTGTAAATAAATTCATCTGCATCTATTTTAGATTCCACATATAAGTGATATCATATGATATTTGTCTTTCTCTGCCTGACTTACTTCACTCAGTATGATAATCTCTAGGTCCATCCATGTTGCTGCAAATGGCATTATTTCATTCTTTATTTATGGCTGAGTAATATATATATATATATATATATATATATATATATATATATATATATATATATATAAAGTTATATATATATATATATATATATATATATATATATATTACTTTATCTATCCAACTATTGATGGACATTTACATTGTCTTGGCTATTGTAAATAGTGCTGCTATGAATATCAAGATGTGTATGTCTTTTCAAGTTAGTTTTTTCTGGTGTGCAATAATTCTTACCCAATAAGGTGCACACCCAAGTAACAAATGGTAGCCACAAATCTCCTTACAGATCTGACTTGTTGTTTGAGTGGGGAAACACAATTCAGCCAGAGCTGAAAATAAAAAGGGGAAATAAAAGAAGAAGTGCTGAATACTGCTACAGATGACCTTCTCTCTAGATTTCTCCCTACAGGATGCATTTCTTCAGCATCTTCTTCAGCATTTCTTATGAACGAGTGCTGAACAACCATTTAAATAAGATTGGTTTGGTTGAGTCCTCTGTGTGTCCATTTGTCTCAGTCCAGCCTTCCCCACCATTATCTGGTGACCTGCCCAGTCCAAGCAAACCTACAGGTGGCAGAAACTGTAACTGAACAAGGGTTTGTGTGCTGGAAGAACAAAAAGCCAAACACTGACAACAGGTTTGCAGCAAAGTAAGGGTTTCTTGCAGGGCACCAAGAAAGGGAATGGGAGACAAGCCTCAGGTCCACTCCCACTTGGTCTTTGAGTTAGGGGTGCTTTTTAACAGGGAAGAACAAAGAGGCTGTGATTAGTCATCATCTTGTGACACGTCTGTGACATTTCTTACTCATAGCTTCAGGTGTCAGGATGTCTCTGGTTTACAATTCTCAGCCAGGTGGTCCATAGTTTGGGAGTCTTTTAGTTCATCTGGCCCTGGAGAAATAACCTGACTTTGTACACTAATGATGATATGTATCATAGAAATTTTAGTACATTAACAATGTCAACAACAGCAATTTAGTCATCTGACTCTGGTTGGTTAGAGTTCAGTTAGTACAGGATTAAGGTCAGAGAGAACAAGAAAGGGAATAAAGTTTTGGAGAGAGAAGTTAATCATAAACTCAGGGAGGAAACTTGGTTTTAGGGGGACTCGGTTTCAAAACTAACTATAGAGCAACTAATAACTTGTTGCATTTAACTATGATTGGATCTTCTTAACCCATGTGTGGCATCTGTCAGACTGCAAAACAGGCCTTGATCTCAGTTCTAAATTAGTCCCTCTAAAACTGAGTAGAAGGTTTTTCTCACCCTCCTCTGCAAAATAATAGTTTCTGAGTGCAGGGAGTATATTTTCTTTAATTTTCTACACCCTATGATATCTAGAATTGTGTTTTACAAAAATGAGGTTGCATTGAATAATTATTAAATATATACATATTATATATATATATATATATATTATATATATATATTATATATATATATATATATATATTTTATATATATTATATATATATACCTTTTTTTTTGCAGCTAGCCACCAGATCTACAAGTCTAACTTATGAATGCTGCAATTGTATCTCCTCCAACCTCTGGTTTTCTAAATATTTTGTCAAGGTGGCTAGAGCCTGTTGGGATCCTAAAACATAGCCAGAACATACCTATTGTCTTTGTATTTTAAATAAATACATACTACCACACATTCCTCTCTTACATTCCTAAGTAGTCAGAAAATGCAGCATATTATGTGAAATGGCTCTAACACAATCGTTTCTCTGCTTTTATCCAGTCTAATCTTATCTCTTCGTTTGACTTCTATTTAGGAGGATTTGCCAGGCAAAGAGTGGTTGCTCAAAAAGTGTTTGTGCCGTTACTCCTGAATGAATTGTTCTTGCAAAATGCCTAGGAAAGTTTCTTCAAACGCTCTTCTCAAGCAAACATACTTTTATCCAAGACCCTTTAGATGCAAACATGTTTTTGTTAAAAAATTGTCTAGCTAGAGATTATAATGAGTTGGCTGGATAAAAGCAGGATAATTAGGAGTTAACTAATCAAGAGGTCTTCAGAAATGCAAATGCCTTATTTGAGATAAAAGAGATGTCTAACCTGCTTTTACTACCTCTTTAAACCAGGAAAAAAAGCCAGAGAGAAAAATGGACTTTGATGAATGCCACCCTCAATATTACAAACGCGGGCAGCAGAAGCCGTGAGTTTCCATTACTGAATCAGCTTGGAAGTCAGTTGTTGCAGGTAAAGAGTCATCATTTATTGAATTATCCATTTATTCATTTAGCAAACTATTAAGAAGCAAGCATTTTGCTAGGTTCTGGGCTGGCAAAAATAATTACCAGACTGTGTCATTCTCAAGGGCTTTCAACTTAGTAGTTAAAGAAAGACATGAAAAAAATAATGTGTTAAAAATATTTTACGTATGACAATGGAAGTATCGATACAGGATTCATTGGGAGCATCCTTTCAGTCTGTCAGAGGTGCAGGTGGCAGTTTATCAGTGGAGGCTTAACAGAGGGAGTTGGACTTGACTCAGAGATTGCTGTTCTGACAAGGGAAGGGCATGGGTGAAAGCACAGTAAGGAGTGCAACAATGGCAAAGGAAGTACTAGGGTTGGAAGAATATACGGTGTGAGACTAGCACCAGCAGGGGTGATTCTGGAAAGAGGAATTTACTCATTCATTCAACCAAGATTGAATACCTACCACATGTCCTGGGGAAATGCTTGTCTTCACTGACTTGTAGTTTAGGAGTAGGATAGATAGATACAGATACGGATACAGATACAGATACAGATACAGATATAGATATAGATATATAATTTTATAATTATATATCATAGTATTTTAATTGGGTTAAGAACATTATAAATATATACATGGTACATTATGGACATACCTCTTATAGTCAGAGAAAATTTCCAGGCGATTAATTAACAAAACTTCTGAATGTAGAGCTTCAAAGAAGAGAAAGAATAAATAAGGCAAACATGAGAGGAAAAGCCGTCTGTTAAGGATGGGGAAGTATGAATACAGGGGAGACCTTGGCCAGAAACAGTGTGGTGAACGCAGGAGCACTGCAAGTGATGAGTGACACGAGGATCGACAGAGAAGTAGAGATAAGACGATGGACCAGCTTTTTTAGCTAGGGTGTTTGGACTTTATCTGGTAAGAAATGGGGGCCTCTGAAGGATTCTTATACACTAAGAACTTTTTTCTTTGTCTGATATCTGCAACTTTGCCATTTCCTATTTGAATGTAGTTCATCTCACTTGCTTTCTCCACAGTGATTATCATTAAAATCCTCCAATAGAAAAGCCTCTGTGTGTGTGTTTCCCAAAGTAGCTAAGAAGAGAAGAGTGAGGGAGATGGCTTTACATTCTGCAACTAGGCTTGGATTTAAAAAAGAAAACAAAACAAGAGATGGAATGGACTAGACGAGCACACAGGAATCAAAAAAGGAAGAAAGCATGCAGACAGTCTGGAGCAGAGTGAGCAACACACCCTTGGGGCCCCCATAACCTTCCCAGGTAGGAAACTGGAAGCTCTGGCAAGGTTTTGGTTACTGTTTGAGTAACAGAAACCTGAGTTTATATGCAAGAACCTTGGTGATCCACAAACTCTTGATTTTGGTTAACATTGGAGTGAGAAATGTCTTGGTTTCTTTTTTTAAAGAAGCTTTATAGAATATTTTGAATTTTTCATGTCACTCCTAATGTGTAATTAAGTGACACACCAGTGTAAAATGAGTCATTTCATACAATTTTCCAAGTGTAATTATATATAATTGAAGAGAAATAAGAGCTGCTCCTACTTTAAGTTGGTGAGTATATCATACCATCATTTATGATTCATATGATAATCATACCCACAGCCTAATAAGATCAAAATGTGTGTTTCTAAGCGAGGACGCTGACTAACTGGCATAGTATACTGAGCAACTAAAACGGAAACAGTTCCCAGCAAAATATTCAAGTTTGCAAAGAAAGATGAATTTTTAGAGCCTGTTGGGAAACAGTCTTCCATGGGTTTCTCACATTTCTACACATCTTGTGAAGTGAGGCATTGACTGTCCTTTGTTTCAAGTCACTAAATACCCTTTGTTCCAGACTATTTTTTCCAAGGATGTTTGTATAACAAACACCCTTGGAAAATATACTGTCTCGCTTCAGAGCAAAAGACAGTTTTGCTTAGAGTCTTGAGAGGTAGAGACGTGTCTCGCTGCAGAGGGAAGGACCATTACACTGCCCGTTATAAACACTCAGGTTCCCTAAACTCAGGGACCCTCTCTGAGTCCAGTAACACATACTGTACACACAGGCATCCATCTGGGCCCATTCAGGAGTGAGAGACATCTTCGTCTCTGACCTCAGGGTTCCTATCTTCTGCTACCCTATATGACACTGTCACAGGCTACATTCTTAGCTTCAAAGTAGAATAAAATCTCAGACCCTTCACACTTTCAGCAGAGTCAAATGGTCAAGAGAAACTGACTGTTTTGGATGACATTTTAATTGGGGTGGGTCTCTTAACATGGCAACTTAGCAATAATCACATCAAAATGTATCATGTATCATATGTCCTAAGGAAAGTGGGTCTGTGGTATTCAAGGAGACTGGTGCTCTGACTCAACCTCTCCTAATTCTATGAGAATGTACTAGAAAACTGACATGAAAAATATTTCTCCAGAAAGACAATAATTTTTCCAGATTCAGGCACCAATCAGAAAATACACCTGCTCCTTTAGCATGTTTCATGAGAGTTATGGGAATATTGATAGAACCTGCAAGGCAGATTGGGAGTTTTGGTTCATTACTGCTCCTCCACTTTCAAGTTCTATGGCTTTAAACAAGCTACATCTTCTCTTGCAACTTCAGTTTTTTCTGTGTGTGTGTGTGTGTGTGTGTGCATATGTATAAATACATACATAAGTGTCCCACATACAGGGGTGCCATTTAAGATGGTAGTTATTATCATTTTATAACTTTTATTAATTAATACAAACGACAAGAGTTTGACTTCAGTATCAGGGTGTTAATCAGTCTATAATCTTGCTTACATTTTCATATGGGTAATACTCAAGAACAAGCATTAACTTTCAACTGATGATGGTTACCCAGAGTCTGTTTCCTAGGAATCACTTATATATGTATCAGATTTCTCATGGTGCTCACTACATTGCAACTTGAAAAATAATTTAACTCATTTATTCGGTACATATTTAGCAACGGAGGAAAAGAATATGCTGCTGTCAACTGTTCGTCAGACAGAAGCAAACAATTACAGTATAACGTGGCAAGTTTAATCCATCTGCCTTTTTATTAGTATAAGGCAGGGATATAAATAAATAAATAATTTGCAAAGATCAAACATGGTGGTTAATTGACATATAAGGGGCAAGTACACACTGCCCTTGAAGCATAGAGGAAGGACTGTCTCTGACTGGAGTAGCGACCTGAGAGATGACAGGTTTGGGGAATTCCAAACTTTATGTTTTTTTGTTTTTTGTTTTTTGGTTTTTTTTGTGGTACACGGGCCTCTCATTGTTGTGGCCTCTCCCGTTGCGGAGCACAGGCTCGGGACGCGCAGGCTCAGTGGCCATTGCTCACGGGCCCAGCCGCTCCGTGGCATGTGGGATCTTCCCAGACCAGGGCACGAACCCGTGTCCCCTGCATCAGCAGGCAGACTCTCAACCACTGTGCCGCCAGGGAAGCCCCAAACTTTATGTTCTTTTGATTGGAAGAAAGGTCTGATCAGCCTCTTATCTCTCCACCTACAGAGTAGACTTAGAATCTTGTTGAACTACTCAGAATGTCAGTGTATGTAACGTATGCCATCTCTTTATTATCTCCAAAAGCACTTAATGTTATAAGAGAAATAATTATGGTAACTCCTTCAATTTCAAGACATGCCTCACCCTTGTTCTTGATCTCATTCATTCCTTCTGTCTCAAGAACCTTGGTCCATCATTCATTTTCTCTCTCTTTGGTGCAAAGGCTCTTATCCTAGAAACAATTAGCTTTTCAGGACACCAGTAATTCCCTCAAATGGCATGCAAACTGTAGTAAACATAGTCTGTGTCACACACACCAGAAAAAAGTTAAAAAGGAGGGCTCTGGTGTATGCTTAATTCCTTTCTGTCTTCTGGCCCTTTCTTATCAGTACATGTTACAAGACAACTTCACAACCCTTCTCTATCTATCATTCCTTTTTTCCTCCTTACCTTAGTGCAAAGCTTCTTGGAAAAGTACTAAGTGCTTACTGCATTTATTTATCATTTGCAGTTTATGCTTCAGCCCACTACTTTCTGGCTTCTAGTACCATAGCTACTGGCTCAAATTGCTCTTGCTAAAGCTTCATGTGATTTAAGTGACCAAAAAAAAATATGTATGCAGTCTTATCTTACTTAATAACTATATGTGATGTTGTTTATTACTCCCTTCTCCTTAAGACACTCTGCTGCTTTGACTTTCAGACACGATCAATCCTGTTACCCTCCTACCTTTGCGAGTGCCTTTCTTCAAAGATATTTTTGTTACAAATAGGTCCATCCTTGGCTCCATTCAACAACTCTTCCTGAAAAAACTTCTGCAAGCTTGCACTTTGCTTTCATTAGTTATATTTCTGATAACAGCTGAGTGAGCTTTATCCCATATTACAAAGGAAGTCCAATACCTTACATAGGATTTCTGTGAATTCTTAGGGAATTAGGTTTTCATGGGAATATTTGGCTCCAAATTTCTAGAACTTAATCTCACCTGTATTTTATATTCTTCAGTTGTTTTAATCTCACTGCTTTAAATGTGAAATTTAGCTTTTTTTTCCCCCTCGATTTCCCCCAAAGTAATTCACAAGAGCATGCATGAGCAACAGCCTTAGCAGAAGCTATAAGGTAAATAATGCATGTGTGTGTGTGTGTATGTGTGTGTGGTATGTATGCGTGTGTGGCAATGAGGGGAGAGGTGGTATGATTATATTACAGCATTTCTCACTGGTCTGTCCAATACTTCACCATATTCCTCAGAACATACTCTTACCCTCAATATTCTCTCTTTGTCTCTTTACTTCTCTGTTTCCAAGCCATCTCACTGTATTAGTATTAGGCAAGCCAATTTAACTTTCTACCCTACAGTCAGTTCTGAGTTTAATTTTGCATATTCAAAGACTCATTACAACATCCATTAAAACAGAACTAGAATCTATAGAAAAGAGTCTAATGGAAATTCTACCAAAGAAAATATAAAAACTGAGATTATGTACTTAATAAGTTTAACAGTAGGTTAGATGCAGCATAAGAAGAGATTCATAAACTAAAAGATAGATCAATAGAAAATATCCAGACTGAAGTATGAAGAGAAAATCAGGGAGAAAAATACAGAAATGAGCATAGTGTTATAGAGTAGGTATTGAAATGAGCCACATATCAAGTGGTAAGATCCTAGGTAATAGAATATTTTCAAGGAGCTCCAAAACAACTTCTCCTGAAACAGCATCAGACTGAGAAATCTCAACCAGAATCACTTAGTAATTCCTCAAAAAAAGAAGTTTTTTAAGCTCTTATATCATATAGCATAATACTAAACATAAAGTATGTAGCTAGCAAGGAAATAATCAGGCTTATGGGTGGAAATTAGAATAATTTGCAATTAAAATTTTAGTTTTAATATATATTAAATGCCTTATAACCTTATGTGATTACTACTTGTTATTCACAGGAGTTATGTCCTGTAAAGTCATACAAAATCTGAATTAGCAAATACTGAATCATTTCCCCTAGGGGAAACACAGGATTAGGTTCCTGAGAGCCTCTAGTCACAAATTTTAATCAACCTATCAATACTGTACATAACCTCTTTTATGTGTGTTTATATTTAAAGAGATCTTATTTAATATATATCATTGATTCATTAACATTAAGCTCACAGCCAACAGCACTATAACTCATGCCCAAATGAAGCTAATCTAACACACCTATTTTCTCCATAAGGCACAATATGATCCCTTGCATTTAGGAATGCTACACAAAACTTCATCACTATGCTTGGGGCCGATTTTAAATAGCAAAATCACCAATGAAAAGGACAACTTTGTAGAAAATGTGGCACTAAATATACAGTGAAGAGGATACTTGTTTACAGACTGACATCAGCAATAAGAAGGAAGTGCTGCCTTGTTCAACTGGGAATATGTACATCGGGTGACTCAAATTTTTGGCTACTCTGTATATGTGCATGTCTGTGAATGATCAACAAAGTGCCATGAGGATTGATTTGGGTTACAAGCAAATTTTAGCAAGTAGGTGAATTCACAAATACAGAATTTGTGAATAATGATCAAACATGGGTGTGTTTGATCATTATAATAATGATCAAACATATGTATGATCATACATTTTTATGTGTATTATAATGAGGCATGTAGAAATTGTGACACACTTTCCTAAACAAAAGAAGAAAGAAACTTCAGTAAGGGCAATCTCTCCCACACCTCCACCCCAGCACTCCCAGTGCTCCAAGCCCTGATTTCCTTTGTTTTTATAGAACTTAGTATCTTCCATTTATTTGTCTATTTATTAACTCACTCATCCATTTATTCATTTATTTATTGTGTTTATTACTCATTTTCTGTCTTCCTCTTCTATGTCACAAAGACAGGGACCTTTGTTTTGTTCATTGATAGATCCCAATGGAACAATTAGAAAGAAGGAATTAGCTTTAATGTGTTTCTCCTACTCACCTCTTACCAAAGTTTGAGGCTTATGGTGCTTTGTGCAGAACATAGTAAGATAGGAGCTGTAAAATAATGGGAAAAGTATTGAAGAAGTAATTAGAGACCCAGGTCTGACAGCCCCACTTTAATAAATTCTTATCTTGGTAATCTCATCACTCTGAGCCTTGATTAACTCTACTAAAAAATACAAGTAATAATTACCCCTGTGCAAATCAAAGAGTTACCAATTATCAAGTATTAACAAATAAGAGTATACAGTCTTGGAACACTCCAAGTAAACATAAAATATTTTTATTTTAGTAGGTACTCAAAAACAACTATACAATAAATGATATCAAATTAGAAATTCTTGGATATTTCCATTTAAGCTCAGCAAAGGTACCTTTTTCTCATATGTCCTTCCCTACTTTTATCTTACTTTTAGTTTTTTAGTTTTTTTTTTTTTTTTTTTTTTACGGTACGCGGACCTCTCACTGTTGTGGCCTCTCCCGTTGCAGAGCACAGGCTCCGGACGCGCAGGCTCAGCGACCAGGCCTCACGGGCCCAGCCACTCCGTGGCATGTGGGATCTTCCTGGACCAGGGCACGAACCCGCGTCCCCTGCATCGGCAGGTGGACTCTCAACCACTGTGCAACCAGGGAAGCCCTTACTTTTAGTTTTTAAGTGATGTATACTTTAGTTGTCTGTTGTGATTCTCCACAATTCTACACAAGATTATAACAATTTCAAATATTATGGTAGAAAAATAGTCATAATCAAGAAAATAAGCTAACAAAGATACCAAGGTAACAAGATACTAACTGTCTGAAAAAAGAATAACTCAGCAAAAAACAAGATATTGAGGAATTTATTGATTCACTTTAACTAGTACTTTAGTTCCTTGCATTAAATGCACTAGAAGAAATCAAAACATACATTTTCTATATAATCTTCTATAATACAAATGTGGATGCACAGGGGAAAAAAAGTGAAATCTCTTTATGGAATCAAGGACAGTACTGTTAATTCCTCTCTTTTTATGATGGGATTGTTTTTCTCATGAGATTTTGTCAGGACCTTGAAATTGGTGTCACTTTTGATTAATTCTTTTTGTACTGTGATGACAGTTAATGGAATGATTTGAAAGCTATTTGCTTTACAAAAAAATCCAATATAGCTGCCTTTTGTGCCCATTCTTAAAGCTTTTACTTCTTTTTCTTGAAATAATTAGTAAAAGAGGAGAAAGATTGCTGTAATTACTAAACATTATAAACTATATCTGGGTGCCTGACATTCACAGGAGCTGTCATTAAAATTAGATCACTTGTCTCACTTTAAGGAAATGTTACTTTTTACTATGCTGATGATATAATCTGAAAAAATATCTTGACAGGATACTAATGCTGAATACAGAATAAAGGCCCTTCAATACATACTTATTTTTTCCTTACTCAGAAATCTATAAGGTGATTAAAGTTGTGCCTTCAAGTATATCAAGTCCTTATGATTGGCATTGTAAAAATGGATCAAAGCCATCAATTATTTCATAAGAACGACCAGAGTTCAAGGATAATAATCATAAATCAATTTTAAAGACAGATCAAAAGTAAAAGGTAAGAATAGCCTTTCAATCCTGTTCAAGTAATCAACTGATTTGCATTAGGGGCAAGACTGAGTAAAAAGCTTTTCATATACACAATGATTGCAAGTATTTACTTTTCCCTGTTAAAGTTAACACTTGTATACTCCAACATGTTTTCATTAGTCCCTTATTTGTTGGTATTATAGTAAATACTATCATAAATAGAGTCATTTTCTCCTGATGACATAGCAATATTCTTATATTGCCAATAAATGCATGAATTTTTGTTAACAAATGTGATCAAAATACTGCTATATGCAGATAACAGAAATACTTGAGACAAAGGGAAAAATAAGTAGCATGAGAAATAAAGCCTTAAGTCAAAACATTATCAATGAAAATCCAGATTATTCCTCCAGACACAGAAATATATAACTACCTAAATTACAATCTGAAAGGACCAAAGATCTTAAATTACCTTAATTAAACATATTACAGTGGCAAGAAAATTCAAAAGCTATACAAATGTAAATGTTTTTAATTTGCTGAATAATTAAATGGTTTTTAACAACAAAATGTTATGTTATGAATCTTATATTTCCTTGCTATGTAGTGTACATAATTATGGCAGCTATGAAAACCAACAATAAAAACATTTGAAATTAATGGTACCTAAAGTTATGCTTGGAAATTAATGCTCTTCCCCGCCCTGAAACAACAAAGTTGATTCTATTATATGTGATAAATGAAATGTAAATTAAAATTTTAATAAGGTGCTTGTTAATCCATTTGTTCACAGCTAACTTGAACTCAGTTAAATTAGCTTCTTATTATGAGCACTAGAGATATGAGTTCTTCTAAATCTCAAGGGCAAATAAGTGTTAGAGGACTGCTTGTCCCATGATAGCTCCATAAATTGCTATTAAAATTATTCACTAGATACTGTTTCTGGGATGCATTTCATTTAGAAAATCAAAACTGTGTTGTTAAAGAGAGCAAAAGCCCTCCAACAGCAATCACAAGACCAGATACAAAGGCAAAATAAAACTACATGCGAGCTATTCTGGGATTTTTATCATTGCCTTGACATTTTATCCCCATGAATTGAAGAAAATAGTCTTCAAATAATTGCAAAATATTACTCAGTTTCTGAGGCACAGGGTTACTCCTGGAGAGTTTGGAAAATTTTTAATATTTGTTTAATGTTCTTTTTAATCTCCAGGATAGAGTTTCTCAACTTTGGGCACCTGCAGACAGATTATCTAGTTAATGGAGTGTGTCTAGTGAAAGTAATAATATCAATTTCAGGTTAAAATTTTTAAATAATTCATCATTAAAAGAAAAAATTAAATGATGGTTAAAATTCATAATAATAACTTATTTTCCGTGAGAGAGGAGAGAGACATATTTTACAGTGTTTACCAAGAAGGCTAGTCTGAGGCTAGATCATTACTAAGACCATCACTAAGTAGAGTCCAATCAGCTGGTTTTACTTCTTACCCTTTATTTCTACAACATGGGAAAGCCTATGTTATAACTGTAGATCTTCTAAAATAGCAATCTGCACTTGGTGGTTCTCCCAGGCAAATCTTAACACTCAAATCAAGCATGGACATGAGCTCTTCAACAAATAAAGCCAGTATTGTGTTTCATGAGATACCAAGTTAACAATTATTCTACCCATGTACGTGGAAAGGGTATGAGTTTCTAGCACTCCTGGAAATAAGTTGGTAAAAACTACAGAAAATGCAAATTTAAAAAAATAAGCCACAGTTTACAATGATAGTAACTAAATGCTACTTAAGAACTAACGGTTTTTAAGCATATTTACCACATTCAAAAATAATTATGGAACCTGGAATATCCAAAGCAAAGCAATCTTGATAAAGAAAAACAAAGTTAGAAGATTTGCACATCATTTCAGAAGTTATTACAAAGCTACAGCAATCGACACTATACTAGCATAAGGACAGATACACAGATCAATCAAATAAGAGTAAGAGTCCAGAACTGACTCCGTATGTCTATGGTCAATTGATTTCAAACAAGGGTGTCAAGACGACTCAATGGAGACAGAATAATTTTTTCGACAAATGGTTCTGGGACATTAGAATGGATCATAGATTTAATGTAAGAACTAAACTTATAAAACTCTTGGAAAAACTCATAGATGTAAATATTTGTAAATGGATTAGGCAATGTGTTCCTAGAAATAATACCAAAAGCACAATGGACAAAAGAAAATACAGATAACCTGGACACCCATGACAGCTGGTTCTTGAGTATCATGGAGCTCTCACAGCAGTCCTGAACTGGTTTCCTTCAGCTCTCTTTTTACAAAAGTGAACTTCTATCTTGCTTGAAAAAAAACCATACAGATAGATGATAGATAGATAGATAGATAGATAACTGGGAATGCATCAAATTTAGAAAAGTTTGTGCTTTAAAGGACAACATAAGAAAATGAAATGACAACTCATAGAATGGGACAAAATATTTACAACTATATATCTGACAAGCAATTTGTATCTAGAATATATAAGAAACTCATAACTTGACAATAAAAAGACAACCTAATTTGAAAACTGGGCACAGGATTTAAGTAGATATTTCTCCAAAGAAGCTATACAAGTGTCCAATAAGTACATGAAAAATCTTCAATATCAACAATCATTAGGAAATATGCATCAAAACCACAATGAGATATCACTTCTAGGATGATTAAAATAAAAAAGGCAGATAATAAAAAATGGTGGTGAGGATGAGAAGAAATTGGGATCCTCATTCATTGTTGGTTGAACTATAAAATGTTGCAGCCACTTCAAAAAACATTTTGACAGTTTCTAAAAATGTTAAACAGAGAGTTATCATATGACCCAGCAGTTCTATTCCTAGCTATGTAACCAAGAAAAGTAAAAATATATGTCTGCACAACTGTTCAGAGCAACATTAGTCATAGTAACCAAAAAAGTAGAAACAACCTAAATGTCTAATTACTGATGAATGGATAAACAAATATTCATTCAGTAGAATATTATTAAAGTGTTAAAATAAATGAAATACAGACATATGCTAAAACATGGGTGAATTTTGAGAGCATATATTAAATGAAAGAAAACAGTTAGTTAACAAAAGACCACATGTTCCAGTTTTCATTTTTGTGAAATGTCCAGAATAAGTAAATCAATTGAAACAGAAAATATAATAGCAGTTGCCAGAAGCTGAGTGAAGGAGAGAATGGAGAATAACTGCTAATGTGAATAAAGTCTCTTTTTGGGATGATGAAATATTCTAAAATTAGTGATGAAGATAGATCAACTTTGAAAATATACTAAAAATGGCTGAAGTGTACATTTTAAAAGAGTGAATTTTATATGTAACATATGTCAGTAAAGCTGTTATTTAAAAAAACAATTGGTAAATATTATGGAGTTGTGTATAAATCATAATAAATCTAGCATAAGGCCCCTTTGTATTTTATCTAAAAGTAAGTACTTTTAGTGGTAGGGACCATTTGCTGTCAAATCCTCAAGGCACAGTGATATAAATTACTTACTTGAGGCTATTAGTCCATATTTCATTAGAATTGTAGAATAAATGAAGAATGCTTTTAAGTAACATAAGACACTATCAGGTTATACTAGGTTTGGGGAGAAGAATTCAAAGAAAATTAGTGGCAAGCTGAAAGAAATCTGTTTCATGACAGTAAATAATGATACTGTGGAGTTGCACAGGAAGGTAGTCAGCAGCTTCAAAGTCTACATGAAATGGAATGAAAAAGTCAAATGGTTTTGTTAAGATTCTGGAATCATAAAAATATAATTGCCAAGGATGTACAAGAACAATTACACAAAAGTGATGTAGTCTTATAAAGGCTGGAGTCATATCAAAAGCTAATTTCTTCAGAAGTTAGCTGATATGATGAAAATAGCTCCCAAATAATTATGGAGAAAGAGAGGCTATGGTGGAAGCCTAATAAAAGTGGAAAAGAAATGACAGTGTTAGAAAGTATTCAGTGATTCATACAAAACAAAAAGATAAGGGATTCAAAAATAATACTCACAATCTCTGATGAAAACTAAATATGCTGAGAGTTTAAATTATCTGACATTATATTGTTTTATTGAAGAAAAGGTAACAGATATTTCTCACAGATATCCCTAATATGTATAGATGTAAGATTTAAAATGGAAAGTTACTAATGGAAAAATATGCCCTGAAAAAAATAAAACTAAGCAAAATAAAAATATAACTCCAGATAAGCATTTGAAATGGGGAAGAAAAGTAACATAATATTTTGAGGATGGTATTTTGAGTTTGTATTAAAAATCTTGGTAGTAGAAGCGGATTTGGAGAGATTATAAGAAGAGAGAATAAAAAGAAAAATATGACTGTAAGAGTGTATCATCATTTTCTGTAACCAAATAGATGAAATGAAATGGTACGTCTCTGATGACTTTATAAAACTTACAGAGACAAGATGGAAAAATGCAGCCAAAATATAGGGATATGGAAGATTTCAACTTCTTAGTTATCAGCTGGGATTTCTATCGGTTATCAGTGAAGCAATTTAAAACCTTACTTACCTTACTAAAAATTTCATCTGCCCAAAGGTAAAGAAAGTAGATAAAACAGGTGGGATGGAAGGTACTCTTGGGGAAGTATTTCTTACCAATGGGGGAAACTGGGTGGAAAAGCGGAAGTGACTGAAACCTGGGGAGAAGGTGACCACATCATCTCAAAGAAGAGTTTTGAGCAGAATCACATGTGACACTGTTTCTAGTGTCATTGAAGACAAAATTGCTTCTGTCTTTTTTTTTTTTATCTATGTATCATTTCTTTTGTTGCTTTGGTATCTTTCATAAATGGGAATTGGAAAAAATTCTTTTAAGAGAAGTCCCATCCATGGATGGATGGGAGGAAGAGAAAAGAATGGAGGAAAGAAAGTGAAAAATAATTATGTTCATCTAAGAAGATAATTTAAAACCAACAAATTTTTAATAAGAAAAACTAAAATATTTATATCTTAAAATAACTGGTATAAAATGCTCAAATAATAGCTGATCAATTTGTTTTCAGTAGACTGACATAAATTTTTTTAACAGTTAAAGAAACCTTAGTCTACGGCTTCCCTGGTGGCGCAGTGGTTAAGAATCTGCCTGCCAATTCAGGGGACACAGGTTCGAGCCCTAGTCCGGGAAGATCCCTCATGCCGCAGAGCAAAAAAGCCTGTGTGCCACAACTACTGAGCCTGCGCTCCAGAGCCCATGAGCCACAGCTACTGAAGCCTGCATGCCTAGAGCCCATGATCCACAACAAGAGAAGCCACTGCAATGAGAAGCCCGTGCACCGCAACGAAGAGTAGCCCCCACTTGCCACAACTAGAGAAAGCCTTCGTGCAGCAACGAAGACCCAACGCAGCCAAACATTAAAAAAAAAAAAAAACCCTTAGTCTATGTTAGACTTAATGAGAATTTGATTAATAAAAGTAGACTAAAACACTTTAAGATGTCACTAAGCACCATATGAATGTTTGAGACATTTGTGTGATTCTGAAACAGTGTGTCTCACCTGATTCCTCCATGTTGAGACTATCTGAACAATTGATTATATTTAGTACAATCTACTTTAATATCAAAATATAAGCTCCACATTCTCAAATTCTCATTCTCATCTTCTTCACTTACATGATAAATCTATCACTTCTTTGCCTTTTTCATGAAAAAAAACGGGTTAATAATAAGGAATTGAGCTGAAATACTTCATAATATTTAAAAAGTATTCAGGTGTTTGCCATCCAAACCAAGGTCTGTTAGGATTAATGAATGATTAAATATTAATATTATATGGCTGTTATTAAAATTTTCTTATAAATAATACACATTTAAACATTTATAAGAAACATTTTTTTTTCCAGTTTTGTTAGGGCTTGAAGTAGGGGACAAATGAAGTAAGAGCTATTTAGGAATATTTATTTTTCTGAGTAAGGTGTCCATTTGACAAACAGATAAACATAGGGTCTGGGTCTAGATTGGAACTCGAGTTCTTTCTGTTCAAACCACTGGGATGTGCTATTGTAATAAATTCACTGCCAAGATACACTACAGCACAAATGATGGAGTCTATCATATAGAAAAACTGACTTCCCATCAACTGCATATTACGAAAAGAAAATTTGTAATGAGAATCAGTGTCAAAATGTGATATAGCATGAAATATATTCATCATCCACATATGAAAAAGAAAGAGTGTCACCTACCCACTGCGGATACTTAAAGGTAAATGAACAATGAGTAAAAGGGTGGCGGGACCTCCAGTTTGGATGACAACATTTACATTAACCTTGTGCTACATTTATTGCCTATTTTTTTTTAACTTTAATAAGATTCGAAAAACGGTTGCAATGAGGCAATGAGGTGTAGAGTAGTCTTGGACAAAAAGCAGTAATTACAATACAGCATAGGTCAAAAAGCCACAGGCTAGTCTAGTTCAACTTACTATTCATCCAATCCTGGTTAAATCTAGTATTACAACTAAAAAGAAGAATCTAAATATGTATAAATATTTATGCATTTTGTATTGACAGTTTAGACATTTTTCTTCTTTTTTTTTAAGACCAAAAAATAAAAGTCTTCAAAACACCTTCACAGAAATAGAGAGAGATATATATTCTTTATCCATCTTGTCACAATGGAATATAAACTTAATGTTATTAATTATTAACAAACTATATACCAAAATCAATAAAATCTCTATTAGAAAAGCCAGTGAATACTTCAAATGAGCTCATCCATATCCCTAAGGTTATAGGAAATGTTTTCAAGAAAAAAATAGAACATTGGAGTATTACTGTTTTATCTGATTTTCTGCATATCCATGTTAAGATATAAACAGATGACAATTTTAAGATTTTAACATATAATTTGCAGGGCAGGATACAAGAGTGAGGTTCTTCTACTAGACAGAAACTACCTTCACCTATGTTTTTGCTACTCTCAGTCTTAACCAAATGGGGAAAACCACTTTCTGTACTAAATTACAGAAAGTCAGATTATCCCCAAAAGTTTTAATTGTTAATTTTTTAATGTTTTGTTTCTTCCAAATCCTACTTTTATTTAAGTGTATCCAAATTACATATAAAAACTATAAAACTTCTAAAACCTATCAGCAACGCAGAGTGAAGGAATAAAATAGCTTGTTAAATAGAGTTTGAGGTGATTTACCAGACTGCAGTCTACAAAAACTGAATCTTATCATTTTTAATTATGCTAGAAAATTTCTAGAAACAAGTAACTAAGACACAACTAATGCCTTCTCATATATAAAAACCTCTAATGCGAAAGAAGCAGTGGAAAAAAAGCTGTATTGCCTCAGAAACAAGTCTGATCCATTTGGTAGAATTTCAAAAGGGTAGATTTTCACCCACGACAAAAAAAGAAAGTTTTAATAATATAAAATGTCTATTTATTTGGCTGAGGTTAGTCATGTTCTCTTTCAACTGAGGTAGTCATTAAAAACATGACAGCTGTCTATCAGGATTGCTACAGAAAATAGTTTCTTATTAACAGTTGAGGTCGAATAAGAACCACTAATGTCCCTTAAAATTCTGAATCCCGTGATTTAAAGATAACACCTGTAGGAAAATTGTTACCTGTCTGTTTTTTCTTTTTTTCTTTCTTTCTTTCTTTTCTTTCTTTTTCTTTCCTTTTTGGAATTAAGAAAAATTGAGTAAATGGGTATCCTTGATAACTAGGAATACATTGTAAATGATTAAAATACATTTGGAATGTTTAAAAAATTAAGGAAAAAAAAAAAAAAAAGCATTAGCCAGCATGTGGGGAATTGAGATTTCCATGTAATGTTGATGGGAAAGTAAATTATTGTAAAGGTTCTACTGGATCCTAGGGTTGTATGTGAGCATTTCTGAGCACAACAAGAGTGTTCCCAGGAATTCTTTCCTAAAGAGATATCATACAAATTTATCTCAAAGTTATGCATTGGAGAATGTTCATGTTAGTCTTATTTACAATGGGTGTAAGTTTTAACTTAATGTTAACTGATAATTAAATAAATTATACTATATTAAATAAATTATAGGACATAGAATATCAGGCAGTCATTAAAATTAATGATGTAAAACTATTTTATTTACACAAATGGATGAAAATGTCCATCTATGTAAAACAAACCTCTCTGTGATCAAACACACATCAATACACATACACCCACAGACACACGTTTACTCATGGCTAAATATGGGTGCTGATTTTTATGTTTTTCCCTACACTTTTCTGTATTGGTAACTCTGTTAAAAGGACATGTATTATTTGCAATAAATAATTATTGAATTATTTTTATGAATTGTTTAAAAATTTCATGACAGTTTATCTTATGAGAAGAGGATCTAGAAAAAAAAGAATAAAGAAAATAGCATTTACTGATATAGTGAAAATCAGCATTCAAGTTTAATATACAAAGATCAATTGTATTTTTATATATGAGCAAGGTATAACCTGAAAATGAAATCGAGAGGACAATTCCAATCATAATAGCATCACAAAGAATAAAATCCTTGGGAATATATTTAACAAATTAAATAAATATTTAGTGAGTTCCTACGTATCCTAGGCTCTTATACACAAGGCAGATCAAACAGATAAACTCCCTGCCCTCACGGAGCTTCTATGAAGGTGGTTTACATTTTTTTAAAATATTTCAGATAATGTTGCAATGGATTTAATTTATAAGTAATTTTGTATGCCTATACAAACGTTCTGTTAGATGGTTTTCTAGAATCGCTATATTATAGAGCATGCAAGTTTTAAAATTGTCATCAAGGGACCTCCCTGGTGGTCCAGTGGTTAAGACTTCACCTTCCAATGCAGGGGGGTACGGGTTCGATCCCTGGTCTGGGAGCTAGGATCCAACATGTCTCATTATTCACAAAAAAAGCCAAAACACATAAAACAGAAGCAATATTGTAACAAATTCAATAAAGACTTTAAAAATGGCCCACATCAAAAAAATCTTTTAAAAAGTAAATTAAAAAATAAATAAATAAAATTGTCATCAATATGGCTAACTGCCCTGTGAAAACATGTAACAGTAACACTCCTACTCACAGGCTTTGAGAGAGGACTAACATTTTAAACAATAGAAAACTGAGCATACATCTCTACTTAAATCGAATGATTCTTCAATTGTTCAAATTTTGTAGTAAAATTGATATTAAAGAGAATGATGTATCATCTTAATTTAAAGAAAGATTTTTTTAAAAAAACCCTGAACTACAAGTAGTATTCAAATAAAATAGTCTAAAAAGTAAAGATCTTCCTTGTTTAAAGCTAGAAATTACTGCATTTGCTACTAAATTTTCCAGGAATCATTCTTCATGTATAAAGTGAGAAGGGTTGAGTCATATTTCTTTTCAAAACTGAATCAAGTTAAAAAGCTAAATCAGATCTTTAAAAGAAAACCGCCCACCAAAAAGGAAATTGCCTTCCTTCATTTGAAAATATAACAGTATGTTACCTCATTAAAATGCCAATATGTAAGGTATATGTGGTTGGTACAGAAGAAATAAAAACCCTTGTCAACCCTGAGGTTAGCAGGCTTTGTAAAGTGACATAGACTAGAAGCAGAGGATTATTTAGTGCACTAAAAGGTAAAAGGAAGGCCATCAAAAATAAAACCTCCCTGTTAAGCATGAATCAAATTCCCAACTTAACATACACATTCACAATCAAGCAAGCTTCAAAATGTGCAAGAAAAAAATCAAAGTCCAAAACAGAAAAATCTGTAAACACGTATTCCAACATCAAGTACACGACACATAATATTACTTAAGTCCCCAAAGATTTGGTTTAATATATTTTCCTACATTAGTGCTTGTAAATATAGGGGAAAGTAATGTGTTTTTATATTGCTTTTGGAATTATTCCCAATTACTGCACAGTGATTTTTTTGTGTTCTAGAACTATCTTTAAAATATATGTACCCTGGAGTTATTATTCCAACAATTATTCTTACAAGATTTCTATAAAATATTTTAAAAAATTGAAAGTGTTTTGTGTAGGTAGTACATAAAAATTAACTGACATTACTGTTAACAACTATTTAAAAAACAAACCAAGAAGCAGATTTCTACCCACCACCAATTTCATCTGGTATCTACATAAGAATAAAAGAAGTGGTTAACACAGAGGACACAAAATAGCCTAGTGATCCTATCGCTTTTTTTTTTTTTAACCAAAAAACAGATGTGACTAGTCCAAGAAGTTATATGTTGCCACTGTCTATGTATCCTCTATATTTTGGTGTTAATAAAAGTTGGTCCCTCTATGCTTCTACTTATCAACTTATTACTATATTACCAATCTCCCACTATATTACTCCACTTCCTGATCTCTACTTCTGTACATTCTCTCCTGCATTACGTTTTAAACCAAAAAATATTTCTCTTCATCAATGGGCATTAGCCTTTTAAAGTAGAAAAAACACTGGGACTGGGGTAAAGACTTAAATTTTAACTTCATCCGCCTCTAGGAACCTATGAACAAGGGATAAATCTTCAATGTGTATTGATTTCCTCATCAATACAATATGGTCCCCACCTGGACTAACCTATCTCTCTGAACAGATTGTGAAGACAAATTGATATACTTTATACAAATGAATGCTCTTTGAAAAAAATAAAAACTATATATATATATATAAAACTGTATATATAACTACATGTATATGCATATATAACAATATATATAGCTTATTTGAATAGTACACATATATAGTACAGCAATTCAAGTCTGACCATGGGACATTTCTTCCAGTTTGTAAGATCCTGAGTCAGTTACATAACACATCAGAGAAATAGAACAAACTGTTCTTTTCACCAATGTCTTTTTACAGGCAAACACAAACACACAGCTGTATTCATCTATCAAGATGCTCCCAGAAAATTGGGAAAATTCATGGTGATGCTGAACTCTACTGATCATTCATAATACAGCAAAGAGGGGGCCTAAAGAGCATCTGCTTCCAGCTATGATGAAATAATTGATACTGGACTAGGTATCTCATCTGTATCTAAAAATTCACATAAAAATGTATCACATATCTGAATGTAAAGTTCAATCTATAAAATTTCTAAAAGAAAATGTAAGGAAATTTATTTGTAACCATGGAGTAGGCAAGGGCATTCAAAGCACTAACCATAAAAGAAAAAATATTTTGGATTTTTTTAAATTAAAAACGTTTGCTCTTCAAAAATGATAAAGTTAAAAAGCATGATATAGACTG
Source organism: Mesoplodon mirus (assembly GCF_964341445.2). Taxonomy (NCBI): domain Eukaryota; kingdom Metazoa; phylum Chordata; class Mammalia; order Artiodactyla; family Ziphiidae; genus Mesoplodon; species Mesoplodon mirus. Next base: position 58,233,990 of record NC_138992.1, read on the forward strand.
GGAGAAAACACTCAAAATGCATATATCTGACAAAACACTGATATCCTACATATACGTAATTTCTACAGGTGAGAAGTAAGAGGACAACCCAGGTGAAAAGAAAAAATTGGCCAAATCATTTTAACAGACACTTCGTCAAAGATGATATATGAAACGCCAGTAAGCACATGAAAAGATGCTAAATATTTTAATTATGAAGAAAATATCTTTAGACAAAAATAAGGTGTCTATACATACCCACTAAAATGGCAAAAACTTAAAATACTGACAGTACAAAGTATTGGTAAGAATGTGAAGCAGCAGGAATGCTCACATATTATTTTGGGGAATAACAAATGGTACAACCATTTGGAGAACTGTTTGATAGTTTCTTATATAAAGTTGAGAATATGTTTCCCAAATGACCCAGAAATTCCACTTCTACATATTACAAAAAAATAAATAAATAAATAAATAAATAAATGAATATAAATGTCGACAAAATATTTGTACATAACTGTTGTTGGTACTCTTATCCATAATAGTCAAAAACTAATATAACCCATATGTCCATAAACAGGTGAATGAATAAACAAATTGTGGTGTATTCATACAAGGGAATGCTCCTCAGTTATTAAAGGACTACTGACACAAGCAACAACATGAATGAATCTCCAAAATACTATGCTGAGCAAAAAAGTTGGGTATAAAGGAGTACACACTTCATGAACCCATTTATATGAAGTTCTAGGGCAGGAAAAACTCATCTCTAGCGACAGAAATCAATGGTTGCATGAGGTGGAGGCAGAGGATGGGGATTAACTACAAAGTGTTACAGGGAACGTTTGGAGGAGATAGAAATGTTAGTAACTTGATCATGATGTTTGTGTCACTGGTGTATATACGCTAGGTATACCTTTGTTAAAAACAGATCAAACTGTACACTTAGATGGAGCGCATTTTTGGTATGTAAATAGGACTTAAAGTCAATTTTAAAAGTTAGCAAAGAATAGTGAATAAGAAAGGACTAAGAATAAATCTTCAGACATGACAAAGAGTTACCATTCTGCTGCATATTAGACACTTGATAAATATGTATTAAATGCATTTATTGCATAACTATCTGGAGTGTAAGCAAAGCAACCACTATATCTCAAATTTTATAGACTGAGATGAAGTCATAGTGATTTAGGGAGCCACAAAGTTAGTCAAAGTGAACACTTTTCATAGGTCACAAGGCCAATAAGTTCTATTTCTACCAGAATTCAAGCAATTCCCAATACAGTGATGTTTCTATATAATTATCTACACAATTCAAATCCAGTTATAAGTAATTAATTTCATGGAGTTACCAAAATACTTACTCTGATATTGTGTTTAAAAAGAATACTGCTTGAATAAGTCAGTTCTGGGCCTTTGAAATATTTCATTATAAAAAGCACATTTAAGAGAATGGTGTTTGATAAATTGCAATTTTAAATGATAGGCCCACACTGTGAATAGTTAAACATTGAATATTTTAAATATTTAATAGAATTGTGTATTATAAAGGATAAAATAAACTTATACTCATCCCCAGACAACACTTGAAAGTTTTCATATTTAACTTAATATAATAGAAAGTGAGAACATAAAAATGAGGACGTTAGACCATAAGGGGGACCTTCAAGATGGCAGAGGAATAAGACGTGGAGATCACCTTCCTCCCCACAAATACATCAAAACTACATCTACACGTGGAACAGCTCCTACTGAACACCTACTGAACGCTGGCAGAAGACCTCAGACCTCCCAAAAGGCAAGAAACTCCCCACGTACTTGGGTAGGGCAAAAGAAAAAAAAAAAAAAAAAAAAAAAAACAGAGACAAAAGAATAGGGATGGAACCTGCACGTCTGGGAGGGAGCTGTGAAGGAGGAAAAGTTTCCACACATTAGGAAGCCCCTTCGTGGGCAGAGAAGGGGGGTGGGTGGTGAGAGGAAGTTTCGGAGCCACAGAGCAGAGCGCAGCAACAGGGGTGCAGAGGGCAAAGCGGAGAGATTCCTGCACAGAGGATCAGTGCCGACCAGCACTCACCAGACGGAGAGGCTTGTCTGCTCACCTGCCGTGGCGGGTGGGAACTGGGAGCTGAGGCTTGGGCTTCGGAGGTCAAATATCAGGGAGAGGACTGGGGTTGGCTACTTGAACACAGCCTGAAGGGGGCTAGTGTGCCACAGCTAGCCGGAAAGGAGTCTGGTAAAAAGTCTAACTAAGAGGAAAGAGACCATTGTTTCAGGGTGTGTGAGGAGAGGGGATTCAGAGCACCACCTAAACGAGCTTCAGAGATGAGCATGAGCCGTGGCTATCAGCCTGGACCCCAGAGATGGGCATGAAATACTAACGCTGCTGCTGCAGCCACCAACAATCCTGTGTGTAAGCACAGGTCGCTATCCAAACGCCACACACACCCCCCAGGATCCTGTGCAGCCCGCCACTGCCAGGGTCCCGTGATCCAGGGACAACTTTGCCGGGAGAACACACAGCATGCCCCAGGCTGTTGCAGAGTCATGCCGGCCTCTGCTGCTGCAGGCTTACCCCTCATTCCAATTGTAACTACCATTCCCTCCTCCCCCCTGGACTGAATGAGCAAGAGCCCCCTAATTAGTCGCTGCTTTAACCCCCACTTGTCTGAGTGGTGAAAAGATGCCTCAGGGTGACCTACATGCAGAGGTTACTAGTAATTACTAGTAATTTCAAGGAGATAAACAACCATAAGACATAAAGCAGAGAGAACCCTGCTGATTGAGGGTGCCTCCCCATGTCCTTTCCTATATTGAAAATACACCTCTGGCCTAGAATAATCGAAGAGGTCTCAAATATACAGCTGGGAGCATTTAAATCATGAAATATTGTCATTTCCTACCCCAGAGGGTTGTATAGCTTATATGACATTATATGCGGGAGAGGTCCGCATACAGCAAAACAAAACAAAACAAAACAAAACAAAAAAACAAAAAAAAACAAAAAAATAAGAAATAGGGGAAGGGCAGATATTTCACCAGTTGACCTTTCCCTACCTGGACACTCCAGCACCCAATGCTGAACCACTGTGCAGTACTTCAGAAAAGAGAAATCAAATTATTGAAAAATAATGTTTTTTAGGATAAAATCTAGATCTAAAATAAGATATGAAGCTGATAAGGGACTAAAATGCAACAGCAGATTTATTTATTATATCAAAACAAATTATATGCAAATTAATATAGAAATGGGAAAATGAAACTCTTAAGGAACTTGCATTATTTTTGAGAAGAAAAAATATATACCTCTAAGATAGTGTGTATTAATATTGTGTTGACAATTTTGCCAAATGAGTGAAAGGAGTTCTTTAGAAGTTCCAAAAAAAAAATTACCTGTCAGAAATTTTATGAAAGAGGTAGAACTTTAGTTGGACTAAAGAATGACTCAAGAATGACCAAAATTCAGAACAATTATGATGAGGGTGACCATTCTAGGTGAAGCAAATCCTGTGTGCAAAGGTGAAGAGAATAATATGTGAGGTATATTGGGGCATTACAAATAAATTGTGTTTGGAAAGAGGGAGTCATGTGTGATATGTGGAAAAGGTGGGATGGGGCCAGAATATTTGAGATTTTAAATAATACGTAAGGAGTGTGGACTCCAATTCACTGAGCAGGGATATAGTCACTGATGGTTTTGATCTAGACAGTGATATGCATAGAGAGATGCTTTAGGAGGAGTAATCTAGCTGAAGTACCTGGAAGAGATAAAATGAGAGACTTTCATTTGGCAAATTTGTTGATGAATTAGAATTAAAAAGTCAATAGATTAGGTCAAATAAGCAAGAACTGTTAAGGAACATCATATCTAAGAGAATTTTAAAAAGGAGCAATCTAGTAGCAGTCTTAAATGCAGAACAAGAAAGAGAACAACTTAGAGAGATTACAAAGATAGTATTGTTGTCATGGGCAGTGATGTAGAAGTATGGAAGGTAGGAGAAACCTGTTAATATGAGGTGAGAGCAAAACACCCCCAAAATGTCTGACAAGTGGTTTTAAACACGGGTGAAGGGCTTCTCTGGTGGTGCAGTGGTTGAGAATCCGTTTGCTAATGCAGGGGACACGGGTTCGAGTCCTGGTCCGGGAAGATCCCACATGCCATGGAGCAACTAAGCCCGTGAGCCACAACTACTGAGTCTGAGCTCTACAGCCCGCGAGGCACAACTACTGAAGCCCGTGTACCTAGAGCCCGTGCTCCGCAACAAGAGAAGCCACAGCAATGAGAAGACTGCGCACCTCAACAAAGAGTAGCCCCCGCTCGATGCAACTAGAGAAAGCGTTCACGCAGCAAACAAGGCCCAACGCATCCAATAAACAAACAAACAAACGAATAAACAAATAAATAAATAATGTGGTGGAAGCCCAAGAGAGAGACCGAAGCTGATATGGATTCAGCTGTAAGGAGGCACCTGAGGCTGTGAGCCATGGTGGTGTGATAAAGGAGAAAAATAAATAAGTGCATTAGGCAAGCTTATGAAACAAGAAGTAAAGCCAATGGAGACAGCAGAGCATCAAAGCAAGGAATAAAACCAGAGGAAGTGTATTATATTGGACCCTCTGGAGCTAGGGCATGATGGGAGAAGGGCCTGTCCTGCTAAATAGCAGGTACCTGGGGCAGCTCATAACAAAGTTTCTGAGAGCAATGTAGAAGTCAATTACTATGTGAGCAAATTGCAAAAGTCGTAATAAAGGATGTAAACCAGTGGAGGCGAGATGCCATAAGATGGTCTTGAGGCTTGGTTGTGTGCTTTCCCACTGAGAGGCAAGAGTGGATTTTTGATGTTCCCAGATAGCAATGTGGTGCCATAGGATCCAGAAGAGTTGAATGTTTAAGCAAGAGAGGGAGATCAGCTTGGTGCTTTGTGACCACCTAGAGGGGTGGGATACGGAGGATGGGAGGGAGACACAAGAGGGAGGGGATATGGGGATACATGTATATGTATAGCTGATTCACTTTGTTATAAAGCAGAAACTAATACACCATTGTAAAGCAATTATACTCCAATAAAGATGTTAAAAAAAAAGAAAAGAAAAGAAAGAGGGTGTTTAACAGTGTTAAAGACTTAAGGAAATGAAGGAAGATAGCCTAGTGATCACCTTTCTAAGCAAAAGTATTGTATATAGAAAAGTGCTTCCAAACTATTCCAAGTTTGTTCTATTAAATTTCTATCATGATGAAATTTTTGCTATTCACAAAACTTTTGTGAACCTCATCCAAGTCCTGGTCAAATACTCAAAAATGCTGAATTAGGTGAAGTAGAAATTAATAATAATTTGCTCAAATAGAAGTATAGCATAACTTCAGAGGAGTTTTAATTGAGTAACACTTTCAATATTTAGACAGTTACTAAAACTGGTATTTTAAAGGTTGAAATGCATCTATTAGCATGCTACCTTTCAATTTTTTGGAAAATTTTATATACATCTTAATAAATAGGTGTCAGAATATATCAACTATGGGATGAAATATGCTATCAAATACCATTAAGGTAAAAATTGATTGAATCTTTCCTAATTGTTTTTATAATTCCATAAAGTGTCAAATATTGAAGAAGAGAGGAAAGAAAGTATTTTTTTTCCCCCTCTCTCTGCCAAGGGACAGTAAAATAATCTTAAGGAGTTGGTTAGTATGCACAGATAATCTCATTAATTCACACTTTTCTATTTTGCTCTGTATGAATGACCACAGAAAATTCTTGCCATTATTTTATTTCTTATAAATGTCATGACATTATTTTTTTTCTGGACTCAAAATAAACCCATTTGTGTTATTTGATCTCCTTACTTCAGAATATTTGTGTATACCAAGAAAACTTAAGGGAAACTCAAGACTTAAGGGGACTACTATCAAATACCCTGAACCAATATCAGAAGAACAAGAATTCTAAACATAATAAAATAATATTGACCAAATTGATAGACAAGTTACTTAAGCAATAAATTATCATAAAACAGAAAGACTCAGACAATGTTAAATAAGTAATATACTGGGGAATGAACACATTAGAATATGTAGAAAATTTATTTTAGCCATATGAAAAACTAAACTTTCATGTATTGAGAATGAGTGAATATTGATATTGGAGAATATACGCACATCTTAAAAATCTATGCAAGTATACGTTGGAGATATTGTGGGGTCAGTTCCAGACCACTGTAATGAAGCAAATATCACAGTAAAGTGAGTCACATGAATTTTTTGGTTTCCCAGTGCATATAAAAACTACGTTTACACTATAATATAATATATTATGTGTGCAATAGCATTATGTCTAAAAAAATTAAGGCACATACCTTAATTCAAAAAATACTTTATTGCTAAAAAATGCTAACCATCATCTGAGCCGTCAGCAAGTCATCATTATTTTGCCGGTGGAGGATTTGAAATATTTTGAGAGTTACCAAAATGTGACACAGAGACATGAAGTGAGCAAATGCTGTTGGAAGAATGATGCCAGTAGACTTACTCCATGGAGGGTTGCCACAACCTTCAATTTGTAAGAAATGAAACATCTGCAAAGCATGATAAAGTGAAATGAAGTAAAACTAGGCATCCTGGTACTTGGAATCAGTGATAAAAATGTATTTTACCTAGTGTAATGGTTAATTTTATGTGTCACCTTAACTGAGCCATGGGGTGCTCAGATGTTAAATTAAAGGTTATTCTGGGTGTGTCTGTGAGCACATTTCCAGATGAGATTAACTTTTGAATTGGTAGACTGTATAAAGCAGATTGCCTTCCTCAATACGGGTCGTCCTTGTCCAATCCATTGAAGGCCTGAATAGAGCAAAACACAAAGCAAGAGAGAATTGCTCTCTCTGCCTGATAGTCTTTGAGTTGGGACCTGGGTCTTCTCTTGCCTTTGGACTCAAACTTGGACTTAAAGTTAACATCATAGGCTCTCTTGGTTCTCAGGCCCCCAGACTCAGACTCAGGTTATACCATTGGCTCCCCTGGGAGTCCAGTTATGCTGAATGTAGGTCTTGAGACTTCTTTGCCTCTATAAGCATATAAACCAATTCCTTATAATAGATCTCTCCAGATAGATAGATAGATAGATAGATAGATAGATAGATAGATGAGGGATAGATAGATAGATAGATTGATTGATTGATAGATAGATAGATAGACAGAGAGATAGAACTGTATATCTCCTATTCGTTCTGTTTCTCTGCAAAATCTAGACTAATACACTTAATAATACTATTTTCCCTTCATTTCTTTTTTAGTAATTCTTTAAAACAAATTTTAGAAACATTTCTTTTTAATTAGCACACGGTTCTTTTAATTAGCACATAGTTCAAGAAAAAATTGCAGACACTGTCTCAATTCCTGAAGCCATATAATTAAAGTGAAAACTAAACTACCACTGAGAATGAAATAGTGGAAATATCATATAACTTCGAGTCAGAATTCTGCTGACCTGAATTCCAATCCTGACTGCTTCATTATTAACTTTCCTGAGTTTCAACCACCGCATCTGTTAATTAATGACTTTGGACTAAATGGGTGTTTTTTAAGCTTCTCTTAGCGATGCAACTCTTTCTTCAAATGAAAATTCATGTGGAAAAACAATATATTTTACACTTTACATAAACAACATAGAGAGAATGTCCATCCAATAATCAAGCTCCATGGGAGGCAAATTGAAAAGCACTGAGCCAGCTGATGCCACCCAATTTTACCACTGGGGCATCTTCAAACTGATCATGTTTTATTAATCATAAAAACAACATTTATTGACATCTGGGCTGCACATTTTATATACTTTACTTTATATAATTTTCATTTATTCATCTAACACTAGATGGAAAATGAGGCCCAGTTCATTAATTTACCCAATCATAATACAGCTAGTAAACGATTGAACCAAAATTCAAATGCAGGAAGATTTGACTTCAAAGCCCATACTGATTCTCAGAAGTGTTACCATTTGTTAAATATTTACTAGGTACTAGGCACGGTGCTTGATTAATATTCATAATTATCAAATAAGTTGAGTATTATTATCCTCATCTTGCAGGTGTAAATGCTAAGTCTTGGCTAACTTAGGGAATCTATTCATGGTCACACTTTCAAAAGTTATTTATGTCTCTCTTTTCTTTGGCATCAATAAGCTATTCCCCATCAATTTAGAATTTTTCAATCCCACCTACATTCTATCATTGTTAGTAATAAATGTTTGCTGCTCCCAGAGGTTGGATATGTATTGTGAAAATTTGGTCCTGTTCGTGTGTGTGTGCGTAAGTGTGTGTGTTTCAAAGCTAGGCACTGTGCTGCCCTGTAGGGCTATAATGTAGAGGAAACACATTTATCTTTCAGAAGCACACAGTCTCATTCCTTTGTAATAGTATTTATAGACTGCTCAAGAGTTTAAAGATAATCATTATTATTACTCTGCATCTATAAATAAATTAATTCCACTAAAAATACAAAATGATCATATAATGAATGGAAATATCAGAGAAATTAGTTTTAAAATCCATAAATAAAAGAATATTTTGTTTTAGATTTTTCCTAACTTAGAGCCTCTTCAGTTTCTCACAAATAGAACATAAAGAGAAAGTGATTTGAAAGAGATATTGAACTTCATATATTAAAAAATAAAGTGCTGGATTCCATCCAGAAGCAAACTAGTAATTGTGTTAAAATGTGATGCTGAAATCTCCCTAAGCTGCCTTTTGAAGTTGACCAGGTCATGCTAGCGACTGCCAAAAATCCAAAATTGGCACTTCTTCTCAAGTCAGTATATAGGGGTTGGCCAGCTGGAAAATTGCCTGAGGAGTTCCAATAATTTGAAAATCATCAACATAAATTTTCTCCCTAAAAAGAATGCTTCTTCTGGGGGAAATTGAACAACACTATTCCAGAGGGTTGTTGACACATAGGTACTTTACTGACAGCACATCCAGGAATTGGCCTCAATTTATGCTTACAGGTCCAAAATTGACACCCACTTGGAAAGAATGGAAATGAGCACAGCCCCATTTCCTAGGAAATAAGGAGCCTTGGTTTAAAAAAATCCATATTAATGTTTAATATAGGGCTTAATTTTGAGTAAGAGTTCTCCATCCATGCTAGAATCTTTCACCAATGGTTCTTGAAAAAGCTTTTGGTGGAAAATCACAGCTATTTCTGGAATAATTGAGTGGAATTGAGAAATTACCTAGTTTTTCCTAACAAAGTTGCCATGAACTCTGCCAAAAACACTTTACCAAAAGTAACTTCATGTTACCTGACTAAATTGCCCTGTACAGTATATTAAACTCTAAGCCTATAACATTTAAAAGGCATATTGAAGATAGCCAAGATCCTTATCACTCAGCTTCTAGAATGCTCTATCCCTAAAATCAAGCTATGTAAGCTATTTATGGAACAATATTTCAGGGCACTCTTTGATCAACTTATCCACTCCTATCGGAGAATTCATAACACAAAGATAGACTCTGTTTTTTTTCTATTTGTTTTTATTTGCTTTGTGATCTTTTCAACCCCAAGAATTCATATTCATGAAGTGGATGATAATCAATAAAATTTCCAAAAACACTTCCATGAAAACACAGAGATGACAATCAGCTGAGGGGACAAAAATCCAAGAATTGCCATTTGTATTGACTCACACACTATGTTTTAAAGCAGTGCTAAGAAATTTTTTTTAACATCTTTATTGGAGTATAATTGCTTTAAAATGGTGTGTTAGTTTCTGCTTTATAACAAAGTGAATCAGCTATACATATACATATATATACCCATATATCCTCCTTCTTTTGTCTCCCTCCCACCCCCCAACCCACACCTCTAGGTGGTCATAAAGAACCAAGGTGATCTCCCTGTACCATTCAGCTGCTTCCCACTAGCTATCCATTTTACATTTGGTAGTATATATAAGTCCATGCCACTCTCTCACTTCGTCCCAGCTTACCCTTCCCCCTCTCCATGTCCTCAAGTCCATTCTCTACCACTACGTCTTTATTCCTGTCCTGCCCCTAAGTTCTTCATAGCCATTATTTTTGATTCCATATATGTGTTAGCATACGATAATTGTTTTTCTCTTTCTGACTTACTTCACTCTGTATCACAGACTGTAGGTCCATCCACCTCATTACAAATAACTCAATTTCCTTCCTTTTTTATGGCTGAGTAATATTCAATTGTATGTATGTGCCACATCTTCTTTATCCATTCATGTGTCGATGGACACTTAGGTTGCTTCCATGTCCTGGCTATTGTAAATAGAGCTGCAATGAACATTGTGGTACATTTCTCTTTTTCAATTATGGTTTTCTCAGGGTATATGCCCAGGAGTGGGATTGCTGGGTCGTATGTTTGTTCTATTTTTAGTGTTTTAAGGAACCTCCATACTGTTCTCCATAGGGGCTGTATCAATTTACATTCCCACCAACAGTGTAAGAGGGTTCCCTTTACTCCACACTCTCTCCAGCATTTATTGTTTGTAGATTTTTTGATGATGGCCATTCTGACTGGTATGAGGTGATATCTCATTGTAGTTTTGATTTGCATTTCTCTAATGATTAGTGATATTGAGCATTCTTTCATGTGTTTGTTGGCAATCTGTATATCTTCTTTAGAAAAATGTCTATTTAGGTCTTCTGCCCATTGTTGGATTTGGTTGTTTGTTTTTTGATATTCAGTTGCATGAGCTGCTTGTACATTTTGGAGGTTAATTCTTTGTCAGTTGCTTCATTTGCAAATATTTTCTCCCGTTCTGAGGGTTGCCTTTTCATCTTGTTTATGGTTTCCTTTGCTGTGCAAAACTTTTTTAACTTTCATTAGGTCCCATTTGTTTATTTTGGTTTTATTTCCATTTCTCTAGGAGGTGGATCAAAAATGATCTTGCTGTGATTTATGTCATAGAGTGTTCCGCCTATGTTTTCCTCTAAGAGTTTTATAGTGTCTGGACTTACATTTAGGTCTTTTATCTATTTTGAGTTTATTTTTGTGTAGGGTGTTAGGGAGTGTTCTAATTTCATTCTTTTACATGTAGCTGTCCAGTTTTCCCAGCACCACTTATTAAAGAGGCTGTCTTTTCTCCATTGTATATTCTTGCCTCCTTTATCAAAGATAAGGTGACCATATGTGTGTGGGTTTAACTCTGGGCTTTCCATCCTGTTCCATTGATCTATATTTCAGTTTTTGTGCCAGTACCATACTGTCTTGATTAATGTAGCTTTGTAGTATAGTCTGAAGTCCAGGAGCCTGATTCCTCCAGCTCGTTTTTTCTTTCTCAAGATTGCTTTGGCTCTTCAGGGTCCTTTGTGTTTCCATATAAACTGTGAAATTTTGTGTTCTAGTTCTGTGAAAAATGCCTTTGGTAGTTTGATAGGGATTGCACTGACTCTGTAGACTGTTTTGAGTAGTATAGTCATTTTCACAATGCTGATTCTTCCAATCCAAGAACATGGTATATCTGTCCATCTGTTGGTATCATACTTAATTTCTTTAATCAGTATCTTACAGTTTTCTGCATAGAGTTCTATTGTCTCTTTAGGTAGGTTTATTCCTAGGTATTTTATTCTTTTAGTTGCAATGGTAAATGGGAGTGTTTCTTTAATTTCTCTTTCAGATTTTTAATCATTATTGTATAGGAATGCAAGAGATTTTTGTGCATTAATTTTGTATCCTGCTACTTTACCAAATTCATTGATTAGCTCTAGTAGTTTTCTGGTAGCATCTTTAGGATTCTCTACATATAGTATCATGTCATCTGCAAACAGTGACGGATTTACTTCTTCTTTTCCGATTTGGATTCCTCTTATTTCTTTTTCTTCTCTGATTGCTACGGCTAAGACTTCCAAAACTATGTTGAATAATAGTGGTGAGAGTGGACAACCTTGTCTTGGTCCTGATCTTAGTGGAAATGGTTTCAGTTTTTCACCATTTAGAACAATGCTGGCTGTCGGTTTGTCATATATGGCCTTTATTATGTTGAGGTAAATTCTCTCTATGCCTACTTTCTGGAGCATTTTTATCATAAATTGGTGTTTATTTTGTCAAAATGTTTTTCTGCATCTATTGAGATGATCATATGGTTTTAATCTGTCAATTTGTTAATATGGTGTATCACATTGATTGATTTGCATATGGTGAAGAATCTTTGAATTCCTGGGATAAGCCCCACTTGATCATGGTGTATGATCCTTTTCATGTGCTGTTGGATTCTGTTTGCAAATATTTTGTTGAGGATTTTTGCATCTATGTTCATCAGTGATATTGGCCTGTAGTTTTCTTTCTTTGTGACATCTTTTTCTGGTTGTGGTATCAGGGTGAGGGTGGTCTCATAGGATGAATTTGTGAGTGTTCCTCCCTCTGCTAAATTTTGGAAGAGTTTGAGAAGGATTGGTGTTAGCTCTTCTCTAAATATTTGATAGAATTCGCCTGTGAAGCCATCTGGTTCTGGACTATTGCTGTTGGAAGATTTTTAATCACAGTTTCAATTTCAATGCTTATGATTGGTCTGTTTACATTTTCTATTTCTTCCTGGTTCACTCTCGGAAGGCTGTACTTTTCAAGGAATTTGTCCATTTCTTCGAGGATGTCCATTTTATTGGCATATAGTTGCTTGTAGTAATCTTTCATGATCCTTTGTATTTCTGCAGTGTCAGTTGTTAGTTCTCCTTTATCATTTCAATTCTATTGAATTGAGTCTACTCCGTTTTTTTCCTGATGAGTCTGGCTAATGGTTTATCAATTTTGTTTATCTTCTCAAAGAACCACCTTTTAGTTTTATGTATTTTGCTATTGTTTCCTTCATTTCTTTTTCATTTATTTCTGGTTGGATCTTTATGATTTCTTTCCTTCTGATAACTTTGGGGTGTTTTTGTTCTTCCTTCTCTAATTGCTTTAGGTATAAGGGTAGGTTGTTTATTTGAGATGTTTCTTGTTAATTGAGGTACGATTGTATTGCTATAAACTTCCCTCTTAGAACTGCTTTTCTTGCATCCCAGAGGTTTTGGTTTGTAGTGTTTTCATTGTCATTTGTTTCTAGGGATTTTTTGATTTCCTCTTTGATTTCTTCAGTGATCTCTTGGTAATTAATTATTGCATTGTTTAGCCTCCATGTGTTTGTATTTTTTACAGAATTTTTCCTGTAATTAATTAAGCGAATCTCATAGCATTGTGGTTGGAAAAGATATTTGATACAATCTCAATTTTCTTAAATTTATAAGGCTTGATTTGTGACCCAAGATATGATCTATCCTGGAGAATGTTCCATGAGCACTTGAGAGTATAGTATATTCTGTTGTTTTTGGATGGAATGACCTATAAATATCAATTCAGTACATCTTGTTTAATGTGTCATTTAAAGCTTGTGTCTTCTTATTTATTTTCATTTTGGATGATCTGTCCCTTGGTGAAAGTGAGGTGTTAAAGTCCCCTACTATGATTTTGTTAATGTCAATTTCCCCTTTTATGGCTCTTAGCATTTGCCTTATGTATTGAGGTGCTCCTATGTTAGGTGCATAAATATTTTCTATTGTTTTATCTTTTTTTTTGGATGGATCCCTTAATCATTATGTAGGGTCTTTCTTTGTCTCTTGTAATAGTCTTTATTTTAAAGTCTATTTTGTCTGATGTAAGAATTGCTAAGCCAGCTTTCTTTTGATTTCCATTTGCATAGAATATCTTTTTCCATCCCCTCACTTTCAGTCTGTATGTGTCCCTAGGTCTAAAGTGTGTTCCTTGTAGATGGCATATATATGGGTCTTATTTTTGTATCCATTCAGCCAGTCAATGTCTTTTGGTTGGAACATTTAAATCCATTTACATTTAAGGTAATTATCGATATGTAAGTTCCTATTACCTTTTTCTTAATTGTTTTGGGTTTGTTATTGTAGGTCTTTTCCTTCTCTTGTGTGTCCTGCCTAGAGAAGTTCCTTTAGCATTTGTTGTAAAGCTGGTTTGGTGGTGCTGAATTCTCCTAGCTTTTACTTGTCTGTAAAGGTTTTAATTTCTCCATCGAATCTGAATGAGATCCTTGCTGGTAAGGTAATCTTGGTTGTAGATTTTCCCTTTCATCACTTTAAATATGTATTGCCACTCCCTTCTGGCTTGCAGAGTTTCTGCTGAAAGATCAGCTGTTAACTTTATGGGGATTCCCTTGTATATTATTTGTTGTTTTTTCCTTGCTGCTTTTACTATTTTTTCTTTGTATTTAATTTTTGATAGTTTGATTAATATGTGTTTTGGCATATTTCTCTTTGGATTTATCCTGTTTGGGACACTCTGCACTTCCTGGACTTGATTGACTATTTCCTTTCCCATATTAGGGAAGTTTTCAACTATAATCTCTTCAGATATTTTTTCAGTCCCCTTCTTTTTCTCTTCTTCTTCTGGGACCCCTATAATTTGAATGTTAGTGCATTTAATATTGTCCCAGAGGTCTCTGAGTCTTCCCTCAATTCTTTTCATTCTTTTTTCTTTATTTTCCTCTGCTGTAGGTATTTCCACTATTTTATCTTCCAGGTCACTTATCCTTTCTTCTGCCTCAGTTATTCTTCTACTGATTCCTTCCAGAGAATTTTAAATTTCATTTATTGTGTTGTTCATCATTGTTTGTTTGCTCTGTATTTCTTCTAGGTCCTTGTTAACCTTTTTTTTTTTTTTTTCTCCATTCTGTTTCCAAGATTGTGGATCATCTTTACTATCATTATTCTGAATTCTTTTGCAGGTAGACTGCCTGTTTCCTCTTCATTTGTTTCTCCTGGTGGCTTTTTACCTTGCTCCTTCATGTGCTGTGTGTTTCTCTGTTTTCTGATTTTGCTTCATTTACTCTGTTTGGGGTCTCCTTTTCGCCAGCTGCAGGTTCGTAGTTCCAATTGTTTTTGGTGTTTCTCCCCAGTGGCTAAGGTTGGTTCAGCAGGTTGTGTAGGCTTCATGGTGGAGGGGACTAGTGCCTGTGTTCTGGTGCATGAAGCTCAATATTATTTTTCTGGTGGACATGACCGCATCTGGTGGTTGTTTTGTGGTGTCTGTGACCTTATGACTTTTAGGCAGCCTTGCTGCTATTGGGTGGGTTTGTGTTCCTGTCTTGCTGTTTGTTTGGCATAGGGTTTCCAGCACTGTAGCTTTGTGGTCATTGAGTGGAGCTGAGTCTTAGCATTGAGATGGAGATCTCTGGGAGAGCTTTCGCTGTTTAATATTATGTGGAGCTGGGAGTTCTCTGGTGGACCAATGTCCTGAGCTCAGCTCTCCCACCTAGAGGCATTGGCCTGACACCTGGTCAGAGCACCAAGACCCTGTCAGCCACACAGCTCAGAAGAAAAAGGAGAAAGAAAGAAAGAAAGTAAGAAAGAGAGAGAGAGAGAGAGAGAAAGAAAGAAAGAAAGGGAGAGAGAAAGAAAGAGAGAAAGAAAATAAAATAGTTATTAAAATAAAAAATAACTATTAAAATTTTAAAAAATTAAAAATAATAAAAGAAAAAAAATAGGAAAGGAAATAAGAGAGCAACCAACCAAAAAAGAAATCCACCAATGATAACAAGCATTAAAAACTATACTAAAAAAACAAAAAAAACCCACAAAAATAAACCAGACAGACAGAATCCTAAGACAAACATTAAAAGCACAGCTATACAGACAAAATCACACAAAGAAGCATACACATACTCACTCACAAAAAGAGAAGAAGGAAAAAACATATATATTTTGGGGGAAGTCTGAGGTCTTCTGCCAGCATTCAGTAAGTGTTCTGTAGTTGTTCCACATGTAGATGTATTTCTAGCGTATTTGTGGGGAGGAAGGTGATCTCCGTGGCTTACTCCTCCGCCATCTTGAAGCCCAGCCTAGGAAATGGTTTGTGTTTAAAGTTTAAATATGCATTTAATTAACCAGAAGTACATTTTTATTTTCCTATGAAGGAAACTGTGGAGAAAGTCAGCAACATACTCATTTAATAAATTACAACACTGGTGCATTAGAATGGTCTACAAGCCTAGAAAAATATAAAATAATGCTTTATAACATAGTATTTTCACATAAATCATGACAATTGATTCTTACATCAGTCCTCTGAGTGACTAGGAAGGAATTATGAGTCCAAATTTATAGATGAGAAAACAGGTGTAGTTGTTTAATTGCTAGGATGGAGGAACTACATGGATAAAGTCAACAACAATGATGACACTAACAGTATTGTAAAGGAAGAAAGCAGGGTGAGCATGAAAGCAGAGACCCGGGGAGAGTAGCCAGAAGTAGAAGCCATAACATTTACATTTGTGGCTAATTTTAAGTGCTGCATTCATTACAAAATTCTATTTCTTTTTAAAAGTTCTAGTTCATTTAAAAAGCTGACAGATTGAGCTGTCATTCTGCCTGATGTCCAAACATATAACTTCATTTAGATCAGGAAAATCATTTGTATGCTTATTTAGAGTTATTTCAGCTGTTGAAAACATTTTACCTTTTACTTCATGATGTAAAATGAATTTAAAGATGAATCAAAAATAAATAAGTAAACTCATTCATTCAGCAAATATTTATTGAGAGTTTTTTGATAAACTTGCCCCTCCCATGATACAGGTGTCATCACAAGCTCTGCCTTTTGGAACATACCAGGCCTACCTAGCTCTATAGTCAGCCCCTGCTCCCCTCCAGTCTCTAGAGCATTAGGCTGTTTAATGTCACTCATAATACTTATCAAATTATCTTCTCTATTTGTTTATATATTCATTTATGTCCCCTGTATGCCATCCACCCCCAACAAGAAGCTCTTTGAAAGCAGGAAGTGTGTCCCTTTTCATGAATGGCACCATGCCCAGTGCCTTGAACAGTGTCTGGTGCTATAAGTGCTCAATTTATACTTGAGGAAAGAATAAAGATCTAAAAGATCTACCAAATTGTACATTTCTTATGCAAAACAGTAATTTTGCACACATGATTGCAATTGATTCTCACAAAAATACTATGAAGTGGCTACACTTAGAATATATGTCTAGGAAACATCCTCGTATAATTTCCCAAGCTCATAGCTCATACAACATAAAATCTGTGTTCACAGACTGTAATAATTGTTGAAAGACACCCATGTTCTCAAGATGTCAACAGTACCACACACTTGCCAGATTGAGTTCCATGTGCTTTGTTCATTCTATGTTCCAGATGTAGGAGAAAGCACCAAGGCCACACAAATTTCAGCGAAGTTTGAAAGCACTGAGAACTACTAGAAAATCTACCCACTTAGCTCCTCCAATTAGCCCAGCTGTGCACAAAAGCTAAGGCATGTTTCTACACACCGTAAGGCTACAAACAATTAGCTTCTCTTTGCAAGATAGATAGTATTATTCAACCTAAGAGGGGAAGTCTGTATTTTAAAAAGAACTGATACCCTTAGTTAATTGGATTGTCAATATTTAAGACAGATACAGTTGATGCATATTATGTATCTTAGAATCTGCTTTTTCGTTTCTGATTATAAAAGTGTTGCCAGATTGCTCTGTTTTGTCAAAATACGTTTTATTATCTTCCAGTGTACACAGCTAGATCTCATTTCCTAGCTCCACAAAAGTTTAAGACTGTGTGTCTAAGATTTTGCTTGGGAGTGATATGTGTTTATAGGCAAAGACATTAAGAAGCAACTCTAACGGGTAGAACTCAGAGGACTTAAACAAAGGTGGAGCCACAAGATAACAAAAGCCTGGATCCTTGAACAATCACAAAGAGGCACCTCTAGCAAGGCAAACCCTCATCGACTGTGACTTAAACGACATATACATTTCTATTATATTAAGCCAGTTAGATCTTAGGAGTATTCTGTTACTTGGCTAATGTTATTTTACATCATATTATTCATGGTAGAAACTTGAAAAATACTGAAATATATTGCCTATTCTTACATATTTATTATTCTAGGTTAATTTCAGAGTTACTCTGCTGGAATTTTAATTAGAATTACAATGGCTATATATGTGAATTAGATTTTTTTCATAGTTTTAATATTGCATATTGTTATCCAGGAAAAAAGGTGTATGTATCCATTTATTCAAATCTCATTCTTCATTTAGCAACTATATATTTCTTGTTACACTTATTCTGAGGTATTTAGCTTGTTACTACTTTTTTATTGTTTGGAATTATAATTGGAATATTTTCCCTATATCATTTTCTCATTTATTGTTTTATCAAAGCCATTGTATATATTTTGTGACCACATTATTGGATTCCTCTATTCTTTCTAATAGTACTTTTTCTTATTGATCCTCTTGAGTTTTTCAAATATATAATCATATTATCTGTAAATAGTGATAATCTTGCCCCTTCTTTTCCAATGTTTATCATCATTATTTCACCCCTTTGTCTAATTTCACTGTCTATAATATTTCCAGAAAAGTAGTAAATAATAATGGAAAAACAACACACACCTGACTTATTTCTGACTTCAGGGGGTGTGCTTGAAAGTGTTTCATCACCAAGAACAATGCTAGAAACTGGTTTGAGATATGCTTATCATTTTATTTAAACAAGTATTATTCTCTTCCTATTTTATGAAGGGTTTTTCTTCTTTGACCTGTAGTCAATTGTACTAGGAGATTTCATATTGCTAAACAGTCTTGCATTCCTGAAATAAACCCCACTTGGTCATGACATATTATTCTTTTAATGTAGTGCTGCATTTTATTCTCTGGATTTTATTTACTGTCTTTCATTAATATTCATAAGTGAGATGATTTATCATTTTCTTTACTGTGGTGTCTTTGTCAGATTTTGGAGTCAGTGTCATAGTAGTTTGGGTTTTTTTTATGAATTGGAATGCTTTATTTTCTATGCCTGAAACAATTTAAATTGCATAGGAATTACCTGTTCTTTGAAGGTTTGAAAACATTCATCCATGAAATTCTTTGGTATTTTTACAGCCAAGACCCTAATTTAACAATGTAATGAGTTCCTTCCATGATCATTGTTTTGTTTAGTATATCTATATCTCTTGAGTCAATTTTTGTTATTTTCAATTTTTAGAAAACTTAGAAACTTGTTTCTGAATTTTAAGTTAGCTGTGTGTTGTATAATGTTGACAAGAAAAGTATAAGTTCAATATCTTTTCTATAAGATTTTGTAAAGAAGATATTCCCAAAAGTATGCTTCATGGATGTTAATAGGATAACATAAAAAGATGGTCCTGGGTCAATATTACTGGGAGATGCTTTAAAGCAAATATTAACGATTTCTTTTTCTGCAGGACTTCTCAGAGTCTTTAATATTCTTATGTGCATCTTGACTCATTAATTGGGGCCAGTGTATATAACCATTTTCATACTTGACTGTATAATCTCCCCTTTTCTTTCAAGGACCATCAAGGTACTTGTGTGCTCTGGTACACAATTTGGGAAACAGGTCTAAAGAAACCTGAAGAGTAAGGTTATTATTGCAGAAATATTTTCAGGATTGATGAAACTAGGGTGTTCTGGAAGACAATCCCCTCTATAAAACTCATAAAAATACAATAAAAATGTATAAACTTCAATGCTCAGAAAGACATTTGGTTTTA
Source organism: Mesoplodon mirus (assembly GCF_964341445.2). Lineage (NCBI taxonomy): Eukaryota > Metazoa > Chordata > Mammalia > Artiodactyla > Ziphiidae > Mesoplodon > Mesoplodon mirus. The sequence continues at coordinate 58,253,527 of NC_138992.1, forward strand.
TTTGATTCAAACATTTTTCATGCTCATACCTTTGCCTGTACATCACTCTAAAAAATCCCAAAGACACTAAATATATGTAAAAGCTAAAGCTGCAACCATCTGAATATTAAAAACAAACATTCAAACAAGCTTTAGTTTCAGTAACTAGTGACCTTGCACAAGTTTTACTTATATTACCTAAAATATTGCTTATTTAAGCAGGGGTATTTTGTATACAATAGACAGTGACCATAAAAATCTAAGTTGTTTTCCTACAAAATATAATGCTGTCTCCAACTTACAGATGAAGAAATGTCATATCCTTTCTAAGCAAAGCCTTTGTGCATCTATTCAGAGACCTAATCTTTAGGAACTAACCCATAATGGCATCTGGAAAAGTTTCAAAAGCTGAAGAAAAAAAAGCAAACGCTAATATGTGAATACATCTCATCAATTATAGATGTACATTCAAACAGAACCTGCTGGGAAGCTGATATTTTCTCATTTTCTGAGACCTATGGGCCCCAATTTAAGAGCAATGTTCAAGCAGCCCAGATAACAGAATGGATGGGTAAAGCTTTCCTGGATTTGAAAATTTCAATACAATTCTTAGAAAATTATAATCCCATGCTTAATTAGAAATAAACAAAAGCACAACTTGAACTCCATTGCCTTTAATTGTTTGAGGGAATTCAGAGAAATAAAAGGAATCCTAGAGTACAGCTCTTCGAAGTAATCTGCCTCACATGTATGGCTTCTTTTATCATCTAATTAACGATGTAGCTGCATCAAAACAGTGAGCTTCTACTGAAAATCTACAGAAGCATAAGAGTTTGGCAGTGGTGTGCTAGATAGAGCTGCCTTGTAGAGTTCACAAGAGCCAAATGTGTGCTTTTCTTCCTAACTGTGTTAGGTAACCTCAAGTTGGTAGCTTTAAATTGGCTGTGGTAGGAGAATTTACACCATGGCAATAGGCAAACATTGTAAATCAGGACTTTTTTTTTCCCCAAAGAATAGTTACTAAACATATACCAGCAGATATCTGATAATTATACAAAACATGACAATATCAATAAGCATGAATTATGTTCTGTTTGATAAATCAATTGTATAATAAACCATGAATTCACTCATTCCAAGAGTTCCCCCAAGTTAACATGTGCACATGTTATTAAAGATACTGATTGCAAATTCTACCACAATGATACATATCTTTATTACAATAGATTATACCATTTATCTTTCATTATTGTTTATAAAACTGAAACACATTCCAATATTTGACACAATTAGCTAAGTCTTTGGCGTGAAAATCAATTTACCAAACTTGAGGACTTACGTAAGTGGTTTGGCTTGTATTTTTCTAGTTATTCTTCTTCTATATGATAATGAGTTTTTATATCTCAATGTTTTTCCCTAAATTTCTCAAAAATCTAGACTACAGACCTTAGACTTCAGTGTTTAGCACAATACCATTTATGTATTTGATCTAAATGTTTGACTAGGTATTTTCAGGAGCCATAGATAATGTTTGTGTCAAGAAAATTATTTAAAATTTACAGATTTAAATGTTAGATTTATTCAAGTTATTCACCTTTCTATGCACTGAATATAATTATAAATTTCAAAAAGGGAGAGATTTACTCTCAGTGCTGGAAAACAATTTTCTTCATGTGAAAATTTTCTTCATGTGAAATGTTCAACTTGTTTATTTTACAGCATGTTGAAAAACTTTGATATCTGGTGCACCTATAAATATCAAAACGTGTCAAGGAAGATATTGTTATTTTCTGAAATAGTACTTGTTGAAATTATCAATACTTACTCATCTTTCTACACACACACACATACACACACACCTTACTTTTTTAGATCACATAATCTAAAGTTACGAATGTGAAACTCTACATAAAGTAAAAGAAGTAATTCAAATACTCCAAAAATGAGGGTTAACGAGGCTGATAATTTCTCACGCTTGACCCTGTACTTCCAAGTAGCTGCAGAGAAAGGTGGGTAGAGTTGTATGTACCTTAGTATTGGAAAAGTAAAAACTTTAATTTTTCCAGGGAGACAGTATTTCCCCTTGCTTAAGTCATTTAATAAATGCATCCAATAAATGCTTATTAATAGCCTACTACATGTGAGGCACTACACTGATGCTGAGCATACAGAAATTAAGCAGTCATGGAATGTGGATATAAAAATCAAATAAGTGGAAAAGAATAGAACATGTGCCTTGCTGTAATGGATACAGAACACTGTGGGGCACCAAATGGGTGAGTAATAGATTTAACCTAGACGGGCAATCATGAAAGTCTTCATAGAGATTTTTCCCAGAAAGACTTTAAAATTAAATGTATCTTTGTATGACAAGTATGTCAAGTAGAGAGTGGCACAAGCAAAGGAACAAAAACCCATAACAGCAGGGCACATTCAAGGAACTTCCAGTACTTTTAGTTCTGCTGGAGTATAGAGTTTGGGGAGACGGAGAGAGATTGAAGGTCACGGCGCACAGAGAGTAACAGATAATAGGAGAAGAGAATTGGGGATATTGACGGTGTCTACTCTCAGAGAAAATAAGCCTAAAGCATAGGTGGTAGAGAAGGAAACTAATAGGGAGAGTGAAGAGATTTCTAGACCCAGAGTTCTCAATGAGTGAGTTAGTAAACTGAGAGATGGTGGGGAGAATGAGATATTATTAGTTAGTCTTTCAGAGGTAGAGGAATTCAAAATTCTTCCAGGCTCAGAGAATTTCTGTGGCGTGGGATGACCACGATGAAGCAGGAGTGAAAGTAATAAGAAAGAAATTAGGAGCTCAAGGAATTGAATGAAAGTCTAAGATCTAGTTTAGAACACCCAGCTTAATGGGAGGAACCGAGGTAAAAGGGAACTGGGAAGCCATAGTTTATCTATGTTTCTTTTTATTTTTAACACAGAAATTATTTACTAGTTAAATTCTTTAACTTTTCCTCAGAAAAACTTGAATCAGACAAACCCAATTGTTTGTTATTTGCCAAGCACATTTAGATCCTATTATTATCATCATCTTTCTGATGAGGAAACTAAGACTTAGCAAAGGTAAGTAAACTACTAAGAAGCAGAGCTGGAACTAAAACCCATACGAGCTGACAAATCTGCTACTCTTAATATTATAGTGGGCTAATTACTTAATCATTTAGATAGGAATAACATTTACCTCACAGAGACAGAATTACAGATTAACAGTAAAGTCTAGAAGTGACCGAGTGTTCTTAACTCCCTTTGCCCCAAAGTCAGGTATTTGTTTATGAATGTGTGTATGGATTTATGCTTATATATACTCATTTATTGGCTAACTCATTCTAGAAAGAACTTCCTAAGTGTTCAATGAATATGTGTGTTGTACGAGTCTGAACACACTGAACTACAAGGACTGAATTTGATAATGCACAGGCACAGAAATAATTATATTCAGAAGGATAAACTTTCAAAAAGCTTTAATTTGTCTAAAAAAAAAAACCTTATAGCACTTTCTCTGTGTGTAGCAATGTTCTAAGAAAATTACTCATTCTTCATTAACTCATTAGTATAATGTAATAAGCATAAGCAATATCAAAGAATTGAAAGAATATGAACAATAAGAACCGCTAAATATTTTTTAATAAGAATTTTCTCTGATGCTTACCTGGAGTTTTAGAGTTGAAAATAAGAGGGATAAAGAGAGAATGTAAAGGTGAGGGTTTGCTAATTATTAGTGGATAGGTTTGGATCATGGTGAGCATGAGGGAGGCTTATGGAAAAAGGAGAGTGAACTATGCTGATAACAATTATTCATTATTTGCAATTAGACCTAATAGAGCAAACAATAGCTTAATCAATATCTCCAACTTTTTTTCAATATTCCAAAAGTATAAAATTAGGTTTCAACGATATGTGTTTTCTTTTATTTACTTGAGTCATTTTAAATATTCTAAGATTTTTTTCTAATGCAGTGAGCTATGAAGCCATCGTTTTTGTCTGTCCAGTCCATTCTCCCAACATTGCCCTTAGTAGCAGATGGGTTTCTCTGGCCAAAGAGAGTGGACATGTGAGCCATGTCTGGCCAATCATGATGCCTCACGTTTTGGGCATTGGTGACTTTCATGGTGTTGCCCATGTGATCCAAGCAGAGGCAATCAGCATCCTGACTGATGTTCAAATAATAGGAATGAGTTTCATTTCATGTTTTCCATTAAGTCAGTAAGCGAGGAACACGTGATTCTATGGCTACTTAAGAACATCTTTACCAGCAGCATGGATAAAGCCTGTCACCACTAGGAGGAACTGAGGCAACCAAAGATGGAAGCTGGCTCTGGAGATGGAGAAAGTGGAAAGAGAATTGAATGAAACTAAAACAGTTGGTACCCTTAGATCAAGCCATAACTGCAATCCATTCACTTCTCAAAGGCATGACCAACAACTTTCCAAGTTAGTTTGAATTGTTTTTTTTTGGTTCTCACTATTCAGAGAGTCATCACTAATACTTCAGACTTGGATCAAAAGAGCTGGTTTCTAATTCCAACTAGTTGGGCAATCTTGAGCAAATCATGTCTTCTCCCTTGGTCTGAGACTCCTTACCTGTAAAATGATTGAAATGTACTTGACCTTAGGTCTTATCTATCATTCCTGATTCTACAATATAATTAAATTATATAAGATATAATTAAGTTAAAATGACTATTTCCCACGATATCTTAATTTTGCTCAAAGATCACTCCTTTTCTAACCATTTCCCGATTCTATCTCTGTATTACTCTTACATAATGGTATCAACAGAGAAGAAAGGGTGTACAAAAGGAAAGTGTAAGCTGTGGTATTTTGCAGGGTTTAATTTTTGACTTGACACTGTTTTCATGAAAATATGAACTGTAGGTAAGTTATCTAAATAAAACTTATTGATTCTCTATAAAAACAATCCAGGTACATTTCTTTATGTTTATAACTAAAGTTTATGTTAAAACTTTTATCTAAACATAAAACCACAATAAAGTCTGTACCAATTAGATTTGATTCAGAAAAGTTTATTAAACACTTATCCTGATGAAAAAATAATTTACAGATCATCCAAACTGGGTCTCTTTGGGTCTTGTGCTTAATGCTTTGCTCTGCACATTAAACACTCAATAAATGTTTGTTAAATTAAATTAAAGGAGTTGCTTTAACTGCAGCTCACATGCCCTTCCATGATTAATGAATCATCACTAAGTGAGAAATTAATGAGTGTGCTCTGAGCATCAGGAAAAAAAAAAATGTGTTCTGTTTTGGAGAGGGACAAAATTTCACAGCAGGGGAAGAAAAGAGGCAACTCCAGGAATTAACAAGAAAAAAGCTTGCAATTACAGCTACTGACATGTGGATAGACTCAAAATAGCTGTCGAAATCACTATCTGTGAGCTGTCACACACACTAGCTTCAAATTAATCAAGACTTCACAAATCCCTTCTCCTTACAGTTAGAAAGCAACAAAAGATGGAAGAATCTATCCAGGACAGCTCCAAAGCAGAGACAACTCTGAAGTTCAGATTTCTCACTGCTGCCATGTTTCCAGGCCCTCTGCCCACATTTTTCTTCCTCTTTCCCATAATCAAAGAACCAGAGCACACAGGGAAGATCAGACAGTAAAACCAGGCTGAAAAAACCTGAATGAAAAGAGGAGGCAACTAAAGATAGATCCCAAAGTATGAGAAGGGAATAATTCTGATTCCACACTTGGCATGTTAGGGAATTATGGCAAATAGAGAAATCTAAGCAATCAGGCAATTCAAGGCAGGAAGATCCCAGCAGCTAAAGGTGGGACATAATTATTAGTGGGAAGCACATGCAGGCAATAAGAAGTCTGAATAAGTAAGCAAATGGGAAAGGATGCAAAGGCATCCAGAAGTCTGGTATTAGATAGAATTGGGCAAGATTCAGGGAGAAGAACAAGTCATAGAGAAATTAAGCAGGAAGGAGACAGGGAAAGGTCACATTTTTATTCAAAGTCTTGACCACACCCCTTATTGCAACTGGGGCACAAGCAAGGGGCAAGGTATTCCATATAGGATGGCTTGACACTGAGTCAGCAGGTTACTGTCTCAAGGCTCGTTAATATTTCTCAGCTATGATCAGAATTGGTCTTGGGCCTGGACCAGTGGAAAAATGATGAAGACGGTGTGTGCCAAGTGTCTATCAGGGAGGGAACATTTCACTAGTGCCATTTCCTTTTTTATTTTCTTCAATTATTTTACTTGGGAGCCAGATGGGGAAAAAATCACACAACTGAAACAGCCACTGTACTTCTGCACCATAGAGCAATTTCCCTCACATTCGACCACTTGGCTTTGTAGCATAGCTTTTCCATTATTTGTTTGGCTGTTACTGATAGCACCAGGCTCTTATGAAATATTAAGTGCTGTGAACAGACACTACATACAGAATTAGTGGCCTTGGAAAATAATGAGTAGACTTAACGAAAGGAAGAAATAAGCAAGAGAACCTGGATTTCAGAATCCTGGCAAAGTAGCTCCAGGGCCCTCTCAGAGCACTTAAGTATCTCCACATGTATGAAGGAGTCCACTATTCCTTCTCATGAACTCCTTGGATGCTGCTGAGTGTGGTCACTGGAAATGAGAGACTTTGGTTTTCATTCAGAATAACTTGCTGATTACTGGTTAGAAAATTAAACCAGAGACTCCTTTTTCAGTTTTCTATTCTCTAGTTTTTCACTAATATCCTCTGGCCCTCCTTTCCTTTTAAATCTGATAAAATACAGTGCTCGATAATTTCCTCTGGAAGACTGTCCTTCCTTGGTATCAGTAACCAACAAACATGCGTGGTTGCATTTTTTGCTCAAAGGATGGATGGGGATAGAATATAGTTTTCAGATTTGACACTGACTAACACTGACATTACAATACAATGGCAATTAAATATAATTGTGAAAAATAGAATAATGATCGACTGAGACAAATTCCTCCTACACTTGTCAATTAATTATAGTCTAACAAGTTTCTCCTTTGCTACAAAGTTATATACACCCACAGCAACCTTCACACAGTCAGGGACTTTTTAGTATTGAAAGTTTAAAAATCCATGTGAACCAGTTTTCTTCAATCATAATGGGATTGACTTATTTTTTTGTAGTACGATACTGTCATCTTAACATTTTTAAAGGTTATAATCTTTATTCTTTCCTGATTAGGACATGATATTCTCATGAGGATTTGATTTGGTTAAAATGATTATGACATTTGTTAATTTTATGACTCTCAACTCTGAGTGATGCAGAAATTTAAATCCACAATTTTTTAAAAAATACGGACTTAATATGGGATGAAAGAAAACTTGTTAAATTTTATATCAAAGTAACTGCTAAAAAGAAACTATGAACACATACTATAGGATGTTGTAACAGTTAGGGTTCACTCTTGCCAGCAGGTTATTTTCTCCATTTATGATTTTAGGTTTTATAACGCAATCATCAGGCCAGTAATAGCTAATCAGATAAGAACCTGCGGTATAAATAAATAAAATGAAATTCAAAAAGAAAAAAAAAGTTAATCAGGGCATAAAATAAAGTTAAAATATTTCACCAGCCTTATAAACATTTGTGCTGCTAGATTTTTCACTAGTTGAAAACAATAGCCTATTAGGTAGCTGAATATAGAGTATGTTAGAATTGCACCATATGCTGTTTCAAAGAAACATCTGACTTAGCTAAGAACATGCTTTTGATTTATTAGTTGACTTCTGTGCAGACATATATGTGATTTCTTGATACCTTTATTCGTGTCACACTTTTGATGCAATCAACCCTCATGTTCTCTTCTATTCTTCAAGTCCTGGGAGAAAATGCAATCAATCACTGAGTAAATGTAGTAGGGTAACAGCCCTTTCTCGAACATGATTTTCCTTTTTTATCCTGCTGTTTTAAAAATATATTTTTGAAAGAGAAAATAAATGAAGTGATTTAGTGGTAATCTTCCTTTCTGCACATTTTCAAATTTGGGCTGCATCGATTTGTCAATTTTGATATTGGAAATTGATAGAAAGTGATAAAATTCCTCATACTTGTATACTAATTTGTTCCTTAAAAATAAAAACAAACAGTTATAGTTTGTCATATCTTCCAGTGAACTAGAATTCCAAAATAAAAATGAGGTCTGAAAGACAAGACAGGCAAATGATATATATCTGAGATGTAAGTGACAAGTCCAACACTAACAGCAAAGGAAATGTATTTTATTATGAGTTAATACTTATTAAATGCATGCTACATGCTGAGGAATATTAATGCATTTTACCTGGTTTATCACAGGTAAGGTTCCAAATAATCCATAATTAAAATGTTAGCCTTAACCACATTTTGCAGTTAAAGTAACTGAGTCTCAAGACTTAGGTCACTGCCCAAGGTCATAGAGTTGGTAAATTACAGAGCCATGATTCAAACATAGGCCACTTGGCTTCATAGTTTGCAATACTAAGTTATTATCTCTCTTGTCAACTTTAAAACATGGTAAGTCATCTAGACTCTCTTAGCTTCTGTTTTCTAATCTATAAGTGTGAATAATATTATCTACCTCTTCAGACATTTGGGGAAAATAAGTCAATTTGAAAAAAATGCATGAAGAGCTGAGGGCAGTAAGACATAGACTTTTATGGACTGAGGAAGCCATAAAGACTTCTCTTTTCAGAAATGACATTTTTGAAGTGATTTGCCTAGATATTCTTTCATATATTTCATATATTTCCTGAATCACCCAATTATTTTAGAATGAGGGCTAGAACCCAGGTGCCCAACAAACCATATTAATTCTCCTACTACCTTGAAATGGAAGCCTCCATTTGACCATGATAATGGTCATCATCGCCGGTCTACATCGCTCTCCAGCACATTCCTGGTGACTTTCATGTCTTCTCTTGGCTCTCTCATGGGACATAATCTCATGGTGGGTTTTGTGGTTTTTCGTAATATATCCACTCCAATGTGCTCACTTCTCTAAAGCATATTTTTTTCCCTTCATCCACCATCTTCCAGGCCAACTCAGGCATTTCTAACTTACTGAGAGTTGCCCATTGTTTTTCTAGGTTTCTAAAAATCACCACAGTAGCACACATGCCCCATGTCTAGAGTCTTTTCTAGGGTGTTAATCCTTATTTCCCAAGAAAGTGTCCCCAAGTTAATAAATTCTTGCTTATTCAGGTTTACATTCTTGTCCTTTGACCAAGCACTTTTAAAAATACAATCTGTAGTTATTGGCCTGGCAGCCAAGAGAGGCAGTAAGGGCTGAATTTGACCAAGGCACCAATTGCCCTGTGGGGAGAGGCTTCTGCAGCATCTTCCAGCACAGCTGAAGTGCCAGCTCTTTCTACAGAAGGGAAGGGAGACCACCTTTGCACATCTAGAGGGTTCAGAAGGGTTGTAGAGTCACTATCCTCAGGAACACCCAGAGAGCCCTCTCCCACTTCTCAGAACTCCTAGTTTTTCCTACTAGGACTCTGACCTTCACATAACAGATCTGCCTTGGCTGAGGGTTCAAACATCTCAGCAACTCTCCCAGTTAATTCTTCTCTCTGCCATTTGACTCTACCTGCCTTTTAAATATGCTAAAGCCACCCAGGCTCTCTAGTTTTTACACTCAGCAGTTACCCATTTGTTAATGGCAGGCCACCTTTCATCATTGTTCAGCAGGGCCTCATTTCAATATATTGGGTTGGCCAAAACGTTCGTTTGGGTTTTTCCATAAGATGTTATGGAAAAACCCAAACGAACGTTTTGGCTAACCCAATAACAGTAGCCAGCCAACTCCACTGTCTTTGTAGGCATGGTAGCCTGTTTTTTGTTTTTTGGTTTTTTTTCCTTGAACAGCTCACTGAACTCAGAAACACTTACTTATGTTTACCAGTGTATTAAAGGATATGATAAAGGATACAGTTGAACAGCCAGATGAAAAGATATACAGAGCGAGGTCGGGGAAGGTCCTGAGCACAGGAGCTTCTGTCTCCATGGAGTTGGCATGCCTCACTCTCCCAATATGTAGATGTGTTTATGCACCTGGAAGCTCCCTAAACCCCATACTATTGGGGTTTTATGGAGGTTTCCTCACATAGGCATGAACAATTATTAACTCCATTTCCAGCCCCTCTCTCCTCTCTAGAGAATGGGAGTGGGGCTGAAAATTCCAAATTTAATCATGGCTTGGCTTCTCTGGTGACCAGCCCCCATCCAGGAGGCTCATTAGAACAAAAGATACTCCTACCACCCAGGAAATTCCAAGAATTTCAGGAGCCCTGTGTCAGGAACTGAGGTCAAAGACCAAATATTAGAACAAAAGATGTTCCTAGCACTCTTATCCCCTATGTGTAGGCATGGTGGCCTGTTTTGATCGCCTGTGACCACACCTAACTCTCCCAGGCCAAGCCCTTAATATCTTTAATATGATATTTGGGGTTGACTTGGAAAAGTGGTTTCAGTCCAATCCAGCTTCCATCTCATCTAATGGCCCAAAGCTGGCTTACTTCACAGCCATGTGACCTGTGCAGGGCCCTGCCTTCAAAAGGACTCTGCTATTGCCATCATGAAATTCTCCATAATCTCATATTTGAACTTATGTTTGTTGTTTTTTTTCTTTTTAAGTGAAGTTCGATGGGATGAGACAATGGAACACACACATGAGCAGAGGAGATATAAGCAGATGCATGTCAGCCTGCACTGTTCCTTACCTCCCAATTCACATGTACTGTTTTGTGTGTCCATGTGCACTGGATTCCAGGAGACCCAGAATAAGTGAAAGTTGAGAGTGATGCAAATCAAGTACACAGTAAGTGTGTTGCTTCTACAACTGAACCCCACGAGGATATGCTCCCTGTTTGAACCAGAATTGTTTCAAAAAGAAAGAAAAACAATGGTGTTACGAGAAACATGAACAACAAAGGAACTTTATCATATCCTTTCTTACACTAGTTCTGGTTATTAATGAACTATTTTACTTCGAAAATTATGAGATAGAAAGAATGGAGAAAAACAGGACAACTCACATTCCCTTTTCTTTTCAGTCCTTGCTTACTCATCAGTAAGCCAGAAGGAGAAAGTGTCAGTAAAAAGTGCATGTCAAGAAGTAAAATAAAAACAATTGAGTTAGTTTTATGCAGAGTTTCCACTGTTCTGGTAAGGAAAAAAAAAAAAAAGATATTCAGGTACAAGTTACAAAAAAAGCATCGTGCAATTTTGGTGATTCCACATAAAAGTTAAAAGCTCTTCTATTTGCACTGAAAATAGGCATTGCACAATACAAAGATGAGTGGCAAAATTCATGTTAATAATTTCAATTTTTAATTTTTCTTTACTTAGAACTACATTCAATGGCTAATGAAAAATTTCATGACAAGAGGGTGACCATAAAGGAAGGGAAAAGGCTTTATATTTTACTGTCGTTCATCCTACATTTTGAACAAAAGGCCCCACGTTTTCATTTTGGACTGAGTTCTGCAAATTATGTAGCCAGCGCTGGCCACAACCTAATTCTTCCCATCTCACTCATTTATTGTTGAGTGATTAAGTGAAAAGCAGGATTTGGCTACAGTTGCTCAAGTCCCAGACTGTGGCTCCAGGCCTCAGAATTCAGGGGAGCTGAGGTGCAGGCTGATTTGTGGAGAGAAAGTAATTAAGAGCACCGATGCCAGAGTCGGGGGTCAGAGTGCCTAAGTGCAAATTCTGAACTGTCACCTTTATGATGTCGGACTATTTAATTAATCACTCTATGCCTCATCTTCTTCATCTGTAAAATGGGATTGTGATCATCATAATGCCTACTACATGGTGTTGTGGACACGAAGTGAACTAATACCCATAAAACACTTAGAATAGTGTCTGGCAAATAGTTGGTACTATATAACTATTAGCCATTAATATTATTTCATCAAATAGAGGGAAATAGTCTAACCTTAGTCTGAAATAAAAGCCATCTACACTTTATTAAAGATTAGCATTATTTTAAAAAATTCTGTATGACAACACAGAAATATGTGCCTTCACCAAACACTACTTAAACATACTTGGATATAGTATAAGATTTTGATAGGTGAGCAAGGATCCATCATGATTACACCCCAAATGAGCACTTTCTGGTCATCTTAAGCTTATGATTAACCAGACACTGCTTTAGGTAATCAGCTGATAGAGAGCCAGATAGCAATAATAGGTACATTATTGCTATATTGTGTTTGAACTACAATTATTTGGGAATGAGGAGGATGTTATAAAATTGTATTTCCTAAATTACATGTTTATTTGGTAATTCACAAGCCACATAGAAAAAAATCACTCAGGACAAAGCTAGCTGAAACAAATTTGCCTTAATGTATCCTAGAGACTCAGCAACGTTTGGAAGATCCAGGCACACAGATCATACATTATACTGGTGTAACACAACTTGGAAGTTTCAATACTACAGAGGATAGAGTCTGAACTTAGATAGAACTGGGAAGTAATGTTTGTAATTATAAAGACCTAAGTCCTCATTTCTCTAAACAGCTATGAAATGCTTCCATGTTCCAAATCCCTTTGGAAGCACATGACTGTAAGAAGGAAATAAGTACCCAACCTCAATAATTAAAAATACCACTGCAACGTTTATCTTTAAAGAAAGCTTTGCACACTGGGAAAAGAAAGATTTCAACCTGCTTCTAAGTATAATAACCTTTAACAAAGTATTCACAAAATTATTTTATTAGAAAACCAAAGCATACATTTTTCCTTTTTAGTTAATTCTATTCTCCTGCAAAATTTCCTGGGATTTTTGACTCTTTCACTCCTGTTCATATTTTTGCTTCTTTATGGTTTTTCTCCTCTCCTAGTACTCAAGCTACCTAAGGGCAAGTGTTTTCTTATAAGTGTTTGTATCCTTCCGAAGTGTAATATATGTAATATACCATCACATATGCAGTAAAAATCTCATGTCAGTGTCATTGGATTAGTGAAACTTAGTAGGATTTTACTAACGATAAGAATAATTTTAAAATGATGGAATTTGAAAGGAGTAAATATAGAAATCATAGATTTTATATTGTCTTTCTGTAATGATGGCTGAAAAGAACACCTTGAAATTATTAAATCTAAGTTGACTATTATAAAACAAAGCACTTAGAGATGGTATAGCAAGAGCAAGCCTTACATTCATTCTGGGCTACTTTTATCTTCAGAAGTTCTTGGAATCAAAGTGGGTAAACCTAAGCCTCTACAATTCTGGATAATGTTGAAGCCCAGCTAAGCAGCACTAACCTTTGATATTCATTTGCCCTGGTGTTTGGGTCTAATCCAAAGCATCTACAGGCACGTGGCAATTTACTCATAGAACTGTAGAAATTTAGAGCTAAAAGAGTTCTCAGAATGTATCCAAACCATACTCTTCAAAGTCACATGACCTACTGAGGCCCTCGAGAATTCTGCCATTTGTCTAAGAGCACTCAACCCAATATATATAGTAGACATAAGTGATCAAGTCTCCTTAATGCTAAGCTCAGGTCTTGTAATTTTACAGCATCACCTTTATCCAACTTTCAGGGAATTTCTATGACCCAGAGATAATCAGGAACAATGTTTCTTACTAGATCCTTCTAAAATGAGTCCCAGCAGCAGCAACGCACTAATCAGGAAACTCAGGAAGAATGGGGACTTCTGGATGCTTCCCAGGCTGTTGAGAAATTATGTGAAATTCCAGTGCCCCTATATAAACCTTTACTCTACTTCCTACACTTCTGAGGGATACAAGAATACTGGCTGCAGACCAGTCCCGAACTTCTGATGTAATGAGTAAATAGCTCTTGTTAGGAACAGCTTATCATGGTTTCAGAGGCTTCTTTTTGAAGAAATTTCCTGCCTCTAAGACTGACAGCAGTGCTCTCAGGTTGAGAGTTGTGGGCTCGGGATGGACGCTGAGGATGTTAAGGTTAAAGGTGTCAGGGTAAATTATTGCCATATATTTTTTCTCTTTTCCTCACTGACTACCTCTGTTATGGCAATAAGATATACAGCACAAATGCTTAAATACATGCAGAAAGGAGAGAGATTTTACAAGGAAATGACTTCAAGCTTATTCCTCTAGCACTGGTATAGAATCTATCTATCCTAGAGGTGGAGGGAGTATCAGCTCCTAAATTATGAGACCAGAATTAACCAGAAGAAGAGCCAAATTTAGCCTCCCTTATGGATGTAATTATGTTACTGCAGAAAACCTGCAGACATATAAAAGATGGCTTGAAAAATATATATGGAGACCCAAGTGTTTAAGTATAGCATTGAGTTGAAACTGCAGTCATGCAAACTTGGCCTTCAGAATCCTAATCCATTAAAACCAAAGGAATCAAGGAATCTTTGAGGACATGTCAAACAGATGAGAGAATAAGAAACCGAGGCTCATGACAGTTAAGAGACCTTCCAAAGGTCACACAACTGTCAGGCAAACCAGAGTCAGGTCTCTGTAGGTATTTCATATCTGTAATTGCTTGCTTAATACTGTTGTGAAACAGAAGTTCAACCCCTAAATTTGAGAATCAAAATGTACACTGCTTGAATCTATAGACTGGAGAGTTTTGAGACATGTCAAGGACACAAGAAAGGCTACAGGAAAGGGGATTACATATTTTCCTTTTGTCATTATTCAATGAGCTCTCCATTCCTCCATGGCCATTGCTTTTGGCTAGGTATGAGCTGTGGAAACATTTTTCCTGGATTCATCTATTCCCTGGAAAGGAAACTCAGTCTGGCTTAAGAGTAAAAGTTCCTCTCCAAGTAATGATAAATTGTCTAAATTGAAAGCTCACACCATAAACAAATTTGAACAGTACAGACATCTTACAAAATTAAATTTCCATCTAGTGCACTTGAATGATGTTTTGAGAAAAATAGAGGATAATATTTTAAGCCCTGCTTCATATGACTGCCTTCCATAGTACTGTTTTTAAGGTCCACTCCCAGGTAACTGAAAACACAATCATAATGTTTTTTTGTTCTTTATTTCTATAGGCCCTATTTTTAGTGAAATACTTAATGTGCTTTGAGTATAACCACTAATAGTATTGTTTTTACAAGGAAATAAAAAGGCCTACAAATTTTGATACTCTTGCAGTTTTACTGAACCTAAATATAAACTGAACACGTCTTTGAATGTGTTAAGAAATTTAACCACACGAAATGTTCTCCGTGTATTTCTATTTTTCTTTTCCACTTCACTGGACCTAAATTTCGTATTTCCACAGAATCCATACAATCAGATTCTCTGTTTCAGATTCACTGGGATATTACCTCTCTAATGGTTCCGTTCTATAGTTTAAACTAAGAGGCAGGTGATTGAAACTACTATCAAAAAACTCAAGAATCGATTTTTTTCTTAAAAAATATTCATAATCTCTTTACATAACTATAACCAGGCTCCAAATTACCTAATTTTATCTCCCACTATTCCTCATCCTGCCCAGCTCTAGACGGTGTGATATGGTGTTTTCTCATCTGTGTCTCATGCTTTTCCACCTCTTTGGCTCAGATCCCTTCCTCTAAGAGCCATGCACCTAAATCCTACCCAGCCTCCGAGAGTCCGATCAGATGCCTTCCTGGCACCCTGGCATTTCCTAGTATCCCTGATCAGGATTAATCTCATCTAGCTGTGAACTCTTGGAGCCCTGCCCTTTCTTCCGGCTGCACCCATCACCTTTGCCTTATAACATGGATCCTTAGGGAACAATTTATTATAGTTGTTAAGAGGAAAAACTCTAGAGTCACACAAACTGGGTTCAACTCTTGCCAGTATGTTGTTAGTCAACTGGAGAACTTGGGCATGTCCTTTATTTAACCTCTCTTAGCTCCAACTCTATTACTTATAAAATGGAGATAATTATAATACCTATCTTATAGAGTTGTTGTAATAATCTAAGATTATATATATATATATATATATATATATATATATATATATATAATAATTTGAAAGGTGCCTCATAGCCTAGTAAGTGCTCAGTAAATGTAAGCTACTATCAGTATTCTGATTATCATCATTGTTTGCAGGGGAAAGAGCTTTCACTAATAAGTGGGAGACCTACAAATTTACCTTAACATTCCAAGTGTTTTTTTGTTGTTGTTGTTCGTCATCTGTACTGAAACAGTATTAGCTATCTATTGCTGCATAATAAGTTACCCCCAAACTTAATGGTTTTAAAAAATATCTATCACCTCATAATTCTATGGATCAGGAATCTTGGTAAAGTTTAACAGTGTCCTCTGACTCAGGATCTCTCAGAAGGCTGCAGTCAAGGTGTTCACTGGGGCTGCAGGCATCTCAAGGCTCAACTAGAGAAGGGTCCACTTCTAAGTTCATGTTCTGGTCCTTGGTAGGACTCAGTTCCTAACAAGCCACTGGACTGAGGGTCTTGGTTCCTTTCTGGCTGTTGGCCGGAAGCTGCCCTCAGTTCCTTGGCCTCTCTATAGGGCAATATAACATATCACAATTTTATTCATCCAAACAAGCTAGAAAAAGTGAAACAGAGATAGCGTGAGCAAGAGGGAAGTCACAGGTCTTCTGAGATGATATCCTATCACTAGTGTCCTACTGCATTCCTTGGGACTGTCACCTGATCCAGCCCACACTCAAAGGGACAAGATTATACAAGGGCATGAATACTATGTGGTGGGGGTCACTGAGGGCCTCTCTAGGCTGCCTACCACTCCTTATAAAGTTATTGTGGGAATTAAATGGGGCTAATGTATCTGAAATCCATTGTAGAGTGCTTAGCCCATAGCAGCTATTCAACCTGATTCTCCCTTCCTCACTAGAAGTTTTGTTTTGTTTTGTTTTGTTTTGTTTTGTTTGCGGTATGCGGGCCTCTCACTGTTGTAGCCTCTCCCGTTGCAGAGCACAGGCTCCGGACGCACAGGCTCAGTGGCCATGGCTCACGGGCCCAGCCACTCCACGGCATGTGGGATCTTCCCGTACCAGGGCACGAACACTTGTCCCCTGCATCGGCAGGCGGACTCAACCACTGCGCCACGAGGGAAGCCCAGAATAAGAGTTATTGAAAACAAGGACATGGCTCAGTGACCCCTGCAGTACCTTAGCACTCTGCGAAGAAGACATGGCCCTTACCAACCACTGGAAGAACAGATGATAAATGATACTGACAAAACTGTTCACAATTTAGTTAATATTGTCTCCATTTTCAGAAAGTACAGCCCATGTACCTCTCATCAGGGATTCTTTTTTTTTTTTTTTTTTTTTGGCTGCATTGAGTCTTCGTTGTTGCATGCGGTTTTTCTCTAGTTGCGGTGAGCAGGGGCTACTCTTTGTTGCAGTGTGCGGGCTTCTCATTGCAGTGGCTTCTCTTGTTGAGGAGCACGGGCTCTAGGTGTGCGGGCTTCAGTAGCTGCAGCACACGGGCTCAGTAGTTGTGGCATGTGGGCCCTAGAGCACGTGGGCTTCAGTAGTTGCAGCGTGTGGGCTCAGTAGTTGCAGCACACAGGCTCTAAGGCACACAGGCTTCAGTAGTTGTGGCTTGTGGGCTCTAGAGTGCAGGCTCAGTAGTTGTGGCACACAGGCTTAGTTGCTCTGCGTCATGTGGGATCTTCCCGGACCAGGGATCAAACCCATGTCCCCTGCATTGGCAGGTGGATTCCCAATCACTGTGCCACCAGGGCAGTCCCAGGGATTCATTCACAGTACAAGAGTGTGGTAGGCAGAATAATGGTCCCACAAAGATGTCCTTACCCAAACCCCCAGAACCTGTGAATAAGTTACATGTTACATGGCAAAAGGGACTTTGAAGGTGTAATTAAGGATCTTGAGATGGGAGATTGTCCTAGATTACAGAGGTGGATCTAATTTTATCACAAGAATACTTAGAAGCAGAGAACCTTCCCTGTCTGCAGTCAGAGAAAGAGATATCACTGCAGATTAGTTAGAGAGCTACAACATTGCTGGCTTTGAAGATGGAGAAAGGCATCCATGAGCCAGAGAGTGTGAATACCTTTTAGAATCTGGAAAAGACAAGAAAATGGATTTTGCCCTAGTGTCTCCTGAAAGGAATACAGCTCTGCTGACAACTTGATCTTACCTTGGTCAAATCAATGACCTTGGTCAAATCAATGATGGACTACTGACCAACAGAACCATGAGATAATACATTCATGTTGTTTCAAGCCATATGTTTGTAGTAATATGTTACATTTAGCAGGTAACAGAAAAATAATACATAGAGAAAATATGTCAGTTACTCAGGAGATGGATCATACACAAGTACTCTAAATGTTTAAGGAATATATCATTCTATAACAAGATATTAAACATCACTGAAAGCTAAAAAATCGCCAGTTAGATATCACAATTACAAAACACTGGGCTATTTATTGTTTTTATCACTGTATTATAAGGACATTAGCTATTATCAAAAGTAATGAGAACATAAACTATTTGTTTGTTTGTTTGTTTGTTTTGCGGGACGCGGGCCTCTCACTGTTGTGGCCTCTCCCGTTGCGGAGCACAGGCTCCGGATGCGCAGGCTCAGCAGCCATGGCTCACGGGCCCAGCTGCTCCGCGGCATGTGGGATCTTCCCGGACCGGGGCACGAATCCGTGTCCCCTGCATCGGCAGGCGGACTCTCAACCACTGCGCCACCAGGGAAGCCCAGACTGTTTTGTTTTAACTTAACCAACACTTATAGAATATTTGCTATGTGGCAGACACTACTATAGACACTTCATAAACAGAAACTCATTTGGCTCTATTAACCCTAAGTGATAGTTACTATTATCATCCCTGTTTTACAGATAAAGAACAGACTCAAGGTTCAGAGTGCACAGGTAGTAAATGGCAGAGCCAAAATTCAAAGCCAAACACTCTGTCTCCAGAGTCCATGCTCTTAACTACCAGCTATGCTTCTTCTAAAATCAGAACCTTATATATTCCCAATAAATTGCTTTGGATACATTTGGGGATTTAAGCAGCGTTTTTTCCATTGTGTGTATTTGGGGTTATTTTTCCCTATTCATTCATTCAACAATTACTAAGCACCTCCTATTTATTGGGCACAGAAGAAAAGAGAAATAAAACAACAAGCTTCCCCTTAAAGCGTCCACAGTTCAGTGACAAGAGACAGACATGTAAATAGGCAATGATGAAATAGTATAATAAATTCATGCAAGCAAAAGCATCTCTTATTCCCTATCAATGAGTTCATGACTTAGAAGGAAAGACGAGTGCTTAAATAAGCATACCTTGAATGCAACAGTGGAAGCACCTAACTGGTGTTAAGAGACATAAGGAAAGGAATAAAATTTGCAGGAACGGGCGTCAGGGGGAGACAATGAAGGGTTTGAAGAAGAGTAACAATGTGTGGAATTTTGTACTTTAGAAAGGTTATACTGGTGAACAGGGAGGAGAGTAAGCTTGAAGGGTGATAAGGAGGCCACGAATTTGTTAGGAGATAAAATGCAGAGAACATGAGGGTTTGAATTAAGGCAATGGCAGCAAAGATTATTAGAAGAGGGTAAGGTTTGGAGTAGTATTAGAAGGCGTTATGGCCAGAGACCCAGCATCTGCCATGTCTCCCTCCAGGAATAATAATAGCAAAAGAGAACAGTGAGAAGTTAGAAATGGTGGATGTGTAAATACTAGGCAGCAGGGGGTATTTGGAGCTTGTGTCTTGGTGCCTTTCTAAGGAATTTGGATGTTAACCTGGGGCAACTAAAGTCTGGACAAAGTATTTAAAGTGTTCGGTCAGGTAGCACTAGAAAGTAACACCACCAGAAAGACGGAGGAGAGGCTGCAGTGGAGAGAAATTAGAAGCTGGGAAAGGAGACAGCATTGTGGTGTTTTAAAAGGAAAAATTTAGGGTTTCCCTGGTGGCACAGTGGTTAAGAATCTACCTGCCAGTGCAGGGGACACGGGTTCGAGCCTTTGTCCAGGAAGATCCCACATGCCACAGAGCAACGAAGCCCATGTGCCACAACTACTGAGCCTGTGCTCTAGAGCCCATGAGCCACAACTACTGAGCCCACGTGCCACAACTACTGAAGCCCACGCACCTAGAGCCCATGCTCTGCAACAACAGAAGCCACTGCAATGAGAAGTCCGTGCACCGCAAAAAGAGTAGCCCCGCCTCATACTAGAGAAAAGCTCACATGCAGCAACAAAGACCCAACACAGCCAAACATAAAATAAATAAAATTTTATAAAAAGGAAAAATTTAACTTTCAGTTTTTATTTCATAAAGAGACTGAATTTACAAAAGGAAACATTCCTTTTTTACAATAAACTACTGTTTTTAAAAGTTGAATTGTCACCAATAATTATAGCTAGCGACAGCTCACGTGGAGGCCCTTTTCTGGTACTTCACATATAATGCCTCATTGAATCCTCGAGTGTTATTATGAATTCAGTTAATAATTCAGTTACCTAACCAGGGAGGTTAGGTAATTTGTCCAGGTCATCCAGTAACTGGTAAAGTGTAGAATATAAATCCACACGTTGTGATGCCAGAGCCTGAACTCATAGTCACTATATCACTAAAGCATGTTTAGTAAATCCAGACGTTCACAAATTATTTCTACAGTGTTGTGGTTCAGAGTGGGCAGAGGCCCTGGAATCAGACCATGTAGATCCTAATCCTCATTCTACCACTTAATAGCTGTGAGCAGTTACTTCCCCACTACGTACCTGTTTCCCTCTCTGTAAGTGGGGATAAAAACGGTACTTGTCTCCTAGGGCATTTCTGAGGACTAAGAGTAAATGCAGAAAAAGGGTTTAGAATAGTGCCTGGAACATATTATACATATGATAAAAATTATCTGTTATTATAAACATTATTATTCTATCCTAAAGTACTGAGAGCACTGATAAGAAATGATGGATATACTGTGGACCCAAGTATGATCTGTGGTAGGTAGAATAACCTCCCCTAAAAATGTCCATGCACTAATCCCTGGAACCCATGAATATGTTATTTCACTACGGCAAAAGGGACTTGAAGGATGTGATTTACAGACCTTGACGTGGAGAGATTATCCTGGATTATCTAGGTAGGCTCAACTTAATGAGAGTCTTAAAAAACTGAAATTAGAGAGATGAAACAACAGATGAAAAGGTAAGAGAAATCAGAAGGATGAGAGGATCTCAACCTACCATTGTTGGCTTTGAAGAGGGCCACAACCTAAGGAATGTGAGTGGCTTCTAGAAGCTGGGAACATCTCTCAGCCGACAGCTGGCAAGGAACCAGGGACTTCAATACTACCACAGCAAGGAACTGAATCTGGTCAACAATCTGAATAAACAAAAAACCTAATTTTTCCCTAGACCCTCTAGAAAGGAACACAGACCGGGGGACACCTTGATTTTAGTCCAGGGAGACCCGAGCTGGACTTCCGACTACAGAAATGTAAGATAACGTACTGGTGTTGTTTTGAGCCACTAACTTTGTGGTAATTTGTTACAGCAGCAGTAGTAAACTAACATAAGATTTATGTTTACCTTTTTCCTAAAAGACTTAAATATATTGATTTAAGAACTCTGTAATATGCTAAAATAAATTTAAGTTTTTAAAGTCAGCAATTTTAAACTATGTTGGGGCATAAATCAATGTTGCCTTTCCATTTCTATTATTAAATTCCTTAGAACCTAAAAGTTGCTGAAAGGCTAAAAGAAGGTATCATAAATAAGATGTATTGTAATTTTTTCATCTTTTCTTTCTTTTTAAAGGTGAATAGTCTAATTTAATTTTTTCTTGAGTTCTCATAATTAACAGATGAATTAAGTATACTTTGATTTTTTCCTAATATATTTTAAGCCCATAGTCAAGTCCTAATAAGACTCTTCATTAAAATGTCAGCAGGAATATATAAATTCTGGGTTTAAAACAATGTGTTGAATTTACAGAGGTAAAGCACTTACTCAATGGCAAAATACACTATGCCTTGGTTATTATGTATTTTTTCACTGTCTCTGAATTGATAACCACGAGCTCCAAGAGAGTAAGGGCCGTGTCTGAGTGCTAACCTTTACATCAACACTGCTTAGCAATACCCCTGGCCCCCGGCAGGCTTTTATTAAATAAATGAATGAAAAGTAAATATATCTTTAAAGCAAATATAAAAAACTGGAAACAAAGTTTCCCTGAAACCTCAGCTTACTAGCTCTTTGGAAAACTAAAAAAGTTCACTATATCTAGAGATTGAATGGTAAAACCCAGAACCTATGTGAAACATTTTCAATAGAAATTTTAAATGTTCTACATGTTTTGCCCTCTTAATCAGATTCCTTAAACATAATTCAAAGTTCTCAATAGCTTGGTATCTTTTTTATTATCAATGGATATTGTGACGTTCACGTGACATACATAAGGCTCCATGAATTAGAAACTGCTTTCTGAAATGTCCCCTATGTTAGTTAGTTTTTTGTTTTGTTTTTTTTTGGTCCCTTTTTCTCCCTATCATAAAAATTAAGTGAAGCACAGTACAGAGGTAGGTCCACCTGAGAACTACAATATGGTTGCCTTCCTTCACAACTGCTACATGAAAGACTTGGTCTTCTTCAAAGAGCTAGAACAGCCCTATCCAACATAAGTGTAACAGGAGCCACATATGTAATTTTAAAATTTCCAAAACATTCTCATGTTGACATGTAACCAATATAACAAATGAATAGTTTCCATTCTTTGCTTTTCATACCGTATCTTAGAAATCCAGTGTGCATTTTACACTTAGAGCAGATCTCAATCTGGCCTACCCACACTTCAGGTGGCTAGTGGCTACTAGCTGGCCGACTCGAGCTCTGCAGAAACCTCTCCTTCTGTACCTAAGGGAACTATACACCCTTTCAGCTTGGAGCTCCTACTCTATATCACTTGTACTCTTGGTTCCTATAATGGGAATTTCCTTAATTGGAGAAACCATCACCATCATTCTCCTAGGCCTGCCCTGAGAACTCCTTAATGTATGGAAGACAAGAAAATTCCAGATATCTGTGGTGTTAACTGTGTATCTTTCAGGTAAAAATGAATTTGAACAGTATTAAACTTCACTGAGAAATGTTCTTTTATCTTGTCTATAATGTTTTAAATTCTGAATAACAAGTGTTCCACGGGATAATTAAAACAAACAAACAAACAAAAAAACCCAAAGCTTTCTTGCATCACCTCTTCTACAGGATGAGCTCTCCAATGTCTATCAATACTGCTATTGTAGGACTGATTGCTCCTAGCGAGAAGGCGGGGCAGGGGAGACAGGAGCTCAAACGTTGTTAAGACCTACTGTGTGCAGGAAACTTTACGCACCTGACTTCATTCAAACCTTAGAGCAAACCGGCCTGACAGTGCCATCCATGAGTAGGCAGTGGCGATTCTCAACGCCGGCTACATATAATTGCCTGGTGAACGCTCAAAAAATACCTTCCGTCGGGCCCCAGTCCTAGAAATCCCCCCTCACTTCCCCAGAACTGGGCGACCTGGCTGTCGGTGTTTCTAAGAGCTCTGGGGTGATTCACACCGACCCTGCGGCCGGGAGCTCACGGCCCCCAGTGCTGCGAGCGCGTCCAGTTCGCCCGGTAGGGCCTCCCGAGCCGCGGTTTTGCAGGGGCCACCTGCCTCCCTCAGCCTGCAGAGGCCAACAAGCCCCGCCGCCCACCCCCACCCCTACCCTTACGGCAGCGCCGCGCCGCAAAACTGCCCCAGCTCGGATGCTGCCGCGCTAGCCGGAGGCTCCCTTCCCAGTGGAACTATCCCGCGATGGGCCCTCCACCCGGGGCAGGCGAAGAGCCCCCGAAACGCGGAGGCGCCCCGCCGCCACTCGGCGGCGCTTGTCCGGAGGCCAGCTGCCGGCGCCCGAGGGCAGGGAAAGCCTTGCCTTCGAGAGCCCCCTGCTTCCCAGCGACCTCTGACACCGAGGCCTCTCCACGCGCGGCGCCCCCGCGTTCGCCACTCTCCTGCCAATCAGATACGGATTTCCTCCACTGCCAGCCGACCAATCATCGCGCGCGGGTGTCCTCTTCGGCCCTTCGGCTCTTCGTCTCTTCGGCCCTTCGGCCTTCGACACATGGACATTCGCTGTTCCGCGGCGCGCTAAAGCTTGGTTCTCGTTGGTTTAGTTTCCCCTTTTTTTCAGGCACTTCCGGGTTCTGCGTCACTACGTAAACCCGCGAGTTCCGGAAGTTTGGAGAGTGCTAGGAAAAGCCAAGCTTCCCAGAGAATGTTTCAGGAAGAGTTACTTGGAGCGGGGCGTTTCGCAGACTCCTAAGGTCAGTGTCGCCCGAGAGAGCCGGAGTGCGGACCTGAGGTCTGGCTTACAGCTGGGAGGGCGTGGAGTTTCACGACCTTGTAATTGTCGCCTTTTACTTGTTTCCCTGTTGTATTGTCTTTCTGTCTTCCTGGAAGAGGCAATCGCGATCTGATTTTGGGAAAGGCAGTGGGACAAACGTAAGCTCCTAAAAATAGTCTTAGGATCGCACCATTAAAAAGAAAAAAAGGAAAAAAGAAACACAGCTAGGCTTGAGCTCCTTTTCATTCTGCGAAGTGACTTTCTAGACACACACCTGGAAATCTTTTCCCCGCACTTGGCGGTGGTGAGATTTAACTGTTACGAACGGCTTAAGAATTATTCAGGATCAAAACTTTAATATCTGATGGTTCATGTAAAATGTTATGTTTGGTACCAAAAAAGTTGAATATGCTTAAGTTTCCAACATTTTTGAAAGACTATGAACTCAAAAGCAGGTTTAATTTTCTTGGGGAGAAAAAGTTACTGATAATTTTCTTAAAAAATTGCTTGTGATGAGCGTGTTATGTTTAACATTGATTTCGGATAAGAGATAGAATGTAAAAATCATTGTTCTTCTGAGGCCTTAAATTAAAACTCATTGTTTGTTTACTTATTTCTTTAGGTCCCATTTTCCAAAAATACTACATTTAGTGAAAGGGCTGTTCACAGAATCAGACCCAGTTGTTGACCGCTCACAACACGTCTGTATTCTATGATGTCCCTGGAACACTGTATACCTGAACAGTTTCAAGCAATTACAGGGAGGCTGAGGTTCCACCCACACCACAGTTTGTCGTCTAAATACCTTCCCATAATGAGTTACCTTTAGTTAAGCCTGAACAGAATAATCTTGGGATGGCTGACTCTTCCTTTTTCTTTTTCACTTTATCTTCTCCCCGATCTTGCCCATATTATCCATTACCTGTATCCAGAAAGATTAGAGTTGAATGGTTTTGGGCCATAAAGAGATTTGGAAGAAAAGAGAGAGTGGAATTAGGAAATATTTACAAGTTAAAAGGAGAACCCCTTATTTTTTTTCCTTAAAAAAAAAAAAAAAAAAAAGGAAAGAACATAGAAGTAACAGGACATAGTAGAGAACATGCTAGACTAAATCAAGAGAATTGAGTTCTACTCCTGACCAGGTCTACCTCTTAGCCTTATTCTCCTCATTTTTAGAAATTAAGAGTAGCACCTCAATCTGTGGTTTTAAAACTGTTCCATAGGAGGACTTCTGTAGAAATTTACTGGAGCCCTGCAGAGGAGAGATGAAACAAGCAAACCCTCAGCAGTATTTTACAAGAACAGCTATTTTTTCTGTTCTGCTTGAAAAACAGGGATCCCGTTAGGAAGATTAAATTCATATTTTAGACTAGATGATCTGTTTCCTTCTAGCATTAAAATTTTGTTTCTTTGGTTAATTTTTCATTTGTATTCAAGGTGCATTCCTTTGATTATTACAGTTTTTAAAATAATAATGTGTATATGTTCACAGTTAATTCATTACCAAAAGCCACAAACCTGTCTATATTCAACCTTATTTAATAGATACAAATTTTAAGTTTCTTTCTTTTTGATCAGAGTCGTACTTCCTTTTCTCTTTTCCCCCTACTTTTTAAAATTTTAGCCATACAATTTTTGCTTATATTTGAAGCTCATAATAGTCTTTGCAATAGGGAAGGCAGATGTTTTCCATTTTCCATTTTTGGTAGCTGAACCATAAAGATGTTAGCAGTCTTACCTAACGTCACATTACTAGTAAATTTCCAAGTCCTGTTCCCATGTTTTCCTCACAGCATCAAGTATATTTTAAGTTTCTTTGCCTCTTGCACTCCACCATGCTCCGGTTCCTCTAGCATAGGAAAAGGTATGCCATATGCACAGTCTTTATTTCTGGATGAAAGTTCTGCTCTGAATCACTGCCTCTTTTTTTTTTTTTTTTTTTCTCCCTTGATTATCTGGGTTGGACAACCTAGAAGCAAATTGGACGTTCCCTTTTTTCTCTTCACTGTGAAATGACAGCAGTTTCTAAACATTCCATGTTCCTCCTCAGTTCCTTTGGACGGTGGAAGAAACCTCAGGAGAAAAGCCCCAAACTGCCCGCACTTGCCCCACATCTGTAATCCTGGCACTGCAAGTACCATCGCTGTGATTTCTGGATGTGGACGTGGAAGCAGGGAAGAGGATGTCTAGCACCCTCTGTACTTCCCATTGTGGGCTGTTAACTTCCCACCTCTTCCCACCTTGGAATCAAAATGCCCTTTTCTAGATTGCTTTTTATCTTGTTTCATTTTATTTTCCAGAGCTCTTCCTTCTTACCTGCCTGTCAATAAGGTGAGATAAAATTTCATCCCGGTTTTCTTTTCTTTCTTCTTAACTATAAAAACATGAAAACCAAGAGCTCTGGAGTAATTCTGTTTTGATTATGTATACCCATTCCTTTCCAGTGTCAGGCAGGTTAGTTCGCGTTGCCTCTACCTGTGTATGGTATATGTTCATAATAGTTAAATGAATGTTTGCATCTCCTTTTTTCACCCCCATATTCCTTTGATTCAGATTTGATATTGAGTCTCCTTGAATGGTTCTCTGACCACATGAAAGACAGGAAAAGTAGATGAGGTGCATCCCAGGCAACTCGGGCAACTTTACCAGATTCCTTGAATTTCTTCCCTGTCTACAGTCCTGAGAGCTTGACTGGCGGTCTGGTGTTGGGAAAGATCATGAGGGAAAAATTCTGCTTCGAGCTCTGTGGGATTGAATTTGATCCAAGCTTACCAAATACCCATACTACTAACTTCCTTTTGTGTGTTCCACCATTTCTCTAGTGTTTACCAGAAATTTACTAAGCACCAGCTTGACCTTAAACAGGTTGTCAGTCTTCTCTTAATTTTTTACTTCTTAAAAAGGGCATAATATTTACCGTGTTACGAGGACTAAATGAAGTAAAGAACTGTAAAGAAAACGTCTAGTGCCTCATACATAGTATGTATCCCATGGTACTTCCTCCTTTTCCATTGCTAATACCTCTGTTCCTTCGTGGCTCTTCTCACATTCTCTCCAGTGCCATAAAATGTGCAATTAAACCTGTGTTCCAATAATCTTAAAGTCATTTAGAATTCTCTTCTTAGGCAATTATATCCTCAGGTTTTTTTCCAGATTTATAGAGTACTTAAAGATCCATGTGCTCAGTAAGTTTCATGTGGTTGCTGTTTGTTCATCCTTGGATTGCAATTTTTGCTGTAGTTCATGCCTGTAATCTTCATCTCTTAGTACTTAGCCACTTAAAATAGCCCCATCTGCATATCCTGCAGTGCCATACTAAAGTGTTTATGTTCATCTTTTAGGTCCATCATCACCTTGTCCATAGAGGATGCTGGTACAGAGCATGGCCCCACCACTTCTGCTTGTGTGATTTCATTCAAGTCAGCTCATCTCTCTGTGCCTCAGTTTCCTTGATTTAAAACACAAATACTGAAAGAACCTCTTTCATAATATTGTAAGGATTAAATGATTTAATATTTAATTTTGCAAAGGACACTTAGCTGTGGTCGTTGCTTATTAGCATTTCATAACCAGAAAGTAAGTGGTACAGGTTTACTGCAGTTGTAAACTCACAGATTGGTTGGGATTCTCTTCCATCAGGCTTCACTACTTTTTCCCATGAGGATTGAGTCTGTCTCATGGGTACCACCGTTCTGATTTCTCCGCTTTCTCTAGCCTTTTCCAAACTCATGTTCGACATGAACCATTTCTGCAGTTGGAAATGACTGTTCTTTTATCTTTTTCTCTTCCTCTTCCAAGGTTTCCTAAAATCCTATAAGGATTCTAGAGAGGTAGACTTTTTACAGTGCTTTTTTTTTTTTTTTTTTTAACTGCTAAAGAGCATAGTGTGGTAAAATGATTTGCCCAGAGTCACACAGCCTGCTGGTAAACCTGGGCTAGAATACAGAACTAATCAGAAGCAGTTTAACTCCCCTCCCCCACGTTCACTCAGACATCTGCTCTTTATTTCCACAATGCGCTTTCTTTCTCAAAGACTCAGAAGTATCAACTTTCTGAAAGAAAAGATGATGAGTGCCGTGCTGTCTTCTTAAAAATGTATTTGTGAAGTGAGGCCGAAATAATGGGCAATTCTGTTCTCAGGTTTAAAAAAAACTGTTTTGTGTTACTTGTAGATATGTGAGTAAATAACCGTAAGAGAAATAGGTAAGGTGCTCAATTGTGTAAGACTAATTGTAGTCTTGAAGATTGTAGTCTTTGAGTTGAATTCCCAACTCTCTCCAAATAAAAAGAGTATTTCCCCTCTGCTAGGGCAAGTTACTTATCATTGTTCGTCTTTTTGAGAAATGTATACTATTTTGAACTTTGTTCTTCCAGATATATTTTAAAGACATTTTGTTGCATACCCACTAGCACCCCCAAAAAGGAAAATTCTATTTGGAAATTGATGAGGATTGCATTTAAGAGTAATTCAAAGACCTAGTGTCCATAAGGGAATTTTCAAATTCTGCATGTCTTGTTTGTATCCAAATGAGAACAATTGGGATTTGTATCATCAGATATCTGTAAACTATTGAGACTTAGTTCATATTTGTTGAAAGAGAGGAACAAAAGAGCAGTGACAAGTCACTTAGCAAGCCTGTGGCAGAAGTGGGATTTGAACTTACAGTTGTTGATTTCTAGGCCTGTTCACAGTGCCAGAGGTCACTGTGTTCTAATGGGTCCCAGCCACAGCTTTTTCTCTTTTGCTCACGTTTGAAATGTGTTCTGGGAATCAGTGTCCTGTTAAATCTCTCTTTGATGCATGTCCCATTTATTAGTATTGATTTCAATACAATGGACAGTAAATCTATCTAACTACACAAAGGAAATAAAATAGTAGGGTATAGGTTCAAAGCTTAAGATCTCGGGTTATATAACTTTTTTCATATAACCTCCTAATATGAAATGCTGATTAATTTTTTTTTTTAACCTAAAAGGCAAAAATGGTCTCATCCATTTTGATTACTAGAACGTTTAGGATAGTGTGGTAGCAACATTGTTATACTAAAAATTAGTTGATTATTGTGGATCTAGAAAAGGATAATCTGGCAGGGAGCGGGTGCATGGATGGGTTTGAAACCTTAGCGATTACTTGGGAATCACATGTTTCTGCTGACAAAGTTTACAGGGCTGTAAATTTAAGTGTAGAATTTTTGTCGGCAGTATGCATTGACAAACATGCCTAATGGTAATACATCTAGTACTGAGCATCTTGGAACAGGTCAATAATAATGTGTATATTGATAGCAGTAATGTAGGAGATGTAACGTGGTATTATAGCTAAAAATCCATGTTATCCCCTTAATCATAATTACATTAATATTGACAGGCCCTTGACAATACCCGCATTATTATTGATAGATTTCTGTCAATAGCATGTTTTTAAATAAAATATATTCATTCATAATTTGTACTATACTCAATAAAAGCTCTGGAATACATCCTGAAAAATTCTTCCCTCTTCAGTGAGATACAATCATTTGTTTTGGTTTTGGAATGCAATATAGATGACAAAGTTTTATTTGGGGAATGAAAAGCTTAAAAAGAAAGCATGAGTTATTTAAGGGATAAGGTTATATATCGCTGCACTTAGTAAACGAATTTTCAGTTGTTTTTTTCTCTGTGAAAGAAAAGCAGTGTGACCTGTCCAGTGATAAAATATCAGCAGGAGACCTTTTTAATAGTTTTTAGTGCTAGATCATTTTGTCTTAAACATATTTATGTGACAAGTTAATGACACTAACCCTCGTAGGTGCTATACTTCTTATCTGGTCTTGATTTTTGCCTTAAGCATCTTTTTCACATATCCTTAACATAGCAGTATCCTTCACTAAACACTAATTTATTTAGTGCCAATTATACTTTTAATTAATTATTGTATAAGTCTCTTTGCATGGCCATAAATGTTTCCCCCTGGGTTAACTTTTTAGAATCTTAACTTAGTATAGTTTGGGAAATGGGGAGTGGGGAGGAAGAGGTTGATAGGATTGTGTATTAAAAGAATGAGATTTCATGGCAGAGTAGGAAAAAGCATCACCTGATTTTTGGCCTTCTGGAAAAATCAATTTGAATTAAATCTGATGGTGTTTGTTTCAATTCAAAACAATCCCAACTTTTTTGAAAAACGATTAGCTTGTATTTTTTTAACTATTCAAGTTTGAGCCTACTTTTGTGAAATTAGATACTAACCTACAAGAACCAATAATATGGGATTTTTAATACTTAAACTCTTGAAAGTAGAAGTAGACTGACCAATAGTTGGGTGTGGTTAGCAATCAATATAACAGAGTCAGGAAAACATTGGTTTACCAGAAGACTTGGGGATTTTTGATTCGAAAGTGTGAGGAAACTAATCTTTTTTATTTTCATAGTTGTCAGTGAAGCAAGTTAAATTACTATGACTTGTTCAGAAAGTTATTAATAAACACCTTAGTTAAGGCCCTTGAAAGGTTGCAGAAGTCCTGTAACTGGTCTTCCAGAATTGCAGTTTTCCTTTTCTTCAACTTCTTGAACTCCACCATCAGATTAATCTTTTAAAATTTATATCCTGTTATGTCTCTTCTCTTCTGTGGTTACTCATGGCTACAAAATCAATGCAATTTCCTTAAAACAGGGTCTTTTTGCAGGGTGTTGACTCTTCAGCCAGTTTCTCCTGCCAAGCCGTTAAGCTCTGGTCACAGCAGACGACTTTTTTCTTTATTTCCTAACAAGTGCAAAGACATTGATGGGGATTAAATAACGAAGGACGCAGCTCCTGTTGGAACCCATCCCTGTGTTTACCAGATAGACCATGGGCAGTGTCAGTGCTTGCGTATTTCTGGAGTTTGCACAACATTTCTGCCCCGGGGAGTTTTGTGACCCTTTATAGTGTTTTCCTACTTTGAGATCCATTCTTTGCTTCAGAGATCAATGGCTAGTCTTGATTACCATAGCATCCTATTTCTTTAGAAATGCTTGACTAAAAAGAAGTTAACTGAGACTTAACTATTTGGACCAAATCCCTGGTACCTAGGAGAATGCCCAGCATTTGGTCGGCACTCAATAAATATTGGTTAAATTGAGTAGCCATTTGTCAGAGAATTAGAATTCACTGAAACACCAACTTCTTACATTAGACTGAGAATAACTTTATGTGATTTTTAAGGCACTTATGCCATTTTTCTGTGTTCTACACCCATTATGGGCAAATATTATTGTATGACAGTGGAAGGAAGAAGTTCTATAATCAGACGAATTGAACTTCTAGTTATTTCGATTTCATCAGTTTCTTCTACTCTTGAGCACTGCCCTTCTCTAAAGCCAGTATTCTAGAATAACTGACCTGCCAGAAGGCAGGAGTTGGGGGGGAGGAGGAACTGAATGGAGTGTGTTGGTGAGGAACCAAGGTTGGATGCCCGTCTTGGACTGCCTGTATCAGGCCCTGTTCAGCAAAGCACCATAGAGTCAGGTGCTATCGGTGTGCATTCTGGAGGTTTCTCTGCTTCCGGATCAACAGGTACAGCCATGTGGATGTGGGTGAAACAGCCCAGAGAGCAAGTCATGCTGGCACCCACCCCTGTTCTCTCGGGATTTCCACCCCAACATCTCCTCTCAGATAAGATGCAAGTGAAGGGTGTGATGAGTTCCACTGGACCCTGTCTCGCCCCTTCCCGTCCAGCCCCCACATGTGCCCACGTCAAAGTGACATCATGTTCACTGTGTAACTGCCCCAATTATGTTTTAATGGTGTAGTCAGTATTTCCTGGGGAAAAAAAAATCTTTTACCACAGGTCGATTGAGGCATTAGATGAGTAATAATGAAGATTTCAGTCTTTTGAAATGAGATTTGGTAAAACCCACCAAGTCTTTTTCTTCTTATGCTCATCCCTAACCAAAGTAGCAATAATACAATAATAATACTGCTTTCCCATTTCCAAACCACTTTCATAACATTATCTGCTTTAATCTTACCAACATTGTCAGGTAGTGGTTCATTTCCAACTTCTAGAAGAGTCTGATGCTAATGACTTTTTTAAGATTACATAGCAACTAAATGACCAAGCTGGAACTTGAGCCCAAGTCCATCTGATTTTAAACCTGGTCTTTCTACTCTGTCACAGTTGCCAGACAAGAATATAGAGCAATAGGAAGGCTATTCTACCTTAACAAACTATGGTGCATAATGGACAGTGTCTGTTCTATGTTTACAACGAAAAGAAGTCACAAAAATGACTAAAATGTTGGACACTAAAACCTAAAACAAAACAAAACAAAAAAAAACAGAGAAACAAATTATTTATCTGGAAGAGCAAAGGCCAAAGAGTAGTTAATAATAGTCTTCTGCTCTAGTAAAGAGTCTTCTGTAGGGAGGAGATCGAGCCCAGCTGTTCTTAATCTACACCGAGGCCAGGCCTGGGGCGAAGAAAAGGAAAGAAAAAAAAAAATGTTAAACTGTAACAGAAGGGATAAGAAAGAATTTTTTGATAATAAGGATTGTTAAATATTGGATTGGTTAGAGAGTGTGTTAAGTCTTCTTTTCTGGCAGCCATTAAATATTCCTGTCTTTACTAAATGTCCGTCAGTATGATTCCTCCAGAAATGAGAGACTTGAAATAGATGATTCCTCTGAGAATCCACTCTCTCTGAGCAGTTTCTCCCTACATATAAGTAAGGAACCTGAGAAGAGATCGCTCCCCTCAGCCTCCAGTTCATCTAGATGCTCTCAGCAATGTTCAGTCAGTACAAATTCACTACCAAACTACTCATTCCACTGCATATGGGATCAACAGATCTTTACTAAGCAACTACTATGTGCCTGTCTTTGTGGTAAGTTCTATAAGATTACTAAGAACTGATTGTGAGTCTAATATCTGAAGATACATAAATTGGCACAACTGGTGCTCTAACACAAGCCAGCTTTCTCATCTGACCCTCAACTGAAAAGCATAGCAATCCATCCAGTTCAAGTTGGGGGCAGGGAAGGGGTGAGGGGAGGGGACTGATAGTGTTGGACTTGATGTCGATGTCCAGTATGATCTGAGCTTTTTCAGGAGTACTTTTACAAAAAGAGAGTTTCCCTTATCTTGCTGACCACAGAATACGAAACCTGGGGAAGACGCCGAGTTTTTGACTCTGTCACAGTAGAAGAGTTGCATATACCGTATTCCCACCTATCCTGAACGATTTATAGAATTTTGCATGGGGACAGCTGAGTTAGGTATCAAAGTCACTTTGTGGGTGGCAAGCACTTTGAGAAGCAAGTATGAGGCAGTTTCCCTTAACTAGTTTATGGTCAAGTTAGGGAGAGAAGATGTATTCACACAACTGAAATCACAGTACAGAGTTGAGGGCTCAAGCATGTGACACGGACAATTGCTGTCAGAGTTAAAAATGCTGACAATGGGAGTTGGAGATAATTGTGAAGGTTTCGTGGAAAATGTAACTGGGTTGGAATGTGAAGGGCAGATGGTTGAAGGCGGTAGGAGGAGTTGCTGGGGAAGGTAAGTGTTTTAGGTACATGAGAAAAGGTACAAAGGCAGGACCAAAGGATAGTCTGCAATTAAAGGTACTTTGGTGGATAACGGGTTATATGTTTACAGAGATGGAGACAGAGTTGAGCTAGGTTAGGTCTAAGAAGTTTGTACTTTATCCCAGGGGCAATAATGAGGTAAAAAAGACATGATTTGGTAAATAAGAATAAATAACTTTATAGAGGTTGGTTTGCTTATGAGGTTTTTCAAATAATGTTTTAGTTTTTTTTTTCTTTTCTTAATTACATAAATGTTATGTTAATTGAGAAGATTTGTAAACTGCAGAAAAAAGAAAAGAATAATCACTGATGATTTTTTACATAAATTTGGGGATGTTTTTCTATTGAGATAGTTTTAAAATTTATGTAGTGTCTTTGAGAACCTTGCAATACCATCTGCCTTCGCTAATGCCTGACTTGTCCATCACCTTGCCTGCTTCCCTTGTGCAGACCTTGGTGGGGATCTTTAAAGTGAGAGCCAGGACAGGGCTTTCTTTATCTTTGCATCCCAGGCACCTGGCAGGGCTAGGATGTATTGATGCTCACAAAAATTGTGGAATCTGTGAATGGTCTCAGTATCACAAGGACTGCTTAATAGCAGAAAGAGAAAGCCTGAATCAGTGAAGATTTGTAGGAACCTCTGTAGATCTAGGAATGAAAACCAAGCAGAAATGAGCGGGAAGTCCAGCATGCAGCATTGAGCTGTATGGGTGATAGATATGACCACAAAATTATGAATTCAGCTTTGAAATGGACTAGCCTAGTAATTTGCAACATCACCTGGGAACTTGCTAGAAATGCAAATTCTTGGCTCCCACTCCGGGCCTACTGAATCAGAAAATCTGGAACTGAGGGATGCAATCTAACAAGTCCTCTGCATGATGAGTGCCGAGGTTTGAAGAGCGCTAGACTAGAAGCACAGAGAGACTACAGGACCGTGATGTGAAGACCCCAGCAGAGAAAGTTTGAAAGGCCAAAGGTTTGTGTTAGCAGTGAACCTAACCCATGAAATGCCACGGTAGCTGGAGTAGGAAACCATGAGAATAAGATGATGTTGTTACAAAGAAAGTTGAATGTGCTGTAAATGGACAAGATCTACCTATCTTTAGACTTCTGCCTTCCTGATCGTAGCATTTAAATAGATCAAGTAAATTTAAAATAGATTGGTCCCATGAGAGGGGGCTCACACTCAAAATCTCCACCCAGATTTTCTCTGTCATATCCCCATAACTGCCTACTGAGCTTTTCCACTTAGCTGTCTCACAGGAGCCTCAGATCTCTAAAACTACACAGATTTATTATCTTTCTCTTCAAATATATATCTCTGCATGTGTTTCCTATTTCAGAGAATTGGACTACCATCCACTCCATTACTCAAGTCAGTTATTCTTGGCTTACTTCTCACTAAGTCGTGTCCATTCCTCCACCTCCAAGCTTTCAAAGGTACCTACTTTTCTCCATCCCCATTGATACCTTTCTAATTTAGACCATCATTAGTTTCTCACTAAATCATGTTAACAGTCGTCTTAATTGGTCTCTCTGCCTCCAGTCTTTCAGCCTCTGATCCATTCTCCATGTGGCCAGAACAAGCTGTCTAAAATGCAGTGATTAGTTCTTTGCTTACAGCCATTCAGTGGCTCCCCCATTACCTTCTTGATAAAATGCAGCCTTCTCAACCCGGCCTTTAGAGCCTTTAGCTTCCGTCTTTTGCTTTCCTTTCCAGCCTGATCTTTTGTCCTGACCCCTCCTGTCCTTGGCACCTAGCGTTTCCTCTGTTGGAGTGTTTTTCTTACCTTCTTGTACCTGCCGGACACTGCTGATCCTTCAGGTGGCTTCAGAGATCTTGCCTCCCCCCTGAAGCCTTCTTGGACCTTCTGAGGTCTAGTTATGAGCAAAATGTTCTGAAGTTCCCCTTGCACATCACCTATCACACCTTATTGTAATTGCCTGTGTGTTATTTTGTGCAGCACACTCTTCCTTTCCCCCTCCTCCCACTCACTAGATTATAATCTCCGCAAGGGTTGAGACTGTGTCTGTTCTCCCATTTTGTCACTGGCTCTGACACATTCATTGGGAAACAGCAGACGCACAAGAAACATGTTGAAAGAAGTAGTAATCAACAGTCAGATATGGTAACTTGAAATAGTTTTAAAGGTTTTTGGCTCGGAATTTGTATTTTCTACCCTTCACCCACCCTAGACTTTCGTGCTCACTACTCCACTCATCTAGTATTTGCAGGAGGCGGTCTGTGTACCAGGCACTGCGCTAGTTGCTAAGATCCAGCTGTGACAAGACTGAATCTTCGCAACAGGGCTTATCCTCTAGCGGAGGAAATAGACAATTAAAAAGTAGTTTACGAACAGTGAATACATAAAGGCCAAGAAAGAGGAAGGACAGGGTGCTAAAGGAACAGCTAGAGAAGCAGCTAACTCATACTTGGAGGGTCAGAAGGAAGTGGTCCCTAAGTTGGTACTTAAAACTTAGTATCATGTGAGTTTTTCAGTTAAAGAATGGGAACAGACTGTTCCAGGTGACGGGAGCAGATGGCAAATGTCCACTAGGGAACAAGAGAGGGGGCCACTTTGTGACTAGAGGTTGAAGCATTAGGAAGGAAAGCAGCCTGGGGGTAGATTTGGGGAGGCTCGTGTTTTAGAAGGATTGCCATGTGGGAAATTCACTGAAGGATGCAAAAGGTAAGATAGACCAATTAGATGTCATCCAGCGGGGAGCTGAGAGCAGCCAGAATGAGGAAAAGGCTGGGAGAGGATAGAGTCCTGAATGGATTAGAAAAACAGAGAAGAAAGAGCACTCTGTCCTAATCCCCTTGTTTCTTTCCTGTAGCTCCTGGCTAGTGCTAGGCAAGGATTTCACAGAACTTGCAGCCCAAATCCCCACTGTTGTAGCTTATAGGCTGCCAAGTCAAGTCTTGAGGGAGCTGCAGGAAGAGGGAAAATGTTGAGATCACGCACCCTATTTATCAGTGAGAAGTATTCCTGTCATGGATCTGGTTTGAGAAGAAAACAGCACTAAACCACCTATTATTTAGTAGTCATTTTTGTTTATTTTTGTATAATTTTGTAAAAAAATATAATAGAATTTGAAAGCATTTTAGAGGTCATTTTGTCTCCGGTCCTTAGTTTTGTAAGTGAAGAAACGAAAGCAGAGACATGGTAAAATGACTTGACCAAGGTCACAATTGCTGCACATTTGGCGGCAGTGAACTTCACCGGGATCCCTGCCTCTATCTGTAGCTTAGTGTTCCCTTAGTGCCTCGGGCCTTGCAAAGGCCTTTTGATGGCCCAGAGATCATGATCCAGCTCTGTGTGTTGAGGGCCTGTTTTAGAAACTAAATTTAAAGGGATTTCTTGTCATAGTTTGAATTTGCCAGTTCATTAATAAAATGTAAAATACCTAAAGTAAAATGTAGAATCTCTAAACTCCTTAACAACAGTAGCTTCCGGGTGGTTTAATCTCATTGATTTGCACAAAATAGCATTTAATAAATGCATTTTGAATGATTCAGTCATACCCAGCTAACCATTAATCAGCTTTTTTCCATTTCATTTTAAAAGATTTTTATCCCTATAGCACCTATTTGTTTCTTTAGTGTTTTTATGAAATGATCTCAGTGTCAATTTTTACATCATAGTTTCTTTTTCTTAGAAAACTGTATGTGCACCTTAATAATGACATTGCTGCATTCATGTTGCTTTGCGCTACTGTTTATTTTCTATGATTGTGTGCTAGAATAATAAATACTTACTGCTTAATTTTGTTTTCTCCTAACTTCCTTTACAAATGTAAAATGTTCTTGGGACACATTAAATGGCTTGTTGAAAATATTCCTTCGGAGTCAGTAGAGGTGCTGGAAATTAAACTGAGGTCTTGACTTATCATCCATTGCAACGTTCCACACAGTTCATTGTATTTATTAAGTAAGTTCATGCATTTAATAGGTCATGTTATTATTCAGCCTCATCGCTGTTAGCCTCAGGATTTTATCATCTCCCTTTAAAATATCTAACCCAGGAGGACTACCTAGGGGAAAGTTTGTGGAAAAAAGATGCAACTTGCTAAAACTTGTTATTCCTTTGATTAGGAGGGCCAAAAAAAAAAAAAAAAAAAAAGAATGGAAAGAAAAGATAGGAGAAGAAAGGAAAGGAGAGAGGGAGGAGAGAGAGAGAAGAAAGAGGAAGAAGTTCCAAGTAAGAAGTGACTGTTTACTGTGCTGCTTTGATGCTACTGAAAGCCCATCTCCTCTGTGTCCTGTGTCATTTGTGTGTCACAGTTTTCCAAGTGTAAGTTGAGAAGATAGTACAAGATTGCAACTGTTTGATGATGGTTTCTAATTGTACTTTTTCCTAGAGACCTTTAGAGAAGGCATGGCTTCCAAAGATGAGAATATGAAGCGGACAAACAGAGTGCTAAGAATAAGCCAGTTGGATGCACTTGAACTAAACAAGGCCCTGGAACAACTCGTTTGGTCCCAGTTTACCCAGTGCTTTCATGGATTTAAGCCAGGGCTGTTAGCCCGCTTTGAACCAGAGGTGAAAGCATTTTTGTGGCTTTTCTTGTGGAGATTCACCATCTACTCTAAAAATGCCACCGTGGGACAGTCAGTTTTGAATATTCAGTACAAGAACGATTTTTCCCCAAACCTGAGATACCAGCCACTGAGCAAAAATCAAAAGCTCTGGTATGCCGTCTGTACAATCGGTGGGAAGTGGTTAGAAGAACGATGCTACGATTTGTTTCGAAACCGTCACGTAGCATCCTTCAGGAAAGCCAAGCAGTGTGTGAATCTCATGGTTGGACTTTTGAAGCTGGGCAGGTTGATTAATTTCTTGATTTTCCTTCAAAGGGGCAAGTTCGCAACTTTGACCGAGCGTCTGCTGGGCATCCGTTCTGTATTTTGCAGGCCCCAAAATGTCCGAGAAGTAGGCTTTGAGTATATGAATAGAGAACTCCTCTGGCACAGCTTTGCCGAGTTTCTGATTTTCCTCTTACCACTTGTCAATATCCAGAAGTTGAAAGCCAAGCTCTCTTCATGGTGTATCCCTCTGACCAGAGCTCCAAGCAGTGACAACACACTGGCCACTAGTGGCAGACAGTGTTCTCTGTGTGGGGAGTGGCCCACCATGCCTCACACCATAGGCTGCGAGCATGTTTTCTGTTACTACTGTGTGAAGAGTAGCTTCTTATTTGATGTGTCCTTTGCTTGTCCTAAGTGCGGCACAGAGGTCCACAACCTGCAACCACTGAAATCAGGAATCGAGATGACAGAAGTGAATGCCCTTTAGAAGCTAAAATTGTTTCCTCTGAGGAGAACTGTATTTTGTCTAAATCCTTAGCATGAATCATTCTAAGCATACTATTTAGGTATGTCTTACGAGGACATGTGCTTCTCAGCCACTGCCCTCTGTTCCTTTCCAGGCACGACGAAATTCTGCGCATAGTGGAAACCACATGATTCTAAACATATGATATAAATGGTAACATATTATTTTTTTTAATCATTGCATTTAATTTTTAATGTCAAGAATAATGGATAGTTTTTATCAAATGACCACTAAGAATGCTCCTTCATTCTACTACTTCCTGGAAAGAGGTTAGACTCTAAAAATAAAAGATTGTGGTGACTCTGAGATGAGTGGGCATTTATTTTCAGAAATGACACCATAACATCATAAAATGACAATAGTAAGGCCCTTTGTTCTAAACTTTCAGATCTGATGTCTCAATTGTAATTTTAAGCTTTTCTCTGAAGCCAGCTTTTAAAGGATTCAGTCAGTTTCATTCTCAGGCCAAACGACGGCCACCAGAAGCTCAAGACTTACATTTTACCAGCTTTCTGATCCCACTGGCCTGAGAGCTTCTTGCCTAATAGTTCTGGCAAAGTCCAGGAGCTCACAGTTATTGGTCAGCCTGAGATTATGTGCACATTCCTATACCAGGATGGAGAAATACTGCTCCCGGTCATTCAAATGTGGGTGACATACCCTCACGAACACCTATGCACCTAAAGCAGGACAGGAAGCAGTTCACCACAGGTGTTCTTAGGAGAATGGTGGCCACCAGAAAGGGGAAAGCAGTAGATCCCAACTAGAATCTCCCTTTGCCTTCTATATCCCAGAGTCTTTATTTTACCAGTGATCTACTTTGATAAGGACATTATACGTAAATGGTCATCTTAGATTGCAGATATGAAAGGATGAAATAAAGTTAACAAGACTTTGTTCTACCAACAGTTTTGTTATAGTGTTATTTTGATAGCGAATTCTGAGTAGGTGCCCACATTGTCATAATTTTAACATGAAAACACAATACACCTACGCTAACTAACGGTTGTCAATATTATAGGGTTTTCTTCTTCTCTACAGACCCTAATGGCACTTAGTACAATCTTTTGTTTTTTCTTTCTTCATTTAACATCTGCCACCCCCACTAAGGGATAACCCCCCATGAGGTCAGAGACTGTGGCTGTTCTGCTCATCATTGGATAGCCAGAAGCTGCCTCTTGGTTCCAGTGTACCAAGAGACATCTTGTTAGCCAGTGATGAAACCTAACATCACAGGTTGGGTTCTGCAGAAACAGATGTCGAAAAGGGTTAGAAGTATCAATACAAGATAGTCGTTAGGGATCCACGCCTGTGAAAGGAAATGGTGAAGAAGCAGGAATAGCAGAGGAAACAGAACTGTAAGCCAGGCCTGGCAGCCTCGGCCAACCCTGAGGCGATTTCTGGAGCATTTTGTCTTTCAGGATGTCCTAGGCGGGGCCAGAGTAGTCAGGCCTTTGACCTCCACCTCTCAGACACTGGATATGGCCGCTCCGGGGAGGGCACGACCTCAGGCCTGGCCGCTCTGCACCCAGGGCGGACCCTGAAGGAACTGAGGGCTGAGGCAGCCTGCGGACCTGACCCACCACAGTGAGGCCACAGGGCCATCCTCAGAGGAGGAGCCAGGTGGCTACCCCGGTGGGTATCACAACCACTCCCGTCTCTCTTTTTTCTTTATAGTTTCCCTTCTTTTGTTTTCCCTGCTTTTAAGGATATTTGACACAGAGCACACTCAGGGCAGCTGGCATTCACCTTCTCATCACTGGGCGACGTGTACACTTAGCGCTGCCTCAGGGAGCTTCACCTCCCCCCCAGAGACGCAGGCCTGCCGGCCAAGCTGCTGTGACAGCCTCAGACTCTATCTAGTCCCTGCTGCCCTGTGGCTGCCAGGAGACTTACCTGAACCCTGGTGCTTCTGTTCCCACCCCCCAGCGGCCTCAGGGCCCAAAGTTCCTGACAACTGGGTCGTATTTAGCTACATCCTATGTTTCCACTTCAGCATCCAGAACCTAAAGTTCAGCCCTGAGCGTCCCCCTTTGAGAAAATAAGAACTTCCGCACTAACACTTGTCTTTTCTCTCCCGTGCAACTTGTTCTCAAGTCAGGTTTGCTACTTGTGTATGTAGTGTATCCAAGTGGCTTCAGTGATCGTATCTAAAATACATCCCTCCAAGCAAACACAAGGCATGACCCACACCCTTGTTCCCAGCTCCCCCGCCTGCAGTACTTAGCGGCTGTGGGGTATGGACAGGTTTATTTAACTTCTCTGAGTTTCAATTTGCTCAACCTATGAAATGGGCATTCAGTAATGTCAACCTCTTAGGACTGTAATGGGAATTAAGTAACATATCATTCTTTCAAAAATTATCTCCTGAGCCCCTACAGGCATTCTTCTGTACTCAGAGATGTGTTCATGAATAAAACAAACCCCCTGGCTTTCATGGAGTTTACATTCTTGGAGGGGTGACAGACAATAAACACATGTAAGATCATTTCAGATGTTAGAAGTACTCTGAAGAAAATAAAACAGGCTAAGGGAATGGAGAGTGACAAGGGATGCTGTATTGAATTACATGCTCCTGGAAATCCTCTCTGAGGAGCTGAAATTTGAAGAGATCTGAATGAAAAGAGGGAGAGAGCCAAGGAGAGAAGGGGTGCCAGGATAAGAAAATGGCAAGTGCCCAAGGTCTCAGGTGAGCGTCCATCACCTGTTCAAAGAACAGCAAGAAATCAGAGCGAGCAAGAGAGGTGGGAAATGAGGCAGTGAGATAAGGGGATCCAGGGCTGGCCCTTGCAGGCCAGGGTGAAAAGATACCCGAATTTATTCTAAGGATGAGGAAACCACCAGAAGGTTTTAAACAGAGAAATGATATCAAACTTACATTGTTTTAAAGGATCACAATGACTATTGTGTGAAGAGTTATGAGTAAAAGCAAGAAAACCAGTTCAAAGGCTACAGCAAATAATCAGTCGATACAAGCCACGATTCTTAACGATTATTCTATTAGGTTTGTGGTACGTTAACAGCATCACTATCTGAAATGGCCACAGCCAGCAAAGCCTTGAGAAATTCAAACAGATTTTCATAGATTTCATGCACCACAGCTCTACCCATGGCATAGTTCTTTGAGTTCCCATTTAGGGGCTGCTTTATTTTGAATAGATTTCTAATGAACTTTCACCAACAGATGAAAAATAACAGACGAGAGATGGAGAACATTGGTAAAAAGCAAGCATGTTTATAGTAACAAGAAATAATAGAAAAACTGGTATCAGTGGAAAAAAAATTTAAAAACTAATCTGGTAACATTTAGAGTAGGGACACACGGACTCTGAAGAATAACTGAATAGTAATTGTGGCTTTAAAAAATGACCTCAGATCATCAATAAAAGTACTTTACAATCTGTATCATTTGGTTAAGGAGGCAGTGACATTAACATTGCTGTATTTGAGGAAGCCTTCAAAATGTGTTGGCACTCAAAGGCAAAATCTTGATTCCTTTGGAAGCTGTTTTTCCTAACAGGGCTCAGTAAGTGAAGTGTTACTCTATTAAGAAAAGATGTTTTCAGCAACAGAACAATGCCAAACAGACTTTTTAGCCAAACCAATAGGCCATATTGTCTATAGGACTGATGCTCCAGGGTTCTCTGCAGTCAACATTAGTGTGTAGTGTACATTTGTACTCATCACCACAAGTAATTTGGCAAGTATTTTGCGTGTATGGTTTTTTTTTTCCTTCAAAGAGTATGTACGTTATGTAACAAGACAGAATAGGCCTTTATGTTTCCATGTCGTAATTTTCTCGATATTTTCCAGGTCTTATTTTCTCTCGATGTTTTCAAGAAAAAGTGTATGGTTTTTAAAATGTCATTAAAAAAAAAAGGAAACACAATTTTATACAAGGGCCTTCATGGAATCCTGCCTTGAGTTGTTATTCTGGCAATTAAAACAACTCAAATGAGGTTAAACCAAGTCACTTCTGAGGCCAGGGAGTACAGTATTAAATAGGTAGTTCTCTTCCCTTCTCATTAGCAGTAAAGTAACTTCTTCTCATTAACAGCTTTGGTTCATGCCTTTGCTGAAATCCCAGAATGAATAAAACATAAATCTATGGAAGTAAAGCTGATTTTAAAATCAGATGGATGTGGACATGTGGACATGTTTATATCCATTGACCTTAAGAATCTATTTCAAGGAAATGATAAAATTTTAGATATAGATTTATTGAAATGATGTTCAGTATAGCACTATTCATAATAAAGATGTGAAACAACACAAATGTTCAACAAAAGGGAAATAAATAAAATGGTAGAGCTATTTAATTAACGCAATGTTTTAAATATGGAACAAAAATTTATGCAAAAATATACATAAATTTAATTACATGAGAACGTGCTTACAATATAATATTAAAATGAAGAAAGAAGTAGGTTATTAAATTAAGTACAATATGATCTCAACTATGAGATAAACAGGCACATATACTTACAATAAATAATTCAATTTTGATTTTTTTCTTTATACTTTTTCTGTATTCCCCAATTTTCTACAATGAGCATGCAATACTTCTTAATTACACCAAAACGAGTTACTTATTTCTTTAAAACCTCCTGGCCAATTTTGTTTCAGTTCAATTCAAAGGTAAACATCTGCACAGCTAGTAAACAAGTCCTTTAACTATGTGATTTTAGGAGATACAAGATCCCAAAAACCTTAGAGTAGCTATTTTTGCATTACAATAAATAGTCTGCCCTTTTTATGGCCAACCACCCACAGCTCTTAAAAGAGTCTGAATTATTTAATGCATTTATAAATTACATATTAAATCTCTAACTCCATATAGCATATACATTTTTTTCAAGCTCTTAGAAATATATAGGCCACAAAAAGGTAAACAGTT
The DNA here is from genome assembly GCF_964341445.2 of Mesoplodon mirus. Classification (NCBI taxonomy): domain Eukaryota; kingdom Metazoa; phylum Chordata; class Mammalia; order Artiodactyla; family Ziphiidae; genus Mesoplodon; species Mesoplodon mirus. The sequence goes on from NC_138992.1 coordinate 58,297,572, forward strand.
CCCACTCCCTTTTCCAAAGGTATTTGTATGGTGCTTACAAATGCATGTACAGTATTTGTAAATGAATGTAGTTTAGTTACTTTAAAATATCTAGAACTAGCACACCAGATCAAAACAATTGACATAAATACTTTATATTATCAATTCACCTAAGCCTGTAAGATGACCATATGTCCTCAACTAAGAGTCAAGACACAGATTCTGACCTGGGAGTTTGTATTCTTTCCAGATGTGGACACAGAAATGCTGACATTTCTGAGATTGTTTTATGCTTTGGTTGCCAATAAGACATAATGCAAGCTTGAACTTCAGCTGAGACTTTACCTAGTCACAGTTCTGAACTAGTGGAGCCAGAGACTTTACCGTCCTGTGAGGTGTCAGGGACGGCTCCCTGGTAAACATATTCCCTGAGCACTCAGGAAATGCCATCCTCTCCTGACAGCCTCTGTTCTCTCAAATCTCCAACAATTTGTAAGAGTGCCTTTTTAATCAGCAAAAGTTATAAAACACCACGATTGTTTTCCACTCATGAAAAGTATGGTTATTTACTTTAAAAATGCTTAGCTCCAGACCAAGTACAGAGGACAAATAAATTCTTTGAGAGTAAGGACCCCCATCCAGTACTGAGTGCAGTATTTCTTAGTGCCCCTTCTCAAAGCTACGAGAATATTCCTCAGCTTCAATTGGATGACTCTCTTTCTAAAACGGCAAAATAGACTGTGAGCTCAGTGAGGACAGAGACTGTACCTTGCTCATTATTTTGTGACACTGCGGCCGAAAACAGCGACCGGCACAATACAAGTGCTCAGTAAGTGTTTGAAGAAGGCAGGAGAGTTTGGGGTTTAATCATGAACCCCTTAACAAACATCGAGCAGAGCAACTAATGGTATTATTGTGAGAAGATTTCTACATGCATTTCTGTAACCCCACAGAGAGGCCAGCACCCCCAGTTTGTCTTTGTGGTGAGCCTTAGGAGTGCCATTTTTAATTTGAAATGTTCTGTGGTATTCTTGCTTTGAGGGGACAACAGTTGGAATTCAGGAGCACAATAAGAGAATTAATAACATTTCTTTGAAAATACATGCAATTTTGGAGCTGTCAATTTCAGCTATGTCTCTTTAAATACTTTTTCTTCTAGAATACAACTGGGTAGATGAGATTTTTTTTTTTAATTCCATTATAGAAGTAATAGCCCTGTTTTGGTGTTTTGTAAGCAGATAATATTCTGCTAGTGACTATCTTTGCAGTAATGCATTGCTCTGAATTCTGAATTCTATTATTTTACATCTACAGCAGCTTAAAGTGTATTTTTTATAAGCAGCAAACTTCACCTCATAAAAATTCATTACATAAGGGCATAAACAAGTGCTTTTTCTTCTAGTCATTGGCAGTAAGTGATTCATCAGTTTTCCACAGAAAACCAATTTCATTGCAGATGTTCTGTAATTTCCAATCTCTCTGAATTGTGGAACCATATCACACAATCCCAATACAAGGAATGTAAGGATTTTTTTTTTCTTTTTTTAAGGTCTGTGCTTAGTCTCTTTAATAGGATTGAATATCATTTGCTGCCTGTCTCATCAGTTTTATTTTTAAAAAATTAAGTAATCAGTCTCCTATTCTTTCCTTTCCCGCGTATGTTGCTTCCACATGTGGATAGATAACTGGTAGAAAATTCAAAACCCATAGATTACTTGATGTCTGCAAACAATAACATATACTCCTTTTCCCAAGGTCAAACTAGAAATACAGAAACAAAATTTTTCCAAGACTAAATCCTTTTTCCTCCATAATGTTTACTTTCTCTTTTCAGCCCCACAGTGAAGGAGGAGTGTAAGAGGATTTCCGTGAAAAATGGAACTTCCGACAGAGATCCTTGGGGAAACTGCCACCACCAATACTTGAGTTTAGTTTTGTCCGGTGTTTCAAAAAGTTGATAAATGGAAAATGGGCATTCAGGTATAAAATAAGGAGTTACGAGGGGAAAAAAATGCCTGCAGATTCCGTGATGGTCTAAGGCCATATATGATAAATGAAAGTTTCTCAGAAGTGCTGACAGGGAAAGAGTTAAATATCTCCTAAAAAACTTAGGAAATTAAAGTCCAGTCTTTTCAAAAACACCTCAATCTTTGGATTGAGAAGTTGAATCAAAAGCATGATAATTAAATTTACTAATAACACAAAGTTATGAGGTATTGCAAGGGTGAAGTGACAGATTTTCAAGATAACCAATTCGATTCTGAAGCTGGTCCTTATTTACCCCTCTGCCTTCCAACTGCAGCTCTGGTTACCCACATATTTCCTTTAATGAGTTACATAAGGAAGGCCCATGGACTTGTCTCAGCAGGACAGTTCCATGCAGGGGCTTCCAAGTGTGTTTTGAAAAGTATAAATACCTTCCATGAGTCTGCCATGGTGCCTGGAATTCTAGCATCAATGGATGTCTCTAAAGTTAGAGCATGATTTCTAATTTGCTAAATTATATGGAATGTGCTGCCACTTCTAGTGGCTTTTCTGCTGGCACCAGGCAGAGACCAGAGGCAGCCAGAGAAAGAGGAAGGTTGGTCTCTATACATCCACCCATAAACTACAGAACCACCAATCAAACCTAGTTTATCTCCTCATCCCCTGCGCTCCCCGATTATTGCACATTGCCTCTTTTAACTTACTGTCCTTCAGGTACGTTTTAAATCGGCTTCTCCTTTATACAACCTGAAATTGGAAGTCATAGGAACAATTAAACATAGCCTTCCTCTCCATCCAACTCAGACAAACAATTATCGAACACTTTCTTCTGTCGACTGAGCACTAGAAATCCAAAGATAAATAAGAGATCAGAGTCTACCAGACGAGAAGATGAAGAGAGTAAATAGACAAAGTGCTTCAGAGCATGGAGAAGTGAGTAATTTATTTCATCGGGGACCTGTGGAAGGCCTCCCAGGGAAGGTGACATTCGGGTTCAGTCTTGATAAGTATGTAGGATATCTTCAGGTGAAACAAATGAAAGGCATTCAAAAGAAAAAAATAAAATTACTCCTGGGATTTAACACATGAGCCTTTAGCATCCAAGTTCAGATGAATAGTCAAATAGGTAATCATCAAGCACCTGCAGGTGCCAGACATTGTGCAAGGTAAGCACTGAGGATGAAAATACAGAGAAAACACAGGACATGATTTCTGTCCACAAGGAACTCATAGGTTTCCTTGAAAACTATTTATCACTGGGGAAAGCAGGGTCCAGTCAGAGCAGGGGTTTGCGCGTGAGCAGGGCGAAGATAGGTTCATAACATAAGGCATTGTCTAGAGAAGAAAGCACACATTAATAACCTCAAGTGGAGATCCACACCTTCCAGGGCCAGCAGGGAAGGCTAAGGATTCCTCAGAAGACACAGGGCAGCAAAGCTAGAGATAAGACTAGTGAAATGAGGCAGCCCAAGTAACAAAGTTTGGTCAAAACATACCAAAAATTCTTAGCTCTGCTCTGTGGCAACTTTTCTAGAATTTTATATTCAATGAGAAAAATATTACACAAGCCACACTTCACAAAAGAGACAACTAAGTAATTTGTCCAAAGTTACAGTGCAGGTGTGAGAACTAAGATCTTTCTTACTCAAAATCTATCCTCTTTCTGTAATACGAAATTGCTTTTCAACTTTATTTCACAATTTCTCCCAGAGGCTCACTGTTCAACTGGCTTGTCCATACCTCCTGTATTACATGGATTTCAACAAAAATCAGGAATGTATCAGAAAAAAAAAAAAGTTACTCAGATGGAACTATCCTATAGAGTACTGGCCAAAATAGAGCAGACACTGGTCAGAATGTTGTATTTGAGTAACTGTACCATAATTGAGAAACAGGGGAGATACAATGTATCCTTGAGATACTTAGATACTTGAGAGGAAAAGTACATGCCAAGAATTTCTTTTGACCCAGGAAATGAAGATAATGATTCAGGAAGAGGAGGGAGTATTACTGTTTTCTTAGAAGTCAGCATTGTGCCTGGTCTGTGGTGGGACTCACTAATTATTAGTGGAATGAATAGAAGAATGGATATCAAGGCAAAGGTGAAATATCAGAGATGCACATTTTACCCTACATATTGTCAAAGTCATTTTCTAGTGGTGCTATTTTTAATAGTCATGTTAAGTATTGTTAGGAGTATAGAGAAATGAGCATTTTCTTATATTACTGTAGGAATATAAATTGTTTCAGAGAAAAGATTGGTTATATGTATCAGAGCTCTTAAAATATGTCTCCTTTTTCACAAGAAATTATAATTCTATTATTTAATACCACTGATAGTTGGAGAGATTTATTTACCAGGACGTTCATTCCTATTTACTATGGGAAAAATTGCTGACAACCAAAAATTTCCAACAGGAAATAGGTCAAATAAATCATGCTATAAAAGAATATTTAATAACATGGCAATCGGACTTCCCTGGTGGCGCAGTGGTTGAGAGTCCTCCTGCCGGTGCAGGGGACATGGATTCGTGCCCCGGTCCAGGAAGATCCCACATGCCGTGGAGTGGCTGGGCCCGTGAGCCATGGCCGCTGAGCCTGCACGTCTGGAGCCTGTGCTCCACAATGGGAGAGGCCACAACAGTGAGAGGCCCACGTACCACAAAAAATAAAAATAAAAAAATAACATGGCAAGATGTTCATTATATCTTCTAGAGTAAAAACTGAAAATCATACACACAAAATGTGAAATATTATATTTTCCTAAAACTGAAATATTTATGTATATATATATATTTATCTATATTCACAACAAAAGACTAGAAGAATTTGTAGAAAAATATTGGTAATAGCTATCTCCAGGGGAATTGGAGAAAATTTTACTTCCTTCTATGTGATTTTCTGTATTTTCCAAATTTTCTACAATAAATATATATTTCTTTTACAAAAAGAGAAGAAATTCATAAAAATGTAAAGGCGAGCAACAAAATGAGAAAAATATTTTCAAATTATATGAAATAAAGGGTTAATGTCCTTGATCCTCATCCTTAAAAGAATGAATAAAAAGACATGAAAAGACAATTCTCATAAAAGCAAATAATAATGGCTAAAAAACATAAAAATATGTTCATCTTGGCCAGCAATCAAAGAAATGCTAATTAGAATAACAATATGCTATACAGATGTGACTATTCATTATTGATGAAGGCCCAAATAACGATATATTTGAGGAAAGCAATTTGCCAGTATGAATGAAGAGCCTTAAATAACTCATAGCTTTTGACCCAAGAATTCCACTTCTCAGCATCTATCCTAGGAAAGCAGTCCACAATGGAATAAACTTTAGAGATGTGCATATCAAGTCACTTGAGGAGTTTTGACTAAGACCAAGAAGAGGAGGGAGAGGATTTATACTCTGGTGCCAAGACAGGAAGGAGAGAATGGCATAGTGTCCTGCCCACCTGCATTAAATAAATATGACCCGTGTATTAGTCAAGATTATGCAGAGAAACAGAACAAATAGGATGTGTATACATAAATATGGATATAGACATAAATATGTATTTATATATATATATGAAGAGATTTATTATAAAGAATTGGCTTTCACATTCATAGAGGGTAGAAAATTCAAAACCTGCAGAGTACACAGGCATGCTGTTGACCCAGGATAACCGATGCTGCTGTTCTGATTTGAAGGCCAGCAGGCTGGAGAATTCTGTCTTGCTCTGAGTAGGCTGATCCTTTAGTTCTATTCAGGCCTTCAACGGACCGGATGAGGCCCACCCACATTAGGAAGGGCAGTCTGCTTTACTCAGAGTCTGCCAATTTAAGTGTTAATCTCATCCAAAACAGCTTCATAGAAACACCAGGGTAATGTTTGACCAAATATCTGTGAACCATGGTGCCAGCCAAGTTGACACATAAAATTAACCAACACACCCTGTGATGGAGGGGCTGCCAATGGAAGATAAAGGAAATGTCCTTTGGAAGATCCTTGTCAGACACAGACATAAACACTGTTGCTCTGGGGCCTGAAGGACAAAACTTGGTCAGAGTGGAGAGAGAGGCCTTCTTCTGGTCTTTACAGAGAATATAGCAATGGTCTGATGCAATGAGTACTTATAGAGTCAGCACTATTTTGATACCTCAAACATTTGCAGTGATGGGAACTAGCAAACAAGGCCCCCATCTTCAAATGGTAATTTGTTATGCAGCAATAGATAACTGATACAATAGTACCTTACAATACTGAACCTGGTTTTATACTATGCTCCTGCCAAATGGCAATAGACTATGAAAGGTTGTCATGTAAGACAGAGTAAATATTATTTAAATTTTTCTTCTCCACTTTGACATAAAATACTTTCAATTAAGTAGCAATGATAGTATGCTAAATCCAATAATAGTTGGTTTATCATAAAGATGCACATTTCTGGTCACTTACTAAAGCTACTTAAATTGAAATAATGTTTTAGTTAGCTAGCTTGTTAGATCAAGCTGACAACAACTGATTTTTTTTTTTAAAGGCACTGGGTGGTGGTTGCTGCTGCTCCTTATTGTTTTCATCTTGATGAATGGATTTCCCATAAATTAAATGAGAATCCATTTTTTTAAGTGATAACTTATTTGTTTCGCTGAGTACCTCTGATCTTTTAAAAGTTTATTTTCCTCCATTTCTGACAATTCTGATTACACTGCTGTCATTATAGCTAGGTATTGGTTTACATAATTGGTAGACCCAATGTTCTACTTTACTAAAGCTATTAAGTCTTAGGTACACTGATTGTTAGAACCTGTTTCTAATCTCCAATGAGAGCTGTGAATTGGAAGGTAGACTATGTTCTGAGATGTGCAGGAACCCCCTGAACCAGGAAACTGGATTTTTATCTTTCTGACCTTCTATTTATCCTTTGAAAAGACAGAAGCAACATGAACTGTGAAACTAACCTGCTGGTTCAGGCTCCTCTTCTTCCTTCTTAATGAGCTGTTTTCCTTTCTCCATTTTCTTTCAAATTTCTTCACTGCTGAAGTCTGAAAAAAACTTGATTTTTATAAGCTTACAATTTTTTTCAAAAATAAGTTTATTTTCCTTAAATTAGTTGGTCAATTAATTTAATATTCAATGAAAACAAGGTTTTTGATATTTATTATTCTTACTTTCTTACTTCAGTTAAATACAGATACTTGATACCTGTACACTTATTTACAGCTGGGTCTTACTGAAGACCCCCCTTTTGAAATAAAGTGGATGTCCTAGATGTGAAGTATACCAATTCAAAGCAATTGAATGCAGAAACAGATAGCTATCCAATTACCTACATTAGAAAATCTGGGGGATGCAGACACATAATCTGGCTGAAGTCAAATCAAGATTTCATCCATATCAACTTGTACTAGAATAATCTATCAATCCAAGTAGGACTTTTAGGACAAAGCTGCTCTGTTAAATCATAGTCAACTGTAGCAAACATTATACAGCTATGTAAATATTAAAAGGTAAGTGGGAGCGGGGAGGGGCCTCTTCTATTTTTTCCCCAAATCTTTGTATTTGAGAAAATATTCTTCTTACAAGACCCAACACAAGTTCTGTCTCCTCCATTCCAGCCAGTCAGCTCACCTCTGTGGTCACAGATTTATTGGTCATAACATTCAAGTAATAACCAAATCACAGGCTTGAAAGAATTTTCTTGAAGAATTCCTCTGTAAAATATTTATCAATTAAGTATCCAGAGTCCATTTTACTACTTCCAGTGACTGAGTTTACTGTCTCCCAAGAAAGTCAGTCATGCTTTTGAGCAGTTTTATTTACTTAAAACATTTACCTGCCATTTTGAAATAGTTATGTGCTGGTCATAATTCTGCCCAGTAAAGCCCTTTGAAAAAGTCTAATCTTCCTTCCCCAAGGGAGTTTTTTATCTACTTAAAGTAAAAACAAAACATGGCTCCCTTCCTTTTCTCTTATCTAGGTTTACCCTCCCTCTGGCACCAACACCCATACTGCAAAGGGAAGTTAGGTCAAAAGGGTGAGTGGGAGCTGAAATTCAGGCCACACTATCCATGCTAGGTGTTGAGCTCCAACATGGGGCTGTAGACAACCACAGGAGAGCATGTCTCTTATAATTTTCATGAAGGCACCCACCTCCCCACCCCCCCATTAAGTACCCTTGCCAAACTTTCCACCTGCAAGACTTACTTTATCTGGAGAAGTGACCTTATTCAGGCACCAATGTTGTATATGTCAGGGAATCTGTGTTCCTTACATGACATGATGTCAAATCTCCCCTCTGTGGTTCCTTCCTAAATTTTTCTATTGCTATCACAATGCCTACATCAGCAGCTTCTCAGAGATGGATTTTTCTTAATCTATTTTTATCTTAAAACTTGTATCTGGATATACAATAAAATATACTTTAATACCATTTTTATTATTCCACAATTTAGGTCTTCAATGGAGCTTGTCTAATTACTGTATCAAAGTTGAATTCTTTGACCTGGTTTTCAAAGACCATCATAAATTTGGTTTAACCTGAAATTTTAACTCAACCGCTTCAAATCTGAACTGATCATCATTATCCCCAAACACACTTCTTTACTATGTTCTTTCTTTTACTAATTGAAGTATAGTTGATTTACAATGTTTCATGTGTACAGCAAAGTGATTCAAAGTTTTATATATATGTATATATAAGTATATATATATATACATACTTTTTCAGATTCTTTTCCATTATAGGTTATTACAGAGTATTGAGTAGAGTTCCCTGTGCTATACAGTAGGTCCTAGTTGTTTCCCTATTTTATATATATTAGTGTATATCTGTTTACTATGTTCTTTTAATTGTATCACCATCTACCCAGTCACCATGAAAGGAATCTTGGGCTCGTTTCTTAATTTCCACTTCTCCTTCACTTTCACACTCAGTTGGTCACCTAGTCCTGGTACTTCTACATTTGCATTACCTTATATATCCTTTCTCCCCACAACTCTCCATTTCTACTTTTCCTGCCTAAGTTTAGGTTGCTACCTCTGACTTACAGCCTCTAGTCCAGCCATCCAATATTTTACCATGAGGCTTGCTATCTAAATTTCAAATTAATGGGGACTTATACTGCTTTAACGTCTTTTTTGATGTTTTTTCTATTTATGCAAATGCAAGAATATCTAATTCATTTGGCAGAGGTTTCAAAATCTTTGAAATCTTTCTGTCCCCAATTGGCTCTCCATAATGGAAATATCATGGACATCTATGGCTGTGTGCTTCAGATGATTCCCACTGGTTTATAACTGGTGCTTTCTACTTCTTCCCAAATGTCAACAGCCATCATGGGTATAATAACCTAATTATCTTTACTTCTAGTTCATCCCAGTTATCAGTGACCTTAAACAATAGTCACTCTTCATAATCCATAAAGGAACCAGTAGTAGGGATTAATTTATGGTAACTAAAATAAGTCCTCTCAGAATGGCACTTTAAATTTTACCATGATTTCTGTCTTTCTGTTTTTAAATGTCCGACATACATGTATCACTTTTACTCTCAGTAGACTCTGTCTTGTTGTAAATGGCAACATCATAGTTGAGTATTAATTATTTGTACCTTTGCTTGTTATCTAGCACTTCGAGATTTTTATGTACTTTCTTACATTTCTATTTGTAGTCTACAAATCCACAGAATGTGGAATCTTCATATAAAGCTGTGACCACATGCTTTTAACTATGTTGGCGAAAACATTTACTAACCATTTTCCCACCAAACTAAGTAACATCAGAGGATTTTAACCTGTGAAGAAGTTAGGTCAGAATCTGTTTTAAATTTGCTCCTCATATGTTATGTCAGAATATTAAGATGGTCTAATGAAAATATTTTTTTAAATAAAAGCTCTTATGAGCAGAAAGCTTACTTGGCTCCTTGTCACCAAGCTTTCCTAACAGTTCAAGTAGAGATAGGATAGACCAAAAAATCTCCTTAGGGTTTAAAATCATTTGAAACCCACAGATAGGAGGGTGAGCTGAGTCAGATCTAAGCCTAGGATACACCAGGGTATCCAGACTTCCTACATTTTTCAGAAGTGATAGAGATCTGCTGTCTCCAAGCCCACTACTGTCTTGCTTGACCAACATATTACTTTAAACAAAGAAACAAAAACAAACTAAAGGGAGTGACGGTGCTACCCTGACAACATTCTTCTGTTGGAGAACAGTTTCAAAGTTTCATGGAACAGTTTCATGGTGGGGATGCCATGAGCACAGGGAGAAAAGGCTTGGCGCCCCAGTGAATGGACAACTTTTCTTAGAGCTTAATTATTGGAGTAAATTAAAAAGTCAACACCTAACTGGCTTCACGTTTATCCCAGATGATTTAAGCCTCAAGGAGGAAGAGCAGTTGGACTTGTATCAACTCCTGGGGATGTCCCACAGGCAGACTGCTCCAGGAAGCCATAGATATGAGTAAAAGTTTGGGAATCCTAGATTGAAGATGGTGCATGAAAATGAAACCCAAGAAGGCAGTCTAAGCCATCACAGATCAAGAAGAAAAAAACCCACAAAATCATTTCAAAATTCATATCTTATTTCCTGTGTCCTTTCTATGGAGTATGTCATTAATATTTATGATGTTTTAATAGTATTTGCCTCATTTTGGAAAATGCACGTCTCTAGAGTTGGTTCCCATTGTTAGCAATCAATGAGAAGACTGGGGTAGGATTTTAGCTACCTAAGAAGACAATGAAACTGTCTAATTGTGATCAGTCTGAACCGTAGGGCCAAAGTCTTTAAGAATGTGATTCAACCCACTCGTTTTAATGGCGAGCATCGCATTGCTTTATCTGAACGCTAGTATTCTTTAAAAGGGTGTTTTTCAAACTACATATCAGGACCCAGTAGGGGTCATTAAGTCAGTTTAATTGGTTGGGACCAACGTTTTTGAAAACTAACATAAAATAGAACTAAGCAGAACAGAAAACACATTTCCTCACACATGGGAAGGGTAATGTATTAGTCAGGATAAGCTAACCTATATTTGACATCTAAGTGGCTTTAACACAATAAAACTTTTCCTTCTCACTGGTATAAAGCCAGTTCAGGTTAGTTGAGCCTCCTCTATCTAACAGCTTCACAATGTACATCATGTGGTCTCCAAGTCAGGGTGTAACCAACCCTGAAGAGAGAGGTTGAAGGCCACACAAGGAATATTTAAGTTCCAGGCCTGGAAGCAGCTTGCATCACAGCTGCCCACATCCCATGGGCCAGCCCTGGGTCATGTGATCCCAATCAAACTTGAAGGAGCGGGGCACAATGTAGTCCTCCTGTGCACAGAGAAGAGACAGTGGAAAGGACATTTACACCCACTCTATTTACACCCACTCTTCACTGAGTTCAGCAAGGATGAGCTGCTGTAGAATAAGCATTGTACTTCAGATATTTTAACAAATACCTCCTTTCCTGGAATATTAGGCAGCAATTTTCTTTTCTTTTTCTGAAAAGAAGGTACTTTCTGTTATCACTGGGTCAAAAACACAAGTTGGGTTTTATGTATTTGGATTTTCCTATCAAGTTAATTAAAATGACATGTATTGAACATCTGTTAGTGTATCCGGCCCCATGTAAGAATCAAAGATGGAGGGGACAGTGGTTCTTCCCCTTTCTCCATCATCTCTTTCTATATATCAGCATCATTTCTTCAGTCATGTGCTCCCACTGAGCTACACCAGAAGCCTGACATTAGAGACTGCTTTTTGCCCTAAAAAGTTGCAAATTTGCAAAATGTCCTATTCTGAGAAAAACTGTTACCTTATTGTGAAGAACTTCAACTCTGGTGAAGAATTGCTAGTGGACTAGATGACCTGCCTGCGAATTCCTTTTGTGCAGCCTCTCTGTGTGGATTCTGTCTCCATCGTCCATTAGTCTTTACAGCCTTGGCACCTGCCTCTAACTACATACTTCTGTGGGCTGAATTGTGTTCTCCTGCACCCACCCCCAGCCCAATTCATATGCTGATGCCCTAACCTCCAATGTGACCATATTTGGAGATAGAGATTTTAGGAAGAAATTAAGGTTAAATGAGGTCATAAGGGTGGGACCCCAATTCTATAGGACTGGTGACCTTATAGGAAGAGGAAGAGACGGCAGACAGTTCTCTCTTTCAGCACGAACAAGACCACATGAACATGCAGGGAGAAGGCAGTGGGCCTGTCAGCCAGAAAGAGAAGCTTTCACCAGAACCTGACTATGCTGGCACACTGATCTCGAACTTCTAGCCTCCAGAACTGTAGAAAAATAAATTTCTGTTGTTTAAGCCACCCAGTGATGGTGTTTTATTGTGGCAGCCCAAACAGGCTAAGACAAGTGCCTACCTTGGATAATCAGTAATGATATATAGCATTAAATGTCTCCTTCTCTGTGCAGGTTGCTCTCACCTGTCCAAGCAATCTTTCTGTCATTTGAGGACTTTGCAGACACACTGTATCCATCAAACTCTACTGTCGTTACTTGAGTACACATTCTCTCATCTACTCAAATGTAAGTTCCTGGAGAAGAGAGATCAGTCCAAAGATAACACCTAATGGTGGGAACACATGAAACCACCATCAGAGGCAAGCATTATCTCCTTTTGCAAATGAGAAAACTAGCTCTGATATGACCCTGAGGTCAGGCTGTAAACAATCAGTGGAACTAAGATTTCAACCAATGGATGTTGATCTCCAAGGAAAAATTTCTTTTAGTAATAAAAGTTATAAGCCTCTGCTCTTCCCTTTCCTCCTATCTTGCCAAATTTTTGGACCTGGTACCAGAACACTAGCTCAGCCCTGAGCACTGAACCATCTCTTTATTATTTACTTCTCTACTTTTCTAACATCTCTGCCGCTTAAATCCTTTCAGCTTTATTTGTCCTAGGTCCACAACCCAGGGCCGTCTACATTATTGGAGCTGACACTTTGATTAAAACAATGCAATATTGTAACATTGACTACCTCTGTATTTAATTATTTAACAATGCTTTCCTTAGTGTGTTAGTTATTATAACATAGCTAATGAATCAATTTAATTAGATATAAACAAGTTTATTTTGTTTTCTGTTAAAAACTATAATCCAATTCTCTTCTTCATCATATTTATCATTACAAAATAACAAGCTAAGTCCTTTAAATTGCTTAAATCCATGGGGTTTATGCCATCAGGTACAGAAATGTTTTGCCATCACAAGTCTTTAATTACTTTTCCCACTCATAGTAGGCATTCACAAGTAAGATATGATATGAATTTCTTGAACTATTTCAAAACAAAAAAGAAGAAAAATCACACTCCTTAAAAGTAAAAGCCTAATCATCACCATATTTTGATGATTCAGATAATGAGTAGTAATATAAATAGACTAATTAAATTAAGAGTGATTCATATTCACTCCCTGGTGCAACTGGCTTCACTAAAGAAAACATGATGCTATTCTAAGGCTAAAGGAAGCTTGTTCTTTTAGCTGAACATTTAAATATGCCATTTTAAAACAACTGCTTTGTTTAAATTTGATTGACTCTCCTCAAATCATATGGCCTTATTTATGAGTCATTTTTGGTTGAATGCAAGACATATTGGCTGTACAAAGTACATTAAAAATAATACTAGTAATAATCTATAATATTTTTTCAAGATAAGTATTTTCCTGATCACTGGTAATGTCATTTTTCTTACTCTTAGTTACCATCTTTATTTCTTAAAAAAGATCCCAAGTTGTAGCTCACAGATGTTCTCACTACAGAGTTCCCAATAAGTTAATAACCTGTTGTAAGAACAGTGAGAATGAGACAGAATAAATTGAAGTCACCATTCCAATTAATCTTTGCTCAATTCTAGCTTTTAGGTTTCTCCAGACTCTGGGATCAGAGATTTCATAGAGAAAAAAATAAAAAAAAACAAATTACCAAACTGCCCTACCAAATATACTCCCTGTCTTTGGATATTCCAAAAGAAGAGTTCCATGGTCTAAGATAAGCTCCCAATGCAGCATGATAGTAAATGGATGACAGCCTAGATCCATTGATTCTAGTGCTTAAAAAAAGAAAAGAATGCATATAAAGGGACTGGCATTGTTATTGACTTCTATTTATCTTTGTAAGGGTTTTTAGTCCCAGGCCAGTTGTCCATCCCTTAATTGCTCAGCAAGGTCTTGGGTAGCTTTCTGCTCAACCTATATGTTCCCATGGAATGCAATCTAATTGCAAATATTGGCTATCCATGAATCATGTAAATCTCATTCCTTGGAAAGCCACAGGTAAGTTTCCCAATAGGAATACATTTATTCCAATGATCTGTTATTCTGGATTATTCACATTGCTGCCCTTGTTCAGCCATTCAATGTACATCTTTTGTGTGTCTACCAGATGGCTACTGTCTTTAGCATGGGAAACACAAAATGAGAAGACACTATTCCCACCCTCAACAAGCATACAGGATGGCAATGTGCTAGGAATTAGTGTGTTTGAATCCTTACAACAACTGCCTTGAATGGGGTAGGTGTCACCATCCCCATTTACAGATGGGAACAACAGAAGACATAAACCAGAACCTCAGAAAGGTTAAACATTAAGTCCAAGGTCACAGAGTTAATATGTTACAAAATTTGAGTTCACATCACAGGAAGCTCTATCTAGTTCCCAAACCTATGATCCTTTTATTATTAATTTCTGCTTTCCTTTATCAGTTTAAAAAAAAAATACTGAATTTATTTTGTTTCTAAGTCTTCCTCAAACCTTCCTTATTCATTATTCCTAAAAATTGGCATTTTACTATCTTGTATACCAAAACTTTAATATATTTGTTTTTTTTTATAAAAATAATACTATTTTAAAATATTTTAGGCACTAAAATACCATACAGGGTCTTGTGCCATAAATATGTTTTTACTTCCCCCACTTGCAGAGAGAAAAGGTGCACAGGGACCACCCCAGATTGAGCCCCATTCTTCAGGCCAGTCATGGGGCTGAAACGGCTGGAATTAGAGAGTGTGGTCATGAAGAAGCATTGCCTGAAGAAGAGCCAAAAAGTACTCTTAGTCATTCTAGAATTTGAGGAGTGATTTTTAACACGCCAGGAAGAAGTGAGTCAATAAGGAAGAATGTAAATCAAAAGGGTACAAGTAAAAGGAAAAACACAGTCACTTTTATGTAAATTGAAAGATCTGCTTTTGCCAAAAGGAAATTCTGGGAAAGATCTTGCCTGCACATCAGCAAAATGCAGTCAAATTTCCTTTTGTTTTCATCCCTCTGTCAGGAGAACTTTTCCCAGACCAGTGAGGCACGTAGGACTAGAATGGAAATAGGATGGATTGAAAGTTATCTTTGCTATGAAATCATAAAAGGTGCAAAGAGGTAGTTTTTTTTCTTTCTTTTTCTTGAGCAATTTTCAAGACTACCATATGAGCTGGACTAAGCTCCAGGGCTAAGACCAAGTCTTTTCTAGACCCTTTCTAGATTTAAATTGTAGCCAAGAGGTCAATCATTTTTAATTTTGTCAATCCTACAGAACCTAAGATTATAGGGAACAAACTGTATATTCTGCAATGGATATTCACCTCATTTCATTAAAAAAAAATGTTTTTCTTTAATTACAAAAAGTAATGATTTGTGGTGGGGTTTTGATATAAAATATTATTCATTTTAGCTTATAAAAACATTTTTAGGACTAATTGTCAAACTGACATTTCATATTTTATTACATAATTTCTATTTTAAAGCATGTAATATGAGATCCTTCACCTCTGTGTAATTTTGTGAAAGCGTGTGACCTTTGAAAAATAAATTTTCCATGCATTTTTGGAAACCTGAGAAGTTTTTATCAATATCTTCCTAAATATTTATATGTTTTCTCTAAAATCCCCACTTTTTTGTCAGAAAATTACTATAAAATCTCTATTTTGATAATGGCCCCTGAATTCGTTTTTTTTTTTTAATTGCTGTTGTAACAAATGATCACAAACTTAGTGGCCTAATCAACATACATAAGTCTATTATCTCACAGTTCTATAGATCAGAAGTCCAGGACAGGTCTCACCAGGGCAAAATCAAAGTGCTGGAACCAATCCCCTGGAGATACCAAGGGATGACTCTATGCAGTTGTGGAACTGATATTGATGCCAAAATTCCGCCTCAGAACACAGGTACAGAATTGAATCTCAGAGACAGAGTTTTGGGTGAAGTAGAAAAGAATAGCTTTATTGCTTTGCCAGGCAAAGGGGACCACAGAGGTAATGCCTTCAAAATGGTGTCCCCACCTGGAGGTGGTAGTGAGGAGTTTTATATTAATGGTTCAAAGAGGAGGGCATGATCAGCTCATGGACACTCGTTTGGTGGTGAGGTAAGTGGGAGTCGGCATCATCAATCTTCTGGTTCCAAGTGGTCTGTGGTCTACTTGCTTGTGGGCAGCATAGAGTTCACCTCTCCACCTGGTAGGGATTTCAGTATCTGCAAAACACCTCAAAGATATTGTTATGTATATCACTTGAGGGAGAACCAGGACCCCGCCCCAAGGCTGCACTATTGTTTCTTGACTGCTCTTCCCCTGTCTCTACATCCCCTCCCTTCCCTGATTAGCAACTGTTTGAACATGCTCTTTGGAACTCAGGGAGGGTCATGGAGGCTGAATGAAGCCTATTTCCTTATACTCCAATAAAGATGTTAAAAAAAAAAAATCATAGCAACAAACCTGGAATCTCAAAAAAAAAAAAAAAAAAAGAGAGAGAGAGAGAGAGAAAGAAAGAAAGAAAAGAAATAGGGGACACAGGAACGCTTTTGTGTCCAGGAGCTCCAGAGTGTCCTGCTCGGTTTCAAGATCTCTGTTTCCTTGCTGTCAGCAGGGGGGACCCCTTAGCTTCTAGAGAAAACCTCTCTCCAATGCTTGCCCGTGGTCCCTTACCTCCCTGAACCATCAGCAAAGTGTCAGGATCATTCTCACACTGCCACCTCTCACTCACTAAAGCCAGAAGAGGTTTTCAACTTTTAAGGCCACATGTGATTAGATTGACTGCACAGAGATAACCTAGAATAATTTTTCTGTCTTAAAATCCTTACTCTCAACCACTTCTGTAAAATCCCTTTTGCCTTGTAGGGTAATATATTCACAGGTTTGGGGATAAAAGTGAGAACATACTAGGGCCATTATTTTGTCTCTCATGGCACCTCCACTGCAGTGGAGAACTGGATTCCTTCAGATGAACTAGCTTTCCCGGTAACTCTCTTAAATGAATGTGGATCATTGTCCTAAATTTATAATATTTCAGAACCAGCAGATACCATCAAGATCCACCTCCTTTCCTTTCTCACTGCCACTTCTTCGTCTTTGTGTGTCCACCCTCATTTAATTTCCTTTCCCACTTTTTTTGCCTATATGACTCTACTCCTATATTTTTCCCCAGGATTTTTCTTAACTTCAGGAAGCTCCCCTTCATGTTCAGAGTTCTTGAAACCTGCACCAGATTCCCTCGAGACCTGCCTTACCTCATTCCAGTAGAACAACCACCCAATACTCAGATATCACAGTTCCTGGGCCAAATCCAACACATTTTACCCTCATTTGGTTTTAACAGAGCCACACCATAGCACTTCCATTATTTGGAATTCTTTAGTCCCTAAACGTCAAACTCTAAACTTTTCCTCTGATCTTTATTTTGAGCTTCTCATTGTCAATCTTGCACTACCACTAAATCTACTCTTTAATTTCATCCAGACTTCCAGGTCTAACTTCTCTCTACTCTATAACCATTCATTTATGCCCGACTCATTAATTTTTGTAAGACCAAATTAATTCATTCATTTCTTGATTAAGGGTTTATTTAACACCTATTCAATGCAGATTTTACAGAAAAACATTCCAGTTGTTCCTGATCTCAGAGTTTACAATCTGATTTCACTTTCCTTCCTACCCAGTCAGATCCCCAAGAAAAGGTTCAACTACTCATTCACAAGTATTCAAAATTTTATTGACTACTTACCTTATTCTAATTCCACTGTGCAGTTAATTCCCCAGATATAGTTTCCGTGCTTGTCTAAATCAGCGAATTAGGCAAAACCATAAATATTACATAGTTGAATAAATAAACATGGAAAACCTAAAATCCACTTTCTATTTTTGAATTTCCTGACTTTCTAAATGAAGCTGTCAAGGAGAGACATGACCAAACCTGCTTTATTTGGTGACAAGTGTATAGAGCAACATTTACTAGTCCAACGCTGCTCACTAATTCATTGAATTAGATAACTTACTATTTTTTTCCAACAGTGATTACTTCAGAAGTTTTCTGCTCTTTTTAAACCACCCACATAACGGCACTCTAACGTGTTCTGTACATGACAGAAAAAAGGAAGACTACCAGATGCAAACTCTCTCAGTTGCTATCACTTATTCCTTTCCAAACTTACTTATAATGGCAGCCACTAATTTTTAGATTAACTCTGATACCCCCTTTAACCCACTTTATGAACACTGCTACTTCCCAAGTATCCTACGCTTGTTCCATCAATTACCTACCCTCCTTTGCACCTTCCATGGCTTCTACAACATTGGTTACAAGTCTGATCATCTCCTATCCTAATAAAATCTTCCCCATTCTTCTCTTTTATTCCCTTCGCTACTAAATTTTTCAAGAAAATGTTCATTACTTATCACCCTTTTTTTCTCACATCTAATTTCCTTCTTAATCCCTTAGGATCTTATTACTGCCCATAAAATATCATTGCAACAATTATTTAAAAGGTCATTTAGAATCTATTGGTCACTTTTCAGTTCTCATCCAGCTTGACCTATCTATAAAAAGATACTATTAATAATCCTGCTATTTTTGAAATTCCCCCTTGGCTTTCATGAATGTCTACCTTTCTGACTGCTCATCTGAGCAGCCTTCTACATTTAGGACTGCTCCATCTAAGTCTCATTCGCTGGCTTTTTTCTTTCTGCCTATCCCACATCCAACCCTTCATAATGACTTCTGAGCCTGTACTTGGTTCAGAGGAGTCTTCCTCCATATCCATGGTGTCAGTGATGCTGATGGCTCTTGAGTCTATATCTCCAAGCCTGATATCTTAACAGATGACATATTTATTTATTTATTACAGTAGGTCCTTGTTGGTTATCTATTTTAAATATAGCAGTGTGTGCATGTCAGTCCCCAAAACTCCCAATCTATCCTTCCCCCCAGCCACCCTTCCCTCTGGTAACCATAAGTTCATTCTGTAAGTCTGTAAGTCTGTTTCTGTTTCGTAAATAAGTTCATTTGCATCATTTTTTTAAGATTCTGCATCTAAGCAATATCATATGATATTTGTCTTTGTCTGACTTAATTTACTTAGTATGATAATCTCCATGTCCATCCATAGTGCTGCAAATGGCATTATTTTAGTCTTTGTAATGGCTGAGTAATATTCCATTGTATATATGTACCACATCTTCTTTATCCATTCATCTGTTGATGGACATTTAGGTTCCTTCCATGTCTTGGCTATTGTAAACAGTGCTGCAATGAACATTGGGGTGCATGTACACTTTTGAACCATGTTTTGCTCTGGATATATGCCCAGGAGTGGGATTGCTGGATCATATGGTAGCTCTATTTTTATTTTTTTTAAATAGTGGCTGTACCAATTTACATTCCTACCAACAGTACAGACATTTTAGATGTCTGATATTTTAACAGTTCAATATAGTTGATTCTTCTACTCTGACAAATATGCCTCCATAAAAACCTGAAAGGCCAGGTTCAAATTTAAACTTCTTTCAGAGTTCTGGGAATTCCTCCCAAGAACATAACAAAAGGTGAGAACCATTCCAGTTCTGCCCTCTCTCTTTTTCTCCACCTCATGGCTGTATCCAGTACCATGGGGGGGTCTCACATATAGAACCCCATATCTCAGGTGCAGGCTGCATCTGTACACTTACAGACAGTTATCCTTTGAGCATCTCTTGAGCCTAAGGGAGCACATTGGAAGATGGACCTAATGAGGAAGACTGCACCTATTCCAGAAGTGGATTGGGGGCCATTTGGGCATGGTTTCTAGGGTCTCAGGAACCCAGAGCTGATTTAGCAATGAGTAGTAGACTCCAGGGCACATCCCTCTTAGATCTGTGGGTTCTTCATCCCACGGGGAAACATATCCAGACCAGGACCAGGGTAGAGCCCTCTAAATTGTGGGTCCTTGGACAAGGGCTCCTCTCCAGGGTCCAAGGGCAGGACTGCAATTATTATCTGACAATAATCTTTATAATGATATTATACTGGTTTATACAATTTTTATTTTTTCTAGTCTGAACTTATTTCACCAACATTATTCTTTCTAATTCTGGTCCTCCTCCCATGGGCCTATGGGCAGAGAAATCAAAGCGTCTTGAATCTCATCACCTTCTTCCTCCTCTCATTTGAATGATCACCCAGTACTATTGGTGCTATTGGTTCATTCTCTGAAATGTATCTAGCTCTTTTCTCCTTTCCAACACTACTTCCACAGTCCAAGCTGAGACCTCTGTTCTCTTTCCTGAGTAGCCTCTCAACTAGTATTTCTCCTTCCAATCTCTTGACTCTCTAGTCCATCCTTTAAATTCAACTTATCTTTCAACAGGTTAAATAATGATGCATTCCTCCTCCAAATCTTCACTGGTGTCTCACTGTCTACCAAATAAGATTCTTACTATGCCATTATATGTCCTTTGTATATATAATGCCTCACAAATTCCTACTCTGGCCACATTTGCTAACTTACCATGCCAACAGTATCTAAAAACTTCTATATCTTCTTACTTTAAAAAAACTTTTCTCCCATTAACCTAGAAGAACTTTCCCCTTTTTCTTAGTTTATTAGGTTCAGCTCAAAAGCTATGACCTCAAGAAACCTATCCTACCTTACTTTGAGAATTATATAAATTCTCCCTTTACTTTTAATTTGCCTTGATAATTCCTCTGCTCATCTATCCATCTTTTCTTTCATTCCTCCATCCATCCATTCATTCAACAATGTTTATTGAGAACTTACCATGAACTTGGCACTCTGCTCTGTCCTGTAAGAGTTCCTGCCCTCACAAAGCTTAGACTACTGGGGAAGACAGCTATTAATTAAATAATGGCCCTAAGATATAAGGATAAACTGACATGAACTAGGAAAAGAGCTCTGTAAGAAAATGAAGTGTTTTTTGAGAATGCATAACTAGGGTTTCCCTGGGTAGTTGGGATAAGCTTTTCTGAGGAATTGACAGGCAAACTGAGATTTCAAGGACTAATAAGAGTCAACTAGATGAAAAGGAGAAAAGGTAGATGGAGCTGAGAATGCAAAAGCTTCATGGTGGGAGTGACTTTGGCTTATTCAAAAAAATGAAAGAAAGTCAGAGATACTTGGAAGACATAAAGCAAGGGCTGAATGAGGTGAGAGTATCTGCTGTGATAGGAAGTGTCCAGATTTTGTCTTTATTCTAAGAGAAATGGAAAACCTCTGAGTTTTAAGTGGGTGACATGGTTTTGAAAGAACCCTCTGGTTGTAGCAGGGAAATTATCTGAGGATAACAAAAGCAGATGCAGAGTAACCAGTTACAAGACTATTGCAGTAGTTCAGGTATGAACTGGTGGCTTTGGTGATGAGGATGTCAGTGGTGGTAGAGAGAAGTGTACAGATTTAAGAAACACTGAGATCATAAAATCATCTAGATTTAGTGATGGTTTGAAATGGAGAGTGAGAGAGGAGGAAATGGCAGCGTTTCAGAGTTGGGTATAATGAGTGGTGGTGCCATCCACCAAGACAGGGAACACTGGAAGAAAATCAGTTCTTGGGGAGAAGATCCTTTCACTTTGGGGAAACTTGTGTTTAAGGTTCACTTAAGATCCAAGGAGAAGTCTGTGTTGATGTATATTTGAGGCTCATTGGCCTAGAAACTTCTTAGAAAATATAGAACAGTAGAGGGGATAAGAGCCAAGGACCCATCCCTGAAGAACATCAACAGAGAAAAATCTTTAAGGTGTGAGTTTGTATGTGCAGGGGAGGGAGATTGGCTGGAAGGGGATGTCCCTGCTAAGGAGTCTGGGAATTTTTTTCTGCCTTGATTTATACA
Organism: Mesoplodon mirus; assembly: GCF_964341445.2. NCBI lineage: Eukaryota > Metazoa > Chordata > Mammalia > Artiodactyla > Ziphiidae > Mesoplodon > Mesoplodon mirus. The sequence goes on from NC_138992.1 coordinate 58,319,614, forward strand.
TGTTTTGGCTCTGAATGTCACCCCCACTGAAAGTTCCTTGAAGATAGAGAGCATATCTTATTTATATTTATAGTCCCCCAGCATCTTGGGACACTGTATTTATGAGATGATGCTTGAATTGAATGTTGGTGACTCTTTGACAGCCATTATTTTCTTCCTGTGGAAAACATTGTCTTTTAAATCTGGAGGTATTTGTATTCATTTAATGCTTTTAAATTTAATTTAAAACTTCTTGGGCTATGGTTTAGGATAATTATTTCCAAAAGAAAAGTTATAATATATTTCATCCTATTCATAAAAGGATTAAGATAAGGTCATAGTAATATCTTTCTCTTTGTTTTGTTTATAAACAAAAAGCAGTTTCTGTACTGATTTTTTTTTAATGTGACTGTCACCAAAATTTGAAACCATCATAAACTAAAAACATAAAGAAAATCTAGCAAGATTAATTTTCCAAAAGTCATAAACTTCATTCTAGGTCAATTCCATTCCAAAATAAGTCTGAAAGGTGATGGTTTTTAACATTTTCAATAACAAAGTGGTTTTAAGGTTAAATAGGTTAGTTTGTACACTTTCCATTCTGTCGTTTTTTCAGATAAATAGGAATTTTCTAACTGTGGGGTCACTGACTACATGTCAAGCTAAAGCTAAGGAAATACACCACTTTGAAATTAATAACGTCTACTTAAAATATTCTCTTGTCACCTTAATCTCCTTTCACAATTTTTAAACACTTATCTTAATGTAAGTTTTCTCCTCTATTTATATTTTTTTCTGACTCCTTCCTCCAATAGCAAAATTATGTGCAAAAGAAGATACCTATTTGAAATCTCTAAAGCAAAATGACATAATACTTTGCAAAATATCCTGTTGATGAAAAAGATTGAGAGTAACATTATATATGTTTTTTGAGTTGGGCTGAAACTTTTCTTCTCCTTGGTAACTCTTAATTAGATTTATGTAAGAATGTAAATGGTGTGCATTTGCTTTCAAGGTTAACAGTTCTCTGTCCCCAAAGCAGATCAGTGACAAGTGAAGTCGGCATTTATTACCACATCCCCGGCAGAAATTGATAATCACCTATGTCTGGTGAGTAAGTGCCTATTCGCAAAAACAATAGGATTTAAAAAATTCAATCTCCAAGAATCTGTTCTATCTTCTCTTTATGCCCTTTATGTACTTTTTTTCTCATGTTTTCAGGTCCTTAAATGTGGAGCCAAGGAACTCATGGCCTGACATTTTGACATTTTGGCTAGGGACTCACTGAGTCAGTGTGAGACTAGCCTTTAGTTACAAGAACTTTTAAAAAAGGGAAAAATCCAGAAGCTACACTAGTTTCATTCTCTGTGACACATCTATTGCAGAAAAAAGACAGATTTTAATAGCTAGTGTTTATTGACCTTAAATCTCTGGTTCACATATTAGACAATAATTTGCAGCTTCCACTCACAGTTTGCTTATACTTCACTTTATAATACTTGAATGGCTCATTGGTTTTTCTTTCATGAAATTGTAAACATCTTGACAGCAATGTTATTGTTTCAAGCTATTCTGGTCTAAAAAGGACTAATCCTGCTATTCCAGAGAATCTCTGACTGTCTCTATTAGTCCAGGTCCTCAGGAGATGAATCTCATTACCGAGATTAAAGGACAACTTGAGCAAAGCAAAAGATAAGAAAATTATTGCACAAAATATCACATAAGATCATTATAAGTATTAATAAAACAGTACTTTCCACAATACATGGCACAATACACATAATAAGTATTCAGTTAAAGTCACTATTATTAAACAGTGAATTGAAACAAAAAATTCTGACCATAACATCCACCTTCCAGCAAGAGAAATTAGGGACAGCAAAGTCAACTCCCTTTAAAAGCCTGTATGAAAGTACCACCACTACCTTCCATTTACATTTCATTGGCCAGGTTTCAGGAACGTGGTCACACCTAACTTCAAAGGAGACTGAAAAATGTAGTTTTCAGACAACATGTATTGCTACCCGAATTATTATCAGGATTCTGTTATTTAGCTAAAAAGATGAGCTTGAATATTGGGTAGGCAACTAACAGCCTTTGCTACAAATCCTAGACCACATAGAAACATATTTGGAGGGAAATATAACTTTACAGATATGAGTAGAAATGAAACAGAAAACAAAAATAAAATAAAATAAAATTAATAAGTCCAAGAGATTGTCTGTTTTTTTTTTCCTTTTTTCAAAGGTAAAGAGAAAAACATCTGACAAGGCTTGACAATGAGGGAGACACACACACAGAGAATGAACAAGATTGAGAGGAAACAGATAAAACATTATGAAAAAAGAGATGATATAACCAAAGTTGTAGGTAAGATTTTTTACATATATGGTAATATCATATAATTTTGAACATCTTGATGAAATTTATGATGTTCATGGAGATGATAAATTTCCAAAACTGAGTCAAGGAGAAAAAAATCTAGTCGATCAATAAACATGAAATGTAAAATTCTGTAAAAGAATTTTCTTCAAAAGGTACATGATTCACTCTTTTATAGACAAATTATTCAAAACTTCCAAGAAAATGGTAAATCTCATTCCTTTTATCTGTTCCATAGAAGAGAGAAAAGTGGAAAATTCTCAATTTATAAAATAACAGTGAATTTACCCTATTAACACAATCTAACAAAAGATAGTGACAAAAAAGAACCATTTCTCGGGCTTTCCTGGTGGCGCAGTGGTTGAGAGTCCACCTGCCGATGCAGGGGACACGGGTTCGTGCCCCGGTCCGGGAAGATCCCACATGCTGCGGAGTGGCTGGGCCCGTGAACCATGGCCGCTGAGCCTGTGCGTCCGGATCCTGTGCTCCACAACGGGAGAGGCCACAACAGTGAGAGGCCCACATACCGCAAAAAAAAAAAAAAAAAAAGAGAACCATTTCTCTTCTGAAGATAGATGCACATCCTAAATGAAATAATAGCAAATAAACCCAGCAGTATGTGAAAAAGAGTGTCCAAGTATAATTTAACATTAAGAATCAATACAATTAATTCTCCTAATAGGTCAAAGGAGCAAAATCAAAGATCATTTTGATAGATGATCTAAAGGCAATTGATAAATTTTAATAATACTCCTTTTAAGAAAACTCTTAGCAAAAAAGGAATAGGAGAATAATTTCTTAACTTGATATAAACATTTATGGTATCTTAACTAACTGTCATCATGCTTAATGTTGGAATAGGAAGTAATTTCATTTAGAATTAAGAATGGGGCAAAGGTACTCAGTTCACTATTAGTACTTAACATCTTTCTGGAAATGCTAAGTAATGCAATCAAAAATGAAATGAGGTCTTATAATACTGGAAAAGAGAGAAACAATTTTTTTTAAATTTTCAAATGATGTGATTTACCCACATGGAAAAAAACTCAAGAGAACCACCTGAAAAATCATTGGAACTAATAAGTGATTTCATTAAATTGGCCAAGTAATGAACTCAATAGCTTTCTTATATACCTATGACAACTACAATCTAAGTTCCTTGATGAAAAAAAAAAAGTCTTTCTCCACTGCTGAAATTTAGCTCCTAATAAATAAATGGAAAAGAAAATCCATATAAAATAATAAGTAAAATACAGGATATCCAGAATAAACTTATTTCTTTGGAGAAAACAATAAAAGGTTTATCTATCTCTATCTATATATCTATCATCTATCATCTACCTACACCTACATCTGTGTAATATAACCATAGATTTCTATTCTGCACTCTACACAGTTTACAGCAAAATCCCCAAACAATTCTTTCACAATTGATTGAGATATAACAAAAATATAACCTACGTAAAACAAAATTCACCTCTTTCAGTCATCATTTTGATGACATTTGGTAAATAAGCAGAGTAGTGCAACCACCACTATAATCAAAAATTTTAACTAAATTAATCAACTTCTTTAGAATGCATCCCAATTTTAAGGTAAATATTATGAATGCGTACTGCTAAAAACTGCTATCTTGAATTGGAGCCCTGCAAAGGTGAGAAATAGGGGGAAAGAAGGAAAATATTCAGCAAAGGAAGATACTTATGAGCCAATCTGTCTTCTCTTTTAAAGGAGATTCTAAATTTTAAGTGCTTTCGGGTTGGGTTCCAGAACTATTCTATTTTTATTCATAGACGGAAAACAGGCCTGAATCAAGGATTAAGAAAGCTTATAGGTTATTAGGAAAGTCATTTTTAGGAAAATCATAGCTATTAGTCTGCTGCTGAGAAAGTTGGGCTCCGTTCAAAGAATCTCTTAATTATCTCTCTTCTTGCTGAAGCTGCAGGTAACATATAGAAAAGAGTGTTCTTCCCTTTAATGAATTCCCAAATGCTGTGGCATTTATTAAGGAAATATTTAAGTAGAGCCATTGTTCAGAGGATATTTTATTCTTTCCTTACTACCACTGCCCCTGCTTCAGCTTATTAGTTTCCTAGTGGGAGGCTAAAACAAATCCACAAGAATATATTGTATTTTCCATCTGGCCTTATTCCTTACTTAACTTTGTACTTAACTGGTACAAAAATAAAAATAGGTTCAGACCCTAGTGGGTGCTGATTAAGGAAATTCTTAAGCAGGATACATGTTTTTAGCTCTACGAAGATTCTGTTTTCTTAGCCCTTTCACTTAGTCATCAATGTAAGGAAAATTAAAGTTTATAAGTATTCATTTTTTTCAATGCATATTTATAGCATATTCAGTACAAGTGAGACTTGGTATTCAGTTCTGAGATACAAAGATGAATAATACAGACTTGGATCCTGGTCACATAGACTATAATCCGGGTAGAGGGGAAGATAAATATGTGTTCATACAATGTAATAAGCACCAAATTAGGAAGAACATACCTGATGGGTACTTATCCAGGCTTGGGAGACCATCGTGCTTCCAGGAGAAAATGTGTGGAGCTGCCTTTGGGGGAGACTGCGTGAATATAATTGAAGAACAGTAAACATTTTGGTGTTGGAAATAGGCAAAATGTTTTAAATTCTACTCTTCTACTTTTTGAGAAGAGTAATCTTCTGATTGGTGTCTGGGAACTTAAAAGTGATTTCCCACAAGATGCTCAGTCCATCAGTCAAGAAGCATTTATGGTGCCAGTGAATTTCCAAACATTGTGCTAAGCACAAGGGATAATATCATAAATGAGACCAAATCTCTGCTTTCAGGGAGCATATATTCAACTGGCAGGAACACAGGTGCAATGATGCTTTGGAATTGCAAATCCAATATTCCATTCAGCCTCAGAAGCTCAGATTTCTTAGTACTTGGCCACTTGATGCTCAGTGTCATGTGGGATGATAAATGTAGACCATGTATTTATCTCAAAGCATTCCACTACCCTATTGCAGATTATATTTCCCTTGTCTATGTTTTCCCCACCCATTTTCCATATCTCTATTACAGCTCTTGGCACAACTAACATTTTAAGTGAGATTTATTTAATTTCTTAAGAAAAGTTCATACAGTCATGTAACTACCACAACATCAGGACATTGAAATTTCCCATCACCCCAAAAAGTTCCCTTTTGCCACTTCCTAATCTAATCTCTCCCATAATCACATCCCCTGCAACTGATCTGATAACTGTTCCTCTAGTTTCACCTTTTTTATACAGCATCTAGCCTTTAGTGCCTGGCTCCTTTCATTTAGTATAATGCTTTTAAAGTTATATTTTATTTATTTTTCTTGCCTCATTGCACTGGCTGGGACTTCCAGTACAAAGTTGAATAGATGTGGTGATAGCACACATCCTTGACTTGTTCTCAATCTTAGGGTGAAAGTATTCAGTCTCTCACGTTAAGTAAATTTTTAACTACAGTTATTTCAGGCTGAATCTTCCTTTTATTGATTCTTCAGGAATTATTTCTATGGAGAATGTCTCACAGTGGCTCATTTGACATTGGGTGGTGCCTCTCCTCCATCTTGATACATACAATACACTCCTCAGCTTCTGCACTCTGTGGTATACACAGGCTTCTTGCTGCTGTGATGTCTCACATTCTTCAGCAAGCTCTCTAGGGCTTCTTTTAAAACAAGCTTTGGGCCTGTTCTCTTACATTGGGCCCTTGTTCAATCCAGGGGAAACACATACAACTCCGACCTGTCGTCACCTTGCTCACAGTGTTGTCATCACTCTTTCTGCCATCAAGACTGTCTTATAGATACTGGTCAACCATGCCACCCAAGTTCCAGGATTCTCGAGCAGGTTCTCTAGATGGTCTGCTTGAAACACCTCTCTCATGGCTTAAATGATGGGAAAGCAACACCCAATCCTCTCTCAGAGGGAGGGAAAGGAAAGCACCAAAAATTGCAACAGCTTTCTCCAAAGACATTTATATTTTTAAACTCAGGCATTTTATTCCCTTGAGTGAGTGGGCTGAAGAACATAAAGCTGGATTTGGGGGGGACCTTTGAAAATCTTTCATAGAGGGGTCAAATGACATTTTTGCAATGTCAGGATATTTTCCTCTATTGTTTTATTCCTTTGGAGACTTTAGTTGACAGAGAGGCAGAAAAAGTCCCATTTTATAATGTATTACAAGTGAATTAACTGATACCAAAGGTTGACCTTCTAACTTCAATTTGTATTTATCTGACTACATTACATTATTTCAGTTTATTTTCTATACACGATGGGCCAAAAGAGCCATATTTGTGAATAAGGACAACAAATAAGGAATAGCTATGTACATATACCCCTTTTAATCACTGCAACAAATTCCCATTATTTAGGAATTATGGAAAAATTACTAAATAAAAAACTGCAGGTGAGATTATGTAAAACTGACAGAATTGCAAAGAGTAAATATTTAGCAGTAAGGCAGAGTAAGATTCATAGTTTTAAGACTTTTTAAAAAGTGAAATCTTGTTTTGAAGTGAAATCTTTTTTGTTGTTGTTCATTCAATACGTGTTTATTAAACTCCACATAGGTACTGGGAAGAGTGTTAGAGAGTGTTAAGTGCTTATGGGAGTTTCCATTCCCAAGGGAGTAAGAGACACTAAACAATTAAATGAATAAATGAGCATGATCATTTTGGGTAATGACACATATATAAAAAATAAAATAAGGAAATATGATATAGAGTGAGTGGGCATGAGAGTGGGGTATTTGGCTAGACTTGAAGACCTCTCTGAAGAGGTGATATTTGAGTTTAGATAAATAACAAGCAGGAGCAAGCTCCGCAAAGATATTATGGCAACTTGTCCTAGGCAGAGGGAACAGAGAGTAAAGATGTCCTCATGCAAGAATACACTTGGTAAATTCATAGATCAGATACAAGGCCAGTGTGACTGTAGCATAATGAGAGGTGGAGCACAGTAGATGATGAAGTCAGACAGCAGCCAGTTAAAGAATCTTGAAGGTGATGATAAGTCATTAGATTTATTCTAAGTTCAGCAGAGAACTTGCAGCTTGGGAACAACGTGTTCTAACTAATGAATTTAAGGGATCATTCTCTCTACTGTGCAGAGATTGAATTCTAAGGAGCAAGAATAGGAGTTGAAAAACCAAGTAGAAAGAAGGCTATTACAGTGGTTCAGGTGAAATATGATCATGACGGATTAGGCAATGATCATGGACAGAAGTGGATGGACAAATGGTATATATTGAAGGTAGAATTGATGGGACTTGTTTATGGAGGATAGGACATGGAATATAAATGAAAGAGGTGAATGACTCCTAGTCTTGAGCAATAGATGGCTGATTGAGAAGACTGGATCAGAAACAGTTTTAGGGATCAGCTTTGTACAAGATAATTTTGAGAAGCCTGTTAGATATCCAAGGGAAGAAATCAAATATGTATTTGCATATGTATCAAAGTCTAGAGGCCAGTGTAGAGATCATGATTAGAGATACAAACCTGGGATTCATCGACATTTCAGTGACAGCCAGGGAACTAGATAAGATGTCTTAAGGAAAAAAAGTGGACTGAGAAAGGTCCAAGGGTCAAACTCTGAAACACTCCAACATTTATAGGTGCAACATAAAATTTAACAACAATGAGGTAGACTAATAAGATGGAGTCACTGAGGTAGGATAAAAACCAGGTCAGTGTCCATCATAGAAACAAAAAGAGTAAAATGTGTTACAAAAGAGAGAGTGAGTGGTCAGCTCTAGTCTAATGTTTCTGACAGGTGGAATAAGGACAGAGAAATGACCATTGGAACATGGATGCCAATGACAACTGTTTGAGCTTGTATAACTAACGAAAAAGCAGAGTCTGAAACAAAGGCTACAGTGAAAGTAGTTTATTTTGGGACATGATCCCAGGAACTAGGAGTGGAGGAATGGGAAGAGTGAAGCAGGGAAGGAAGGAAAGTCAATACAAGCATACATTAACCTCATCATCACTGGAGACTCAATCGTCCTAGAATCTTCTGAGAAGCTGTAGAACGTGCCTTAGAACTGACTGCCTATGGGACACAAAGATCATTCTTTGTGATCTTTGATCAAAGGTCATGAGACAAAGGTCATTCATGGGGTGTCCATTCTTCATTCTTCCAGGTGTTTACAAACTCCACTATTGAGACATGCTACACTCAGGATAATCAAAGAAGTGTCAGAACAGAAAAATAGAGATACAAGGTACAGCAGAGAAGAGGTATTGCTAGATTATGCTTGCAAAAGTCTGGTTGCTAACAGCAATAATTGGAATTAAAAGTGTACATAAAAGATGTACAATGGGGAATAAGAAAGTCTGATAATATCTGTTCCTTGCATCATTCAGGATCTTCAAGATAATGGTTGACTTTAATTTCTACAAAAGTCAATGCTGAAGGGTTAGTTGAGCAAGCTATTGTTCCCACAGCTGCACCTGGGACTGAGGCTGTGATTTATATTTATCAACAGCTTTCTCTCCCACCTATTCTACATTCCCCTTACCTTTGGTCAGCCCTTCATCAAGACTAGGCTGTTTGCTTTAGTAGTGACTCAGACCTTCATCCCTAAAGGGTCTGAGTCTTTAAATGCTTTGCATCTGTTAGGCTGTGGTTGCTGGATTTGCCCATTTAGAGGTATTACTGATCATGGAAGTAATAAGAAATACTCCTGTGAGATTCCTGGATTTTACATATGTTCTCTTCTGTCCTCATTACGTGTTAGCAATCTTAGGTTCTAATGGTAATCAGTTATTCCCACCAACGTAGTAACTCGTTTCTTTGACTGCTGACTCATTCACATAGCAAGGTTGAACTGACCAGTTGGTAGCAGTCTCTTCAAGTTCAGTAGAATCCTTCCTGTGTTCTCTGTGGTAGCATCTTTTCCACTTACCCAAGATCCAGGGCTTTGAATCCTACAGAAACCAAGATTACAGGGGGCAAAATGTATATTCTGCAATTCCACTCTTTGATTCTCAGGTCCATATTTCTCACAATTCTGGAGACTGGAAGTCTAAGATTATGGTGCCAGCTTGGTCAGGTTCTGCTGAGAGCCTTTCCCTGAGTTGTGGACATTTGACTTCTTTATGTAGTCTCACATGGTAGAAAGGGTGTGCTCTTCATCTCCTTATAAGGGCTTCAATCCCATCCCATCATGTGGGCTCCATGTCCATGACCTCATCCAAACCTAATTACCTCCCAAAGCCCCTGCCCCCCATATACTATCACAATGAAGATTAGGCTTTGATATATGAATTTGGATGGGGAAGACAAAAATATTCAGTTCATAGTACGCTGGAACAATGGATATCTTATATTTAAAAAGAGGAAAAGAAAACAAGAAAAAAGAACTTCAATTCATACCTCACACCATATACAAAAATTAACTCAAAATGGATCATATACTCAACTGTAAATTCAAAATCTATAAACATTCTAGAAGAAAATATAGGAGATAACCTAAATGATTTGTAAGTGATTTGGGGTTAGGAAATAATTTCCTAGCTATCACACCAGGAAGATGATTTACAAAAAGTAAATATTGATTAATTGACTTCATCAAAATTAAATCATCTTCTCCTCAAAAAGACATTGTTAAGAGAATGAAAAGTTAAGCCATAGACTGGGAGAGAATATTTGCATATCATTTATCTCATAAAGGACTTGTATTATAATATATAAAGAAGTTAAAATTCAATAAGAAAATAAAAAGACACAATTAGAAAATGGGCAAAAGATTTGAGCATACTCATCACCAAAGAAATTATATGGATGGCAAATAAGCACATAAAAAATGCTCAACATCATTAATAATTAGAGAAGTGTAATTAAAATCTCAGTAAACTACTAGCACACACCTATTGACATGCCTAAAATTAAAATGACTCACCATACCAAGTGTTGGCAGGTATATGGACCAACTGAAACTCTCATTCACTCCTGGTCAAAAACAGTTTGGTAGGGTCTTAAAAAGTTAATTCTATATCTGCCATATGATACAGCCATTTAACTCCAAGGTATTTACCCAAGATAAATAAAAGCATATTTCCATAAAAGACTTGAACATGAATATTTATAGCAGCTTTAATAGCCTCAAATTGGAAAAAATCCAAATGATTGTCAGTAGATAATATAACAAATTGTCATATATCTATTCAATGAAATGCTAATCAGCAATAACAAGGAATGTTCTAATGATGCCTACAACACAGATGAACCTCAAAAACAGTATGCTCAGAGAAAGAAGAAAGATACAAATACTTCAATTTGATTTCATCAATATGAAATTCTAGAAAATTCCAATTAATTTGTAATGGTAATTAATTAGTAGTGGCAAAAAGCAGGTCAGTCGTAGCCTGGAGAGGGGTGGCAGGGAGAGGCAGGAGGGGAGAATTGAAAGGCAGTGAGGAACTTTTGGGGGTGATGAATATGTTCATTATTTTGATTGTGGTTGTGGCTTTATAGAAGTATCCATGTGTTAAAATTTACCAAATCATGCACTGTAAACAAGTTCAGTTTATGTATGTCAATTATAGCTCTATAATGCTAATAAAAAGAGAGAAGTATTTGGCATAGGTAAGACGTGGTGCTGCTGAGTCTCACATGTGCTAAAGTGTTTGCTCAAAAATAACTGGAGAAAGAAAGATGATCCAAAAATATGAGGCCCATCGCAAGAGATGTCTGATGTGACTGTAGAGTGTGAACAGAGAAGTCCAAACAGTGGTGTAGGCAGAAACTTTTTTTTAATAATAATAACTTCCAATTATGTAATGTTTATTTCCACTAAATAAACATTTCCCCACATATATTACACATATAGATATTAGTGTACCATTTCCTCATAATAGACCCAATGGTAGATAATATTATTATCTTCAATATAAAGATAAGGAAATTGAGAGTCAGAGTTTTATCTGATGTATTAGACACATACAGAGAAACAGAACCAATAAGTTATATATTAATATTTATATTTAATTTTTATATAATATATAAATATAAGAGAGATTTATTATAAGAAGTTTGTTCACATGATCATAAAGGGTGACAATTCCCAAGGTTTTCAGGATGAATTGGCAAGCTGGAACCCAGGAGAGCCCATGGCGTAGTTCTAGTGTCTCAAGGCCAGCTGTCTTGAAACACAGGAAAGACTAATGTTTCAGTTAAAATCTGAAGGCAAGAAAAAGCTGATGTCTTAGTTCAAAGGCAGTCAGGCAGGAGTAATTATCTCTTATGAGCAGGAGGGTCAGCCATTTTGTTCTATTCAGTCCTTCAACCGATTAGATGAGGCCCACCCACCTTAGGGGAGGGCAATCTGCTTCACCCAGTGTATCTATTCAAATGTTAATCTCATCCAGAAACCCTCTTGGGCACACTCAGAATAACGTTTGACCAAATATCTGAACACCCTGTGGCTTAGTCAAATTGGCACAAAATTAACCATCATAGCTAGTGAAGACTGAAATATTTATTAAAGAAGTAAATAATACTTTTGAGAACTATCTGTGAAGGTAAGTTTAGCTATAGTCAGATATAGACAGTAGCACAGAGAGATGAGGAGGATAAAATCTAGCATTAAGAATTTTTATTTGAAGAGAGTAAATGTTAGTACATGTATATGTTTTGAGATATGATCCAGAAGAAAGGTATAAAATTATGTTTCAGAGGAAATGATATAAATGCAAGGGAGAAGTCTTGGGAAGGGAAGCCACTGAATTAATTCCATGATGAGCTAGTAGGTTGAGACCCTGGAATAGAATTGCATTCAAAGCCTATTTAAGTTCAGGACACTTCCTACCTTTCTGATCTATCACTCCCCATTTCACACATTAAAAACTATTCTAAACACACTATATTTTCCATTCCTCTGGGACTTTGCTCTGCCTTTAACCTTGTATAAGAACATCCATCATATAGCTCCCATACGGTGAATTCTACCTCATTCTTCAAAACCCAATTCAAATATCTGTGCAGCTTCCTTCAACGTCCTGAGATCAAATCTGTTACTCCTGTTATTATTCCTCTTCATATGACCCCTGCTAGCTCTGATCACGTTACATGGTGATGTTTATTTCTACATCTGTTTCCTCCTCACCTCCTTGAAGACTGGGCGATATATTTTCCTTTTTAATCCCATTATCAAGTGCATTATCCACCACAGTGTTTATTCTCAAAATGTATTTCAATGGGTGAAAATATGAATAAAATGTAACTGTCTCAACTGAATTTCAAGGTATATTTACATGTAGAAAGAACTTCAAACATTTGATAGTAACTCAGTGGGGAACCTCTATACCATGTCAAAACTTACCTCCACAAGCACACAAGAGTATAGAGTGCAAAACGCCCAAGGCCAATAAGACAATATCCCTAGGGTTAAGACTAGCACCTAAAGCACTGCCTGATCCCTTTGGGCAGTGTACAGTCATTGGCTTTTCCCCCCCGTGTCAGATGACCCCTGAAGACGGCATGAGCATCCCTAGGCTATTAGCAATTTTGTTGAGGGAGGCTGTATAGTTTCCACTGAGCTATGTAGAAAGATGAAATTGAGCGACAGAGACTAAAGGACCTGCCTGAGGCTAAAGAAAGAGTCCGCGTTTGAGTTCTACACGCCTGACCCCACTTGTACATTTGGAACATAACCCTTTTTACTTCAGCAGAGTTGCTAAGTTTAAGCACTTATGGTAATAAAGCAGGAAATATAAATAATGCTTTTCACCAGTAGTAGGTCTTTTCCATGGGTATCAATTATCTGCTGCAATTTCTCTTCAACAAGCTGAGAGAACTAATGAAAGGTGCTCTTCTTTCAAATACATATATATATATATATATATATATATATGTGTGTGTGTGTGTGTGTGTGTGTGTGTGTATAAATTCTGCAGCAAGCTTATTCTGGTATACCATGCCCAATGTGAATCTTAACACTTCTTATTTGAGATTTATAGCCAATTTCGAATCTGCTGTTGCTGCTGTTTGTTTCTCATCCCATTTCTCTGGGCTAGCAAACCTGTAAATAGTTTACATGCGGGTTCAATTTTTTGGTCTATTTCCTTGTCAAATTTTCAGGCTTTGAGCCTTCTAAAATGGCAGAAGTAATCAGAATTGAACTTGGGAAATGGGAAATGGTGCTTAGCAAGGTTTTTCTGGAACCTTCCCTCCCATCCCCTTATTCTTTCCCTTTATCACCAAATTTTCTGCAGTTAAAAAGTCCTTGGTATCTCAGAAATGGGCAGCCTCCCATTATAGGGGGTCTATTTAGCAACTCTTCCTTAGTGTAATGGCCCAGTCAGATTCTGAGTTTATTTCATTTCTTTTATAGTCAAAACTGTCTTTGTATATGCCTATATTTAATGGTTTTCTCTCAGGACTCAAGTAATTCATACTTCATGTGACGTAACTTAATTTTATGATGTGTCTGGTATAAATAGATTTTTTTCTTCTCTACTCCTCTAAGATGATGACAATTTGATTTTCCATTTATGGTAACATTAATGTAATCTCCTGGAATTTAAGCACATCATTTCTGTCTAGTTTCTAACAGCAATCTCATTTGCCAAGCATCCGACTGAGTGCAGGTTTTAAACACAGACCCAGAACCACAGACATCAAGGAGAGCTTTGGCTGAGTAACCAATCACAGATGAAGAGTGAACAAGAAATCCTCACAATGGTGGGCTTCCCTGGTGGCGCAGTGGTTGAGAGTCTGCCTGCCGATGCAGGGGACACGGGTTCGTGCCCTGGTCCGGGAAGATCCCACATGCCGCGGAGTGGCTGGGCCCGTGAGCCATGGCCGCTGAGCCTGCGTGTCCAGAGCCTGTGCTCCGCAACGGGAGAGGCCACAACAGTGAGAGGCCTGCGTACCGCAAAAAAAAAAAAAAAAAAAAAAAAAAAAATCCTCATGATGGCCTCTCATCTTTGTCACGCTCCCAGTTGATAAAATGCCACCCTCCAACTTCAGAAAGTTATAAAACTGCCTCTACCTACACATATAATGGTACATGTTAGATTTTCATTTTAGGTTCTATGAACCCCATCTCATTAAAGGTCCTCGTACCATATTAGTTCGAAAAGCATAATCCTTCTTAAAATAAAAATTAAAAAAAATACCTAAAAGCTTCCACCGCTTGTCATTAACCATACCCATAAATTCCTTCCCACTGCCAATATTGCTGTCAATCAGGGAAAGTAGTGCAAAGAAAAGTGCTGGGCTCAAATAAAGCAGACTGGGCCTGGAAGAGTTCACTCCAGTTCTATTGTTCTTAGGTACCATGCTGCTGCGAACATAATAACAAAGAAGCTGAATCTCCGACATCGTGCATTTTAACTAGAATATTTTGACATTCTGTTTTACTTGTTATACTCATGTCTAAGGGAGAAAAAAGGCAATTCTTTCTATTTTGCACAAAAAAAGAATATCAGTTTTTAGAAGTCACTATGCAAAGACTTAGTCAAATTCAGTTTTATAGAATCATATACACCTACAAAAAAATGCCCCAGAAACACATGACCTATGTTAGCTCATCATTTTTATTTAAACTCTTCTTTCCAGCCGAGATCAATCCACCTTCTCCCACTGACTCTATGAAATACCTCTACCAAATTTCTTTGGGTATTCCTGAGAAAATTGGGTTGGGCACAGGGAATTTTTGAAATCTGATGAAAAATATTTATGGTTTCCTAATGCAAATATTGGAATATCATCAGTACACTGATGATACTCTGTACTACATCTTCTTTTCATCTATTCTGACAGTGTAGCTTTAGAGCTTACTCAGTGCCTGGCTGAGCTAAGGACTCACATGAAAGCTGACTGGCTGAGTTTCAAGCTAAATAAAACAGAGGTGAGAATCTTGGGGGTAAAGGGCTGAGAAAGGGGCTGGGGATATTATTTAGAGAAGGTTTAAACCTGGGGGTTTTCTTACTAACAACTGTGCTCCAAAAACCTTAGAACTCAGTGAGGATCATGCCCTATGCTTGACCCAGAGAACTTTACTGATCACCTAGACATGTGAAGCAAGCTGAGGCCATGGCAATTCTTCATGAGCGTGCCTTGCCCACACTTCCATTATCTGGTAATCATCATTTTTTCAAATGATGCCACCACCAGATTGTAAATTCCTTGAAGGCAGGGTCCCTGATGTTCACTTTTTAATCTCTGAAGTCTAGTGTAATGCCTGGCATATAATAAGATGATGGGGAAGGGAGGAAGGAAGGAAGAAAGGAAGGAAGGAAAGAAGGAAGGGAGGAAGGAAGGAAGAAAAACCCTGGTTAAGTCAATAAGTGGTTCATGTTCATCTTAACCTTCAATACTGTAATAAAAAAATGTTTTGATTCTAACTGTAAAAGAAGCTTAATAAGGTGTATTACAGCTTCAGACTTAAATAATGGCTGGGACAGCAGAGACAAAATAGAGCGTTTGTGCTAATCTCTTTCAAGTGCCGAGATAGACACAGCCTCACACAAGGATGCATATAGCTTGGAGAAGCCAATGAAGTCTGGATTTCAGCCCCCCCTCGGCCCCTTAGCCATGAGCCCTTGTGCAGAGGGCAACCTGAAGCCCATAGATTTACCAAGAACACCACCTCCTCAAAGCCCCATCTTACTGATCTTTATAACTCAGCAGAGAACTGTTCTTTTCAGATAGGAGACTGATTTAATATTACTAGATCCTCAATGGCTATTTAAGCTGCTGTGCCTACTGCTATCCTAGGCTTAGGATTCTTAAATTCCTAATATTTTCAGTTATAAATATATATATTTGTGCTGTAGAGCAGTTTATCTAAGGAAGCAATTGAAGAAATTAAGTAAGGACTCTGCTCTGATTTACCAAATGAGACTTCTTGACAAAGCACCTTGCTTACAGAGAGTCAAAATTAAATGCTGGGACACTTCAATAATGAGCCAACAAGCATTTAGCTGAGAATTTACTATAAAATTAGCTATGTTCCAGATTAAGGAAAGCTTGTGAGTACCTAGGAGCAAGCAGTCACAGTGAAGTGTCTCATTCTTTCATGAACAGCATTCCCAGTGTGTCCTTGGTTCTTGACATACTATGTTGTACAATATTTCATTGAAAAACAAAGGATGGGTGATAATCTGAGAGATTTCTAATCATTTTAGCTACTTACAGCAGACACACTCTGTTTTGGATGCTATGAGCAAGTTAGCCCAACTGAAAAGAATTTTTAAGTACTTTAATCCACTGTACAAAAAGATAATCTTGAGGATGTAGCCCCTGCCACATGGAAGAGTTATTTACATAGTTCAAGGTAGTGCTCAAATGCAGAGTGACTGGGAACAGGTATCCAGCTACAAATAGAATTCTCAGGTTCAAGCGGTCTATGTAACTCTGCAAAAGAAATCTAAGTAATGATTTAAATAACACATAGAAAGAGATAACTTTTGTATTGCAAGATGTGCAATACAGTTGACTGTAATTTTTATTTTAAAAAAACCCCACAAAATAAATATAAGATAATTTTAGGGAAATTAGAAAAAAAGAAACAAATACACAAAGGAAAGGAAATCAAAACACCTATGACCCCACAATCTAGATGTAACTATTATGATAGCTTTGGTCAATATCATTCCAGTATATTTTCCACCCATCAGTATATGTTGTTATGATGAAAATGGTTCAAACTCTACATACTATTCATAATCAGCGCTTTAAAATTAATGATATACCATACATATTTTTCTGGCTGAATAAATATTTATCTAGAGCATCATTTGTTACTATAGATGTTCTTGTACCATAGTCAGTTCTTTTTCTCATATATGTGGATATATATATGCACATCATCATGTATTTTGAATCAGTATACAAATTATTTCTGAACATTCAAATAGTATCCGATTGCTCACCATCACAAACATTGCTTTAATAAACATTTTTGTAGCTCAATCTTTGGTTACAAACCTTACATTTTCTTAGGATAAATGTAGAAATGCTGGATCAAATATAACGCATATTGTAGCAGAGAATTTGATTTATTCACCAGAATCCATGGTCTCCTCTTCGTCCTAGATGCAACCAGACTGCCTTTCCCTCCTTCCATCTGCTCTTAATGTGACCATGAGTCTGAGCTTCAACCAATGATAGTCAGTGCAATAATGACCCATATAAACCGCTTATGCATACTTCTCCATACTCTCTTCCCTTTTCGGTTGTTTGGAATGACAACGATCCCCAGGACAAGGTTGGAAGCCACATATTAAAGGCGGTGGGGGCTTCCCTGGTGGCACAGAGGTTGAGAGCCCACCTGCCGATGTAGGGGACACGGGTTCGTGCCCCGGTCTGGGAAGATCCCACATGCCGCAGAGCGGCTAGGCCCGTGAGCCATGGCCGCTGAGCCTGTGCATCCAGAGCCTGTGCTCCGCAACAACGGGAGAGGCTACAACAGTGAGAGGCCCGCGTACCGCAAAAAAAAAAGAAAAAAAAAGGTGGTGGAACTTCTGTTAGCTTGGGTGTCCCAGTGACTGTAGAGAGGGTCTCTGCTCACTTGTTTATTGCTCCAACACTGCACCATGTACAAGAAATAAACCTCCACTGTGTTGGAGCTATTATGTGTTTTGGGAGCTACTTGAAACTCTAACCAATACATACTTTTTAAAATGTTATAACATTTATTGTCATAATGACATCCAAAATAATTTCCTAATTTGTTTTACACAATTGACAATACAGATTTCATTATCTTTTGAAAACTCTCTATCAAGTGAAAAAGTGTCCTGTATTCTAATTTGCATCTTTTAATTATTAATGACATTGAATGATTTTTCATATACTCATAGGTAACTGCATTTGAAATAAAATGATGAATCTTCTTTTCTAAGCACTAACTATCCTAAAAGTAGTGGTCGTAGTCAGATTGACTTTCAGCAAACTGGAAATTAGAAAGTCCAGCAAATAGATCTTCAAATTTTAAAGGGAAGTATAGAAATTATATTATTAATTTATTTAAAATCTTCTTATTTTAAGGAGTGAAGGTGATGAAGTTATTAATCTATATAAGACTGTAAGCTTAACATAATAGCATAAGTTATGGGAAAATAAATTTCACATATTATTGAAACGCTCATATCATTAAACATTTTATTCAAGGCAGAACAGAAAACTGAATGTCAACTACAACTTTTTCAATTGAAATAACGGAACTTTATTTTATTTTATTTATTTATTTTTATACAGTACATTATTAGTTACCTATTTTATACATATTAGTGTAAATATGTCAATCCCAATCTCCTAATTCATCCCACCACCACCACCCCCCCCCACTTTTCCCCTTTGGTTTCCATACGTTTGCTCTCTACATCTGTCTATTTCTGCCTTGCAAACTGGTTCATCTGCACCATTTTTCTAGATTCCACATATATGCGTTAATCTATGATATTTGTTTTTCTCCTTCTGACTTACTTCACTCTGTATGACAGTCTCTAGGTTCACCCACAACTCTACAAATGACCCAATTTTGTTCCTTTTTATGACTGAGTGTATTCCATTCCATTCCACAACTGAGTGTATTCCATTGTATATGTGTACCACATCTTCTTTATCCATTCGTCTGTTGATGGGCATTAAGTTGCTTGGAAATAATGGAAATTTAAAGCACTACTTGTTAATTGTTCTTTTTTTTAATCTCATGGGCAATAGTTAAGTGTGGTCTGCTTGAGCACACACAGATCTCTCACTTAAGAAAATACAGGCAAAATAAAATTAATTTACAAAAGAGTAGCATTTTAACTAGTCCCTCTCCACAGTATTTCCTGTAACCTGATGATCTTCCTTTCTTTAGGACAGCCAAACCACTGCTGCCCTTTAGCTCTCAGAGCCTCAAGACAAAAACAAACTGGTTTTGAAACAAAATTTGAAAAGCCTAGCCCTGAGGTTGCTAAGAATTTACCGCACTTAGATGAGGCCAGAGTAAAACTTTCCCTCTGCTCCCTGAGACCAGATCCTGTCCTGGTACAAAAGAAAGTCAACAAGGCAGCAAGGACCTTCCCTGAGCACCTGCAGGTTTCTGAGAAGGTCTGGGGGAATCCCATAAACCTTCCCTTGGACAGGTTTGACAGCATCTTGGTAAGTCCAGGAAACAGAAAGCAAAAGAGGCCCATAGCCCTTTACTAGGGAGTAGAAAGAATCCTAGACTAGAGATGACTTCATAGAATATGTAGGCCAGAGGTTACAACTGGCCCATTTATAGGTAGAATAAAGACTCCCTAGGGCCTCCCTGGTGGCGCAGTGGTTGAGAGTCCGCCTGCTGATGCAGGGGATACGGGTTCGTGCCCCGGTCTGGGAGGATCCCATATGCCGCGGAGCGGCTGGGCCCGTGAGCCATGGCCGCTGGGCCTGCGCATCCGGAGCCTGTGCTCCGCAACGGGGGAGGCCACAACAGTGAGAGGCCCGCATACCGCAAAAAAAAAAAAAAAAAAAAAAAAAAAAAAAGACTCCCTAAAGGTGTCCATAATCCTAATCCCTGGAATCTGTAAATATGTTAACTTACACGGCAAAAGGGACTTTCCAGGTGTGATTAAAGTTAAGGGGTTTGAAATGGGGAGATTATCCTGGATTATCCACATGGGTCCGTTCTAATCACACAAGTTCTTAAAAGTGGTTAACCTTTCACAGCTGTGGTCAGAGAGGCCTGTGACAACAGAGAATGGGCCAGAGAAACATGACATTGCTGGCTTTGAAGATAGAGGAAGGGGCCCATGAGCCAAGGAATGTGGGTGACTTCTAGAAGCTGAAAAAAGCAAGGAAAAAACATTTTCCCAAGAGTCTTAAGAAAGGAACATGGCCTGCTAACACATTGATTTTTGTCCAGAAAGATCCATGTCAGACTTCTGACCTACTGAACTGTAAGATAATACATTTGTATTGTTTTAAGTAACTGAGTTTGTGATAATTTGTTAAAACCACAAAAGAAAATGAATATAGCTGTCCACAGGCTACATATGGCTTACTGGTGGGAAATTTCACATAAAAACTTATTTCCACTTTCTTGAAAACCCAGAAGATCTGTGAACATTGGTCCACATTTTGCGCACAGAAGCAATCCACTGCCATGGAATAATGGTACCATCTTCCAACAAGCAAGGTGTTCTGTAGGTCATGACAGTCTCCAATACACACCTACCTCAGGTAGATTATCTATTGACCCATCTAGCTACTACAGGTCTATGCATATGAACTCAAAGTAGCCTGCCATAATTGACCAGACCTTAGTATTATGGAAGAGCAGTAGAATAATTCCAATGTGGCCAAAGAATATCTTGAAGATGGTAAAGCCTACAGGTTGTCATGTTGAGTTTTTTTATGCCGGGGAAGAGTGAGGGGCTACAGCTGGAAGTAATAGCTGAGGAAGTCTCACAGTCAACAATAAAGGCAATTCAGCAGTGACCTGTGAAAGTGAGAACAGCTAAAGACAGCACAAATGAGGACATTTCATTGTGAAATCAAGCAGGACCCTGTGGGGCTCTCCTGGGAGCAGAAGACTTTCCGTGTCCCTGTTTCTTATTTGTAGGAAAAAAGCTTCAGCCTCCTAGACCTTCCTTGAGTTCCAAAGGGCCAGTTTAAACAGTTACTAATTAGGAAGTGAGGGAATGCAGAAACAAAGGAGGAGCAGTCAAGAAACAATAGTGCCATGATAAAGCAGATTCCCAGTTCCTCATCAAGGGATATGTAATAACAATATATCTTTGAGTTCTTCAACAGGAAGTAAAGGCCCCACCCAGATGGAGGATGGTAAATTCAGGCTGAGCACAAGATTCTTGGAACACCGCCCTGTTACCTCACCACCAACCAATCAAAAGATAGACACACACACACTATTTTGAAGAGTACAAGTTTTTATTTTGATGAAGTCCAATTTATCATGTTTTTCCCTTTTCTTTTGTGGTTAGTACAAAAGAAACCTTTGCCAATCCCAAACTTGCAAGGACTTTCTCCCATGTTTCTTTCTGTAAGTTGTATAGTTTTAGCTTTTATGTTTAACTATGAGCCATTTCTAATTAATTTTGGCATAAGATACAAGACAAAGATCAAAGTTCATTGTCTTCCATATGGATAATCAATTGTTCCAATGCCATTTTTTAAAGTCTGTGCTTTCCTCTTTGAAGTGAACACCTTTGTCATAATTTATCAACTATATAAACTGACTTGACTATCTCAAGATTCTTTTCTTTCATTGTTTTATGAATGTCTTTGTCTTTATGCAAATATTACACTGTCTTGATTATTGTAGCTTTAAAGTAAACTTTGAATTCAAGAAATATGAGTAATCCAACTTTATTGTCAAAATTGTTCTGACTATTCTAGGTCTTCTGCATTTCCACATAACTTTAGACACAGTTTCCTAATTCCTACTAAAAAGTCTGATGCAATTTTGACAGAGATTGTTTTGGATTTATTTATCTATTTGGGAAGAATGGAATCTTAATGGCATTGACTTTTCTATGCTATGAACATGATGTATCTTTCTATTTATTTGGATACACTTTCATTTTTCTCAGCAATATTTTGTAGCTTTTAGTATAGAAATCTAAAATTTATTCCTAAATGTTAATTGGTTTAGATTCTAAGTAGTAAGTTTTTTAAAATTTTCTAATTTTTGTTTTACTGTTGCTAATGTATAGGAATAATATGATTTTTATAAGTTGACCTTGTATCTGATTAATACTATTAGTTGTATGTGTCTGTGTGTGTATAGATTCCTTATGATATTCTACATAGGAAATTATGCCATCTTCAAATATAGATAGTTAACATTTATCCTTTTCAGTTTTTTAACATTTTTTTCTTACTTTATTGCATTGGCCAGGACTCTACTACAATGTCTAATCTAAGTGATGGGAAGGAGCATCCTTATTCCTACTTTTAGGGAGAAAACATTAAGTATGTTAGCTGTACATTTTTTGTAGAGGTCTTTTTCAGATTAAGGAAGTTATATTCTATTTCCAGTTTGCTGAGCATCTTTATTATGAATAGATATTCTACTGTGACTGAGATTTGCACGTTCTATAAATCAGTATATGTGTAGCTTTTGCATTTAGACACAAGGTACTCATAGTTTGACTTTTAAAGCAAAATTTTTTTTAGAAATAACATTGAGTTTACAGGGTGCTACTGCCCTCATCTGTTTAGATATGGGTAAAGTGATAAGAATTATGTTATTATTACTATTATTATTATACATATCAAACAAGAAACGTCCTCCCCGAAGGGACTATATGTATTCCAACAGTTTTATTTCACCAAAGGAAATTATAATTACTTACTTTTTATAATATTCACAATTTACCAGCCAGTTTTTACCTGTAAGATCCCATTTGATCCTTCAAACCTTAGAGATATGTTAAACAGGTATTTTTACTACATTCATTTTACCGTGGCAGAAATAACAGTTTAGAGAGAGTAAATGAAACACCACCATAGATTTGAAACTTTAACTTGGGAGTTTCTGCTTCTGTGTACAACTCCTTACTATTCAAACATTCCAGTTGGTTGTAGGTAGTAAATACAAGATGGTTGCTACAGATAGGAACATGGAAACTCCTCATTGTTAGGATTTAGTGGAATTTTATTTCTTTAAAGAGAATTTAAAAGTTAAGTGACAAATTTTGAAACATAGAATTCTACCTAGTCTATAAACTCACCCCTTAATAAATATAAGCATCTGAAGGGCAGGGTCTGATTCTCAGCCTCTTGTACATGTCACTGCACATAGCTCAGTGCCAGACACTTAGGAGGCTACAATAAAAATGTATGGATTAGTCATCAGGAATACTACATGCAACTGCTTCTTCTGAGAGGAAGTATTGAGCTCAAATCCAACACAGATTTTTAAATCTGGTAATGTTTTTTTTTTTTTTATTACAGCAAAAGGAAACACCAAAAAAGAACTTTGTCCCTCAGGAGTCATGTTCTAACTCTAACGTGTCTTAGTAGCTATTCGCTACCAACGTCTAAAAAACAATAATGAATAATTATCATCTATTTATACTTTACTTAAAATCAAAGAACCAAATATGCTTTACACAGTGTATATACTACATATGGCTTTAAATTGCTGTGACACAGATGTTGCCTCATTAAAATCTACAATATACAGCAAAAGAGGAAGGATCTACATTTCAAATGTGGACTATGATACCGTAATAAACACTAAACAACATCACTCAATATTACAATGATCTGTTCATCTTTATTTCCTACTAGATTGAAAACTCCCTGCAGGTCATGACTGTGTTGCTCACAACAACTAAATTGTTGTCTAACGTGTGGTAGGAAGGAAGGAAGGTAGAAGGAATGAATGAAACAAGTGCCAAAACTGAAAGGTACCAGCTCATGTTCTGAATGAAAGTACTTGTGCTTTCTCAATTTAATGGCGGAAGATCTTGAACATAAGAACACATGCTGGGGAGAAGGCCATTTTTCTATTAGATGCTTTATTTATCCCTACATCTTTCAGACAGGCAGAGGGAATGTGTTCCAGGAAGGAGAGTGGGATGCTGGATGTCAAGTCTCCAGGGTTTAATTCCCAACTCTGAATCTCACTAGCTTCAAGGCCTTGGGCAAGTCACTTAACCTCTGTTCCAAACAGAAATAATACCACCTCCTCCCAGGAGCACACCAAGGCAAGTTTGATGGATGGCTAAGCTCTTAGAGTCTTTGATGAAATGTGCTGAATGGCTGCCAAGTATCACTACTGCTAATAATAATAATGTTTTTCTAACACAGTCCCACAGAGCAATATAAATTGGTAACAAGGGACAGATCATTCCAACAAAGCAAATTGTGACCAATTCCTTTTGAAAGAAGGATGATACGCTTAATTCCACAATGGTATCATTTTCTGTACTCTGTTCTCTCCTTACTTATGAGGAGAACAAGTTGTCATATGTCTACGTGAGATGTTTACACTTCTTTAGAAAGGCGAAATGAAGGGGGGAAATTGGAAGCAAGCACAGACACAGTCATATTATGGAAATATCATATTTCTTGGATAGGTTGATCATCTATATTTAAAAAAAGGTGATTAGTAAGGCAGAAATGTTGTCATTTGTTATTTCATCAGTTACATGGTTTTATTGCATCCCAAAAGAAAATTAAAGGAGACTCTAATCCATCAATTTAGTTTCAGAAGATCTATTTCTTGAAATAGAAATATTATTCTACACTACTTAGGAGTTTTTTTTTCTTTTTCCTTACAATGCCTAACATGATTTAAAACAAGATTTATTAGATATTTTTCCTGGTTATAAAACAATGCATGTTTACTCTAGAAAATTTGGACAAAGATATAAAACATAAATGAATAAAAATTGGGATGTTGTTATAGAGTAGTAATTTAAAATGTGTTCTCTGCTTAGACTGCCAGGGCTCAAGCCTGTGTCTGTCATTGTTAGTTTGATCAAACCTCTTAATTTCTGTGGGCTTCAGTTTCTTCATCTTCTAAGTAGGACAATAATGCCTATCTTTCTGGTTGTTGTGAGAATTAAATTAAACAGTGCATGTGAAGCACTTAGAAGAGTGCCTGGTACAGAGAACATTGTTCACTAAATTACTATTGTTATTATATAATTACTTATAATCTCTAAACTTAAAGACAATTTTTCTGAAGTTCTTTCCATGAATGTAAAATTTTATATTAAGTATATAGTTTATTTTGCAAAATTGAATTTTCTCCCCAAAGTCATATGTTGAAATCTAATTCCCAGTGTGATAATATTTGGAGATGGGCCTTTGGGAAGTGATTAGTCATGAGGGTGGAGATGTTATGAATGAAACTTGTGCCCTTATAAAAAAGACCTCGGAGAGCTCTCTCATCCTTCTGACATGCGAGGGCACAGGGAGAAGACAGCTTGTTTGTGAACAAGTAAAGAGTTCCTCATCAGACACTGAATCTGTTGGTGCCTTGATCTTGAATTTCCCAGCCTCCAGAGCTGTGAGAAATAAATGTTTGTTGTTTTAGTCACCCAATCTATGGTATTTTGTTATAGCAGCCCAAACAGACTGAAATAAGATCATACTGTACAAACTGTTTTTAATCTGCTTTTCATCACAGTATATTACAAAGATTTTCTTATGTCATTACATGTTTTTCTACATTTTTGGAACAATCATTCAGGACAACAAGTTTACATTGATGGGTTTGATTTATTTTGTTCCCAATTTTTGTTTTTTATAAAGAATACTGCAGTGACCAACATTTAATTCATCTGAACTTTGAGATAGATCTCTAGAAGTAGAATTTCTGAGAAGTAAAGTAGGGGCATACTTTTAAAGCTTTTGATGTTAAATAATCCTCCAGAAACTTTGAGACAGTAGTATATGTTATAGCAATTTAATTTGTTCTATTAACTCTTTATAAACGTATGTTATTTTTCCCTGCATGAGATAGGTCTAGGGTACTCTTTTATTGGAAATCAAGAGACAAAGGAATAAATGAAGAGAAAATAATATAGATGAAAAGAGTGTGGATGACTTTTGCATTTTTCTAAGATCAGTTTCTACTGAGGTAATCTATGGATGGGCATCTCAGATTTATAAACCTTGGTTAAAAACTGACAGGCATATACTCTGTCCTTCAAGTCTATTTGGAAGAGTTGCTTTCAAACCTCTTTTTCTTTTTTTTCTTATAAGACATGATATCAAGACCATTTTGAAATAGCTATATTCTGGAATTACTTATATTACATTCGTATAATTTACTTACATTAAAATATCAGTTAAGGGAAAGCAAAGATTTCCTTTGACATTTTTTCCCCCAAATTTACATTTTTTTAATAAAAACACATCATGTTTATTTAAACTGATAGAAGTAAGAGCTCCTGATATATGGAACCTGACATCTGTTTGTTTCTCTATTCACTAATTTATACTTGCCCAACAGTTGGCCTCTTCACTTTTTTAACCTTGATTTTTGTTCTCTGAACTTCTCTCCTAAAGGCACAATACAACTAGGGTTATATTCATTGAGTCTAGAAAGTAATCCATGAATGGGTTCAGTTTCACAGAAGGAGAAGAGAATAGAGGCTCAGTCATTTGAATCAAGACCTGCCCCTTGAGAATGTAAGTTAGTGCAGCCACTATGGAAAACAGTATGGAGGTCCCACAAAATACTAAAAATAGAGTTGCCATATGATCCAGCAATCCCACTCCTGGGCATATATCTGGACAAAACTATAATTCAAAAAGATACATGCATCCCTATGTTCATAGCAGCACTATTCACAATAGCCAAGACATGAAAACAACCTAAATGTCCATCTACAGATGAATGGATAAAGAAGATGTGATATATATATATATATATATATATATATATATATATATATATATATACATACATACAATGGAATACAACTCAGCCATAAAAAAGAACAAAATAATTCCATTTGCAGCAACATGGGTGGAATTGAGCTTATCAAACTAAGTCAGAAAGAGAAAGACAAATACCATATGATATCACTTACATGTGGAATCTAAAATATGACACAAATGAATTTATCTATGAAACAGAAACAGACTCACAGACATATAGAAAAGACTTGTGGTTGCTGAGGGGAAAAGGGAGTGGGGGAGGGATGCACTGGGAGTTTGGGATTAGCAGATGCAACCTTTTATATAGAGAAAGGATAAACAACAAGATCTGACTGTATTGCACAGGGAACTATATTTAATATCCTGTGATAAACCATAATGGAAAAGAATATAAAAAATGTATATGTATGTCTAACTGACTCACTTTGCTGTACAGCAGAGATTAACACAACATTGTAAATCAACTATACCTCCCCCCAAAAAAAGACCTGCCCCTTGATGTTAATGAATCTAGTACCTATGTTTCATAGAAACATCATGTACTGCCATGAATGGTAGACATCTAAATTCTACATATAAAGCTGTAATTTCTTTGAAGAATTCTAGTGATATTGAAAAATGATGTCACTGGTAAAATGTGCTCAAAATACAACTTTAATTATTTACACCAGGGTCTACATTATTTCTATATTATAACTGTCATAGCACGGTCCTGTCCTGGGCCTGCCAACAGGACCAGAATGATCACTGATTCCAACAGTGGGTGAGGTAGACCAGCATGGCAGCATCAGTCAACCACTTCACAGAAAAGTGAGAATGATGCAGGGTCTGGTTACAGTAGAAGGGGTAAAATGTACACAAAAGCTATTTTGCAAACTCTTGTGGAGGGAAAAGAGGGCTTCCTGGGGACTTGAGTGATTAGCACCTGCTAACTTTGTAAAAGTAGAAAATTGTTTTTGTTATTCTCTCCCTCTCTCACTCTCACTGCTCCCCCCTCGTTATTATTTAGCTTACATCTGATAACAGCAGGGAACCCAGAAGATTTATTTTAGATATTTTCATTTTGAACGTACATGTACCTGTGAGCAGACCCCAGTCTCTTTTAACAAGATCACCTTGTTTGTGACTTGTCTTATAATGAAGGCCCCAGGAAAAAGTAATCTGGTCTGGGCACATAAAGATGATTAAGAGAATTTGGATGCATTTTATTTATCCAAAATTTCACTTAAAGGAAATCTTCAAGCTAAAGTCATTTTTATTTATTCAAGAATAATTTTATGGCACAAATGAAATTACACATAGTGTTTTGACCTAAGTTTATAAATTGTAAGGTTCAATGTCAGATAATGGTATTGTTGGGAGTGACTCCTACTTGGTAGGGATGTTTATGTACCTTTTCAAACACTCTCCCATGAAGAAGATGAAAGAGGTGTCATGGGACAGGCTTTAACTTCCCATTAATCACAACCAACATCTAACAGTCCCCAAGGAGCCCAAGTAATTCACATGACAGCCTGAATGAAGAGAACTTTCTCCATAGAAAAAGAGAAACACCAGTCGTATGTGATCCTACCAGCCATGTGTAAGTGGAAGATATTTTGGAATCAGCGTGTGTACAACTCTTAACACAGATTTTATAATGGTTACAGCTGAGAAACAAACACTCTTAGATGAAAAGTACCTAAGACTAATTTGTTTTATCGAGAGATGACATAATAGAGGGAGAGTCTAAAGGGAAAGTTCAAAAAATGACAATAGTAATTGCATTAGGTAGTTGGGATTATTGATGTTTCTTAATTATTTCAAAAAAGCAGAGGTTCCCATTTGTGTTCTAAGAATTTTTAGAAAGTGTATTCCATCAACCTAATCAGGTTCAATCTCTGACCAGGACAGTGAACAGTTCAGTAGATAAGACACAAAAATTCATCCACCTTTAGAAATAGATATGGTTTATTAGAAAAAAGACACCGTGTAAAACTCTAAACTTACCGAAAACATCATATTTTATGCAATATCTTACAGTTTTCAAAGCACTTTCAAAAACATTTAAAATATGTTAACATATGAGTTGAACTCTTACTAAAATATTCTGGAAAAGCTATTTTGAAAAAGTCCCATGAATCTCTTTTATAACTTGAATTAAAAACACTTTAGTTTCTAAAGTAAGTCTTACAGGTGGGCAAGAAAAAATTAATCAGCGTTAGCCCTAGATGGTCAATGTGATTTATTGTCCAACCTAGAAACATTGCAGTGTAAAATAAATGGTTAACCTGCCTTTCACTACATTATTTACATTTAATTACTGGGACAGAATATTAGAGAAGTCTTTGGGATTTGGTGAACAATTCCCTATCCAGCCAGACTCCTGGTCTTT
Organism: Mesoplodon mirus; assembly: GCF_964341445.2. Classification (NCBI taxonomy): domain Eukaryota; kingdom Metazoa; phylum Chordata; class Mammalia; order Artiodactyla; family Ziphiidae; genus Mesoplodon; species Mesoplodon mirus. The sequence continues at coordinate 58,348,719 of NC_138992.1, forward strand.
TAATATTAAGACAATTATTTAAAATCCAAATCTGAAATGTTAGCTTGGCCTCATGTCCCCATGAGGGAACGTCTCATGTAGACTCATGCACGTAGTCTGTCCCACTCCCTCACTGACTTATGCCTTCTCATGGGATTTTCTGACCAGCAACTTAGAAGAAGAACAGGCAATTATTCCAGGTTCTCTTTTTGAAGCTGCCTGCCTATGGAAAGTCTATGTTCTGATCTCTATCCTCTGGGTGCTAAGCTTCTTGGTCAGAAGGCTCATACAGGGGTGTCTTATGGTGGCCCAGCTCACTGTGACCATATGGCTGGGTATAATTATGGAGTGAAGAATTGGGAAAATGTACACTGAGGCCGTATCCTCCAGCTTAGCTTTTATCAGTAAGAAATATTTTGATCTTCATCTGCTTCCTATGGCTACAAAGTGTTATTATCTGAGTGTTTCAAGAGACCAAAGGAGTGATACACAGTCTAATAACTTTGAAAGATGGATACAAGGACTGATATTTAGGTACCAAAATGAAATGTGGTGATCTTTGCTTCTGATGGTGCAGCTGGGAGACTTATTCATTTAGTGTTTTGTAGATCCAGGTCTTCTAGAATTGTATCCTGGTATTTTTGAGGCAGCATACCTGTGCCGTTTTTCCAGTGGGGCAACTGGTTATTAGCTGGGACAGACCCCAGCGAGCTGGCCATCAGGCTTTCACGTACCTGTCGTTGCTGCTGCCCACAAATTACACAGGGGCACCTTGGACTTGTATTGCAGATAAGACCCAGAAAAAGATTAGAAGATCATAGAAAAAGAGATTCTTTCTGTAATATATAATTGTGCGGGCTCTTTAGGCACAGGTTATATGGAAAGATTTTAGCTTTATTGTATTTTTTTTTTTTCCCAACAAGGCCTTCAAACTAGGGCTTTAGATTTCAGAGCAGTTAAGTTCTGCTTGAGCAACAGAGCTTCATACCAGGTATAGTTTATCCTGATCTGCATTTCCATTGTCAAGGGGTGAAGTGTGGAAGGCTCACAACCTGCATCACATGGTTTGTCTCAAAAAAGCTCTGCCCAACCCACGAGGTTTAGACTCAGAGGGATAGTGATTACATCAATGAATAGCCCCCAGTAGAGGAACTCTTATTAAGTAAGGGATAGACCATCTTTGCTTGAGGTAGAGAAGCCACCTAATGAAATTTATTCAAACCCAAAAGTCAAGAAGGCAAATAGAAAAGTCTGTGCTAGGAATACTCTGTCTTCAAGAACCGGGTTTGTTCTGGTAACAGAGAAGAATTGGATTGGATTTTGAAAACTATCAAAACATGATCTTTGGGAAAATGAAAGAGAAATAAAGAACGTTTGGTTAAGAGGAAGAGAGAGATTTTCTTAGGAGCAAGGTTAAGTTCTTACAGAAGAGGGTAGACCAAAATAAGCAGAAAAACAATACCTTGGAGGTCAGTCTGGGCAAATAAGAAAGGGGAGAGGTGATACACCCAGGTTTAGTGTCCTTATAGATAGGATTAGGTAAGAGTATTCTAGTTGTTACTTGATCAGAAACGGTGATTGGGGTTCAAAGTAAACAACCAGAAGAAAGGCAGCAAGATCTCCAGAAGCTCACTGGAATGATTTTCTCAGAAGGAGCCTGGATCCAGAAAACCAGGGAGAAGCATACCCTTAAACCCGCCAATGGTTCCTCCCTTAAGGCTTGAATCAAATGTCAACTAGCAACTTTATAAAAGTTAGATATAAGGCTTCCCTGGTGGCGCAGTGGTTGAGAGTCTGCCTGCCGATGCAGGGGACACGGGTTCGTGCCCCGGTCCGGGAAGATCCCACATGCCACGGAGCGGCTGGGCCCATGAACCATGGCCGCTGAGCCTGCATGTCCGGAGCCTGTGCTCCGCAATGGGAGAGGCCACAACAGTGAGAGGCCTGCGTACCGCAAAAAAAAAAAAAAAAAAAAAAAAGTTAGATATATATCAGAAGAAAGGACTAGAGAATCATGTTTAAGGTATTAGTAGGTGCACCAGTGATCACCTCTCTTTTGAGGTAAAATGTCTGGGAAATGTATGAATAAGAGAAGTTTCAGGGAAGATAACACATAATACCTCCTGCTATGTATCATGAACTAATCTCAGAAATTTACCTATGAGTTTATTTAATGTTTATAATAATCTCATAAGGGAGGGAACAAAAATGATCCCATTTTACATATAAGAAAACTGAGGCAAAGTAACTTAAAGGATTTGCCCAAGGATATATATATAGCTAAGAAATAAAATAGTGTAAATTGAAACTCATGTCATTTAGCTCCAGAATCTGGACTCTTGAGCACTATAATTTACTATGTCTTATATTGAAGTTCAGTGCTAGGTTCCATGGTCATCTGATGAGAGAATGCTTCCCGAGTAGGATTATTCGATGTGGGGATGGGGTGGAGGAAGTAGACACATTTGTTTGAAAAATATATACTTTTGGAAGACTCTCAGTTCATTGAATTCACACTTCTTAAAGGATAGGCATGCAGGTAGTTATGGAACCAGGCTAAACCGAGAGGAGAATGTTAGAAAAATAAATATCTGAAAGGAAGATTGGAAGATCCAGCAAACAGAGTGAGCTTTTTATGTGTCAGAGAAAGAAAGGGACAATGTAAGTTAATTGTAAAAACACAACTGAGTCTCCCTAAAGTGAGGATGAGGATAAAGAGAACACAAGAGACATGTTCCAGTGCTCCCAAAAAAAATGTTATGGCAGAAGAAAAAAATTTTTTTTTTTTTTGCGGTACGCGGGCCTCTCATTGGTGTGGCATCTCCCGTTGTGGAGCACAGGCTCCAGACGCGCAGGCTCAGCAGCCATGATCACGGGCCCAGCAGCTCCACGGCATGTGGGATCTTCCCGGACTGGGGCACAGACCCATGTCCCCTGCATCGGCAGGCGGACTCCCAACCACTGCGCCACCAGGGAAGCCCAAGAAAATATTTTTGTTGACATTAAAGTTCCTGAGTTATTCAAGACCTGATGAGAAAAAGAGCTCAGGAAAATTCAGGTTCTAGGGAAGGAAGCATGGCAAAAGTACTGGGCTTGACTGGGCCTTCAGGGGCACAGATGCTCAAAACTCCAACAGTTCAGCAATCTGCTGGAGGTGATTCTTCAGGTGAAGCAAAACTAATGAAATCTAGAAGGCAGAATTCATGGGCCTTAGTTCCATTATCAGTAAGAAATGCTAGCTCATAAAGATAGAATGGATAGGGCAGTGAAAATACTTTCTATGATATTTAATGATGGACATATGTCATTATGTTTTTGTCCAAACCCATAGAATGTATAACACCAAGAGTGAATCCTAAGGGGAACTGTGGACTTGGATGATTCTGATGTGTCAATGTAGGATCATTGTTGGTAAAAAAAAATGTACCATTCTAGTGAGTGATGTTGATAATGGGAGGCTTTGAATGTGTGAGGACAGGGCATATACGGGAAATCTCTGTACTTTCCTCTCAACTTTGTTGTATACCTAAAACTCTCTTAAAAATATCTTTAAAAAATAGAATGGAGACTGGGTAGTTAGACAGAAGTGGTGGTGTACTCAGCACTGGGGTGCTGAATGCAAAGAGGCCGAAAGGTAGTGCACAATAAGGTTTTAACTATGATCAGAAAGGAAAAATGATTCAAAGAAGACTTGGGAAATTTCTAAATTTTGCAACAAGGGAGTGATATTGCAAAAGCTGCTCTCTGAGACAGGAGACTTTGCATAGGTGCATCTGTTACGGACTCCAAGCTTGTACTGCTTGCCACGTGACAGGCCAATACAGTGAGAGACAAGGTGTTGGGGCAAGGAATAGTGACTTTATTCGGAAGGCCAGCAGACTGAGAAGATGGAGGACTAGTGTCCCAAAGAACCATCTTACCCAAGTTAGAATTCAGGCATCTTTTATACTAAAAGGGAGGGGGTATGGCTAGTTGTTGAAAACTTCTTGGTGCTGGAATCCTTTGTTCTTGCAGCTGTCCATGTAGGTCTGGTCACAACGCTCCTATAAACTTCCAACAAGACAAATGCTATTTGTGAGATCTTCCCAGACCGGGGCACGAATCTGTGTCCCCTGCATTGGCAGGCGGACTCTCAACTACAGCGCCACCAGGGAAGCCCTAAGTGTTACACCTTTAAAGGTCAGAGCCTTGAGAAATGTGCTCTCCTGTATATTTCAGGCTATAGGCAACATTCTTTTACAAAAGGTGCAGAGCCTGCATGACTAAGCACAGGCAACAGAACACAAAGTTTAGAACTAAAGGAACGGATCCAATATGGAGTCAAATTTGTTCTCTGTTACACATCACCCTACAATATAATAAATATCTGTATTCTGCTCAGAATAGGAGAGTTCTCACAACTGATTTCATGTTAAGAAGCCATAATGCCACATAGTACTGGAATTATTGGCAACTAAGTCACCAGGAGTTTCTCCTGGTAACTGTCACAAGGTCTAGATTTTTATCAAGTACTGGTTTCTAGGAAAAATGTTTTATTTGAATAAGGATTCAGAGGCCTGGAAATTTACTTGTGTTTCAAATTTTCATGGGTGTAGGACTAGTGCCAGGGTGATCTTTAGACCCTTAATTTTGGACAGTGAGAGGCATTCATGTGAAGTGGAGGACAAGCCATTACAGGTGGGGAGGCTCAGGACAACTGTGGTGGCTTCCCATGGCTTCTGGGGGTTCTTTTGAGAATTACCTAATTGGCTGAGGCTGGAATTATTTTTTGTGACTTCCCTGTGAGTCACACTTTGAGATTTCCTGACAGTGGCCTTCTGATCTTAGCTCCTTGGATTCTCTGGTGCAGAGAGTCCATCATGAGGTAGATTTATGGGAGCTTGATCCCAGTGAGGTCTGTAGTTATCTAATTCTGCATGCAATTGGGTGACATGTAACTCTAACACTTCTGATGTGAAGCATTAGGAAGACCACTGTGGCCATCCATCTAAGCCAGGTCTTCAGTAGAGTTTTATCAGTAACATGACTGATGTTTTGTTCTCCATGGTTAGTTTTAAACTTAGCAAAGAAAGTATTACCACAACATATCGTGATTCTCTTCAATGGGAAAACATGTTGCAAGCATCAAGCTTTTCTATAGTCTTACTAAGAATATCAGTTCAGTTCTCTGGGTGCTGACTAGATGCATTGTTCCTCAAATGCTTTTTGATTACAAGTCATAGTAAGAAATACATTTTACACTGTGACCCTGTACATGTGCAGAAAACAATTTTCATAAACTCATTTTTATTAAGTATACAGTCTATGATATTGTCTATTCTATTTCATGTTTTAAAATGATGGTCATGGCCCCTAAATAAATTTCCTGACCTAGTAATATACCATAAGCTACAGTTGAAAAATGCTTGTCTAGAGAATAATATGCTCATGGACTAGAAAAGAGCAGACTTTGAGAAAAAGTTCTAGATAAAGTTTATATATAGGGCTTCCCTGGTGGTGCAATGGTTGAGAGTCCACCTGCTGATGCAGGGAACACGGGTTCTTGCCACCTGCCAATGCAGGGGACACGGGTTCGTGCCCTGGTCCAGGAAGATCCCACATGCCACGGAGCGTCTGGGCCCATGAGCCATGGCTGCTGAGCCCGTGCGTCCGGAGCCTGTGCTCCGCAACGGGAGAGGCCACAACGGTGAGAGGCCCGTGTACCAAAAAAATAAATAAATAAAAATACAGGGCTTCCCTGGTGGTGCAGTGGTTGAGAGTCCGCCTGCTGATGCTGTAGGGGGCACGGGTTCGTGCCCCGGTCCAGGAAGATCCCACACACCACGGAGCAACTAAGCCTGAGCACCACAACTACTAAGTCTGCACTCTAGAGCCTGCCAGCCACAACTGCTGAGCCCACGCAGTGCAACTACTAAAGCTCCCATGCCTAGAGCCCGTGCTCCGCAACAAGAGAAGCCACCGCAGTGAGAGGTCCCGCGTACCACAAAAAAAAAAAAAAAAAAAAAAAAAGATTATATATAAAAGTAAATATCATTTTGATTTCCTCCAAACATTTGTAGTGATTTGCTTGGCCCTCCAAAAGAGCAAACATTCTATGAAACTCAGGTGTGAGTTTCCTTAGCAAGCTGATGACAATCCTGAACGTAGTGTTTTAGTCAACAGTTGGGCTCATGGAATAGCCAGAGCACTATAATGTGCAACTAGTTACATGGAAAATATTGTTTAATAGTTGCAGGTCAGCATCTTTCTTCAATTGGATATTATGCTTCTTGAGGACAGGGCCCATATCTTCTATTTTTCTTGTATCCTTCACCCACATTTAATATGCAGCAGAAATGGTCCCTGCCTTCAAGGACTATACAGTTTAGTTGAAGAGACATACTAAACTGTCATTATCAAGAACTTTTGTCCTGTAACCAAAAGCCAGTTATGTTTATAGACTCATAATTGAAATTCTGAGAGTAATGTGGAAGTAGTTGAAATCAAGGGCAATTAGTACTAATTTCTGGAATAGGTAAATTCTGAATTGATTTTTAAAAGATTGACAGATGATTGGGGAGGGGGGAAAGCTCTGTAGAGACTTTGCTTTCTGGGTGTCAACACAAGACCTGTTTAAGAAAAGCAATTTCACTGTGAAGGCCTCAGACAATCTTTCCTCTAAATGTGTGCTTTGAACCACATATAATTCAGTGCCAGAGAGAACCAGAGCTGACACTTATCTGACTGGTACAGCATCACTAATCTTTACAGATCAGGGAGAAAATAAAGATTGGTTTGTACTTTGCAAGGCTGATCTAGAGAGAGCAGTGGCATGGGGTGGCCTTTAACAAATTACCTAAGTAATTGGTTACTTTGGAGTATAGAAGAGGAACCAAAAACCCCAAAGCATGATGCCCCCAACTAGCCAGATCCTAAGAATCATAAGTGACGATGGATGAGAGTTCATATTCTAAGGTCTCTTCCCAGAAATAGGTGACCTATTGGTCTAGAGTAGGCCCCAAGTTTGGGTATTCCTGCTCAAAGAGTAAACAAAACTAAAAAGCATATTCCAATAATTGTCATTCAAAAAACAGCTACTTCAAAAATTTTTTTTCTTTTTTAATTTTTATTTTATATTGAAGTAGAGTTGATTTACAATGTTGTGTTTGTTTTAGGTGTACAGCAGAGTGATTCACTTATACATATATATGTATCTATTCTTTTTCAAGTTCTCTTCCCATTTAGGTTATTACAGAATATTAAGCAGAGTTCCCTGTGCTATATAGTGGGTCCTTGCTGGTTATCTATTTTAAACATAGTAGTGTGTACATATAAATCCCCTAAGCACTTGTGGTGTATTGGACTTTGCTTCTATGTTATGTAATTTAACCCTGACAAAAACTCTATGAAAGAATGATGACCTCCATTTCATAGATCTTCCAGATCTACTCAGTTCATAGATCTGGAAGATTCCAGATCTGAGCCAGTTCATTTCCTGTGCCCCTGATCACCAAGTCTACTACCTCCAAAGAGGTGACATTTTACATAATTTAGCCTCATATTTAGGATCTTGGGCTCTGAGTCTAACAGGCCTGATACACAATCCCACTTTGACAATTAACGAGCTATATGGTCTTTGTTGGCCATATTAAGGTGTTGGATCACAGTAAACAGCCATTTTCACATCTGTAAAATAGGGAAATTAGCAGAAGGCACTGCTACTAGAGTTGTGAAGGGCAATTGCTAAATATATTAGAAAAGGAAAGGTGACTCCACAGGGAGTATGATGCCTTAGTTGGTCTTCAGTAAATGTGAATTTCAGTGTATGTGGAAATGATATTATGTGTTGCTGTTGTTTTTTTCATCTTTTCTGAAACAAGAAAGATTTTTTCCAAAGTTTCTCTTCCCTTAGGTGCACTCCCCCCATTTTTCTCTGATGAGAGAGTGCCATTTTCTTTTGAGAATAGAAGATATTCATCCAAGAAAACAAATGTTGCCTCAGTCCTGCTTTTCAGAACATTAAGAAAGCGTACTAAATTACCCCTCCTCTTACCGTATGCCAGAAGGTTTTTTTCTTACCCTCCCAAATAAAAGTAATGTGTCTTAAGTCCTAACAGATTCACAGGCTTAACTCCTATGACTAATATTAGGCAGGCTCACCCAGGATTTATTAGGGATCAATGTGACCAATGAGTTTGGCAGCTGGTACTTGTCCTCCTTTCTTCCAATGCTGTAAAAATAACATTGTTGCCATTATTACCTCATTTCAGTGTCTCCAAATATGTTCATCAGTCTGACCACTGTTGAATGTTTTTGTAAAAAAATATATATATATATATATATATTCTTTCTGCTTCTCAGAAGGCAAGCTGACATCTAAGTGCTGGCAAGTGACCAAAACACAAATCTTTGTCTCCTTGCTCACCTCCCACCACTCAGCTGATTGAACAAGTAATAGTCAAAATATTGGGGGAGAGCCGTGTTGCCCCCAGGAACATTGAGTTTCTCCTACTGATTAATTCTTACTGTTCCAAATGAGCAATGCAATATTGTCCCAAGTGCTAAAACCGCCAGTAATGGTCTTACTTTTGTCTTAAAGGCACCATGTCTGAAGCTTAATGGCAGGGCTAATCCTGATTTATTCCTCCAAATGCCAAATCTGGAAGGAAAGGTCAAAATGGTCAGTGGGTTCCCCTAATGGTGAGCTCTAAAACAAAACAAGAGGTAACACGGCCAGAAGAAGCAAATGTAGAATGGCTTAATCTTGTCCTCATTGACTCAGACAGTCCTCTTACAGCTCATCTGTCACCCAGGATCATGGTGAGCCTTCATGGGTGGCTGCTGTCTTAGTCCCTGAAATCGTTGGTTCATTCCTTCCCATTGGAGCCAAGTGTCTCTAAAAAAAAAAAAAAAAAAAAAAAAAAATTGCACTGCTCATGTTCTTAAGACCTCAAGATTACCTCCCCCTTAAAACCATACCAACCAGGAGGGGCTTCTCTTGTCTCAATTCCCTCCTTTCACAAAAGTTTTCTCTCTCGTTAATCTTTTACATTCAAAACATTTTTGGCACACTAGACCTGCATTTAATTAGTACAGACACTTGGAAGACCTAGTGTCCTGGCCTTACAAGGAAAGGAAGGAAGTAAGAAATGTTTCAGGTCCAAAGATCTGGCACTCTGAAACCTAGCAGCTTATCCCCATCATCTCTCAGCTATTGAGGTTAGAGGGTTTATAAACTATGTGGAAGCAACCTCTATGAGGATTAGTGCTCTATTTTATGTGAACAGGAGAGTTATCAGTCTCTGACACCATGAAACAAAGCTGATCCAGCTTTCAGTGTTTGAGCAGTTAAAGAGGACCTTTCAATCCCAGCATGATGCATAATCTAGTTTACTCTTGTCATTTTGTGTCCATCAGCCTGCTGACCTTGATGCCCGCCAGCAGCTTCAGTGCTGGATGTTCTCTTTTGTCATTTCATGCTTCCCCTATACACCCAATCTGCTCACAACGTCACAGATGTCACCAGGGTAAGAAATGGACCCTGTGCCTTCTCCCAGGACAGCAGAGAGCAGTTGATACCAATTGTTTCTGCACAACCTTCTTATTCTCACAGATGTGTAAAGTGGCACCAACATAAGCCACAGTTTCCTCTGAAATGAATTGCACCATTGTGATTAACAGTCACATTTCAAATTTGCAATATTCCAGAATGTCTTAGTGATTCAATAACATATAAAATGACCCTGCCCTCTTTCCACCTCATTGTTTAGATGAGATCATCTCCATTTCTCTCCTGTACTTTAATGTGAGGAAGACAAAAAACCACAGATACTACTTTGTTCTCCAAGGGATAAAAAAAAGAAGGTTCCAAAGACGGTACTTCCAACATTAAAGACCACATAGGTATTAGTTAAAGTTTTCTGTAAGTATAATATATTTTAGAAATCCACTTAGGCTACATTATTTTCTGCCTCCCAAGACTTACAGCTATTAGCTGTCTGTAATTTAGTTGTTCTCCTGCTGTTAATAACCTAGAAACACTTGCACCATTAGAACCAGATACATAGATAATTTCTATTACTCCTCCATTTAAACTTGCTTGCATTGAATCATTATTTGCAAATATTTTATTGCATTTAACATTTACTCTTTTCTTTTTCTGGAGGAAGTGATCTTCCATTTTCCTTAGCCACCTCTTCTATGGCTAATGTGTGGCAATCCATGTACAAGATTCCGCACTAGAGACTTCTTGTTCAAGGTCTACTGTGTGGACATACATTTTTAATTCCCTCTCTTCTTCAATTTCTTTCTCTTACTGCCTTTTAGAATCCTGCGTACCTTTCCAGGTATTCCATGAGAAATGAACTGTAAAGATATAGAAAATAGGGCTTCCCTGGTGGTGCAGTGGTTGGGAGTCTGCCTGCCAATGCAGGGGACATGGGTTCGAGCCCTGGTCTGGGAGGATCCCACATGCCGCGGAGCGGCTAGCCCCGTGAGCCACAATTGCTGAGCCTGCGCGTCTGGAGCCTGTGCTCCGCAACAGGAGAGGCCGCGATGATGAGAGGCCCGCGCACCGTGATGAGGAGTGGCCCCCACTTGCCGCAACTAGAGGAAGCCCTCACACAGAAATGAAGACCCAACACAGCCATAAATAAATAAATAAATTTAAAAAAAAAAGATATAGAAAATAAAAACACTTTTCAGCAAATTCATCTAAGCAGCTTGACTGTAATTTTCATACATTCATATGGCCCCATCCTCACCTCTTGACCAAATCCCATGCGTTTTCCTTGTCTTCCCAACAGACAAGAGGTCCTTTATTCATATAATATATCCTGGTGTTCCTTGACCTGACTTCCGGGTGATCGGGATACAACAGGAAGTTGTGATGCTGCCCAAGAAGGATCAGAATGAAAACCATGCTCTGGGTGTGCGTGTGTGTGTGTGTGTGTGCACGTGCACAAGAGCACACACATGCACGCATTGTCAGTAGTCAGGGAATGAATACCCAGACCAGGGAGGCCGTCCCTGGAAAGAAAGTTCACACTAAAAATGCATCTGGAGGCTTGGTATGTGGGAATCTTGAGGCAGAGGGAAAAGAAGAGAATAAGCAGGACTTACTGGTCTCTCTGCCTCCAGTCTTTGTCCTCCTTCAGTTCTCCTCCACACTGTAGCTGCCAGAAAATAGAAATCTGATCATGATAATCCCTTACTTAAAAGTCTTTAATAGCTCTCTGCTAACCGGCAAGATAAAGACCAGACTCCTTAGCATGATATATAAAGCCCTTCATTATCTGGTTCCGGTCTTCATGGTCAGCGTTATCTCTCTCCACTCCCCACCAAGTGAGAGCTTGTCTATGTTCCCAGAGCCTGCTATGAAAACCAGGGTCTTTCCTTTATTTAGGGCCATGGAGAATTTGGTGACCCCCAAGAGGCATTGGGAACTTTGCCCCTCTAAGTATTTCATTTCTTTAAGCAAGGGCTTAAATATGAGCTCAGCACCTTGCTTATCGAAAAAAAAAATCACATGATAGAATTATGTTCATGTAGGATGCTGTTTAAAAATACATCCATTCAATTTAACTTGCTAAGACTGCTGGGTCCCATTAAGTACTCCTTAAAAGTCTAAAACGCACTTGGATTTAGTAGCGTATCATGTATTATTAGTTTATTGTGCTCTGCTCAGTTCCCATTAGAGTAAATCACCTAAATATTGTACTTCTTCAAACCTTAGCGTGTGAGTGTGTTTGAATATATGCTTGGAAAATTCCCCTCAGCAACTCATCTAGACTCTCATGTAAATTAGAAAATGTGGTGAAAGACTGCAGTTATTTTTGAGGTATTCTGGTGAAATGACTATATCCTGCCCTGCCATTAAGCAGCTGCATGACCTGGCCTCACACTTCAGTTCTGCCCATCTTGAACTCATGCTCTGGTTATGGGCTGCTGACCAAGTCCCTAAACTTCTCGGGGGACGTGGCTACCCTATGGCTGATTTATCCACTATGTAGCATTGCCCGGTCCATTGCAATCTCTCTTTCTTGTCAATTTCTTTACTAGTAAGGCTATCACCGGATGCTTCTAATCCCCAAATTCAATGACAAAATTCAGTCCTTATCCTGTTGGATTTCTTTATGCAACTTAAGATGGTTGATCCCACTCTTCTTGAAACTCTCCTTACCTTGGCTTCTTCTCCTTACACAATTGGCAGTACCTTCTCTTGCATCTTCATGAGACCCGTTCTTCTCCCCACACTTTACATGCTGGTAGTTCCCAGGGTTGAGTTCCAAGGCCACTGCTCATCTCATGTTCACAGTTTGTGATCCACCTATTCCTGTGCTTTCATCCTTTATCCAAACTTTTATGATTCCTAAATCTTCATCTTAAGCTTGGATCTGGCTCTAGACCTTTATCCAAACTCCTGCTGGTGGACTCTGCTTGGATTTCCCACTGGCAACTGAGCCTTAAAAAGTCTGGAATAAACTACTCCATCGTCCTCTTCAAATAGGCTTTTCCCAATAATCTCTATCTAAATGGATAGTACCAGTTACCCAAAGTTGAAATCTGGAAGCTGTTTGTCACTTCTTCATCCTGGTGTCCATATTTATATTCTTGCCAATTCTGCCTCTAACAGTTCCTTTACATCTATTATATCACCTAGGTTTTGGTGAGTATTCTCCTATTTGATAACCTCGTAATTGGTATTCCTGCTTTCAGCCTTGTCCCTTTCAAGTTTAGGCCACAATCCCCGGAGTTCAAATCTACTTAGAATGTCTCAGTGCCTCTGTCTCTCCTATAGGATAAAACCCAAGAGTCTTAACATCTCCTATGGGGCCTTTCCTGATCTAGGCCATGACTGTTCCTTCAAGTTCTTATCATTTACATGCTTTCTTTTATATCACATTCAAGAAAACCGAAATCCACCTGGCCCAGATGATGATGTTTCTCCCCTCCGTACTTTTGCTAACCCTTTCCTTTCAATCTTCTTTGTCTGGCTATGGCAGGGAGTAATGTTCACCAAATGTTCAATATTCTCCTTTGCCCTTGCACATGAGTCGGGATATGGGACTAGTTCTGATCAATAATCTGGAGTGGAAGTGAGGTGCATTATTTACCAGGCAAGGCAGATAAGACTCAGGGCACCTTCTCCATCTCTTTCTTCCAGCCATGTGAGAGAACTCAGAGATGTGGTGTTGAAAGTTGGAAGCAGCTGTGATCCCTGAGTCACTGTGGGAAGAAAGGCACTGTGAAAAGTTGTCTAATCTACCTTGACTTGTGGTGTAATTAAGAATTAAGCCTTTGTGGGTTTCCCTGGTGGCACAGTGGTTAAGAATCTGCCTGCCAATGCAGGGGACACAGGTTCAAGTCCTGGTCCCAGAAGATCCCACATGCCGCAGAGCAACTACGCCCGTGTGCCACAACTATAGATCCTGCGCTCTAGAGCTTGGGAGCCACAACTACTGAGCCCGCATGCCTGGAGCCAGTGCTCCTCAAAGAGAAGCCACCACAATGAGAAGCCTGTGCACCACAGCTAAGAGTAGCCCCCGCTCACCACAACTAGAGAAAACCCACGCACAGCAACAAAGACTCAATGCAGCCAAAAATAAATAAAATAAAATAAATTAATAAAAAAAAGAATTAAACCTTTGCTGCATTAAGCCATGAGATTTTTGTGTTTAGTGGTATTGTTATATTGCTTAACCAAGGGAGACTGACAGATTTTGCCTTCAAGATTACATTCAGGAATAACTAATTCAGTAAAACTTTCCCTATCTCTACCTAGACTGGGTTACCTGTATCTTCCCTGTGATTCCCAAATTGTGATTTTAATTCTGTGTTGGGACTTGCTTGGCAGGAAAATATATCTGATGATATGTCTACACTTTCTTCCTTAACAATTGATTGTGCTTACTTTCAGGGCCAGGCTATGTCTGTTCTGTTATCTAGGTTTGTTTTACAGACTAATTAGTTAATGTATGAATAAAATCTTGAACTGTACCTGTACAGAGTAAGTGTTCAATAAATGATAAATAAATAAAATCACATTGTTGATGTTATTATTAGTATTTCCTTAGCATCTATTATGATATCTGGCACATAGTAAGGGCTCAATACAAGTAAGAATGAAACAGCCTTATGATGTAATTCTTGCCTATATCAAATTGGACTAATGCTTTCTTTACTTCACTGGGTTATTGTAAAAAACAGGGTTAACTGTTTTTCATTAAACACAATGTCATGTAAGTCATTTTTATTCTAATTTATGGAGATAGAAGGGGCATTTCACTTATTCTCCCTCATTTAGCTCTTTTCTTTAAGGAAGGATTGGTCTTCATCTTTAGCCATGACTGTTCTTAATATATTAAGTTTAAGTTTTGGGGGTTTTATACAAAAGAAATATAATACTGAAATAACGATCACTGATGTTCAAATGTGAACATTTCTTCAACTTTTAATTTGTAAATAAAATTTAAATAATTTTAAAATAAATTATTTAAAATAATATATAATATAAATATAACTACTTATAAACTGTGTACACATATGCATCACAAAACCTGGTATTAAGGTAAAACATGGTAATCTGTTGTACTAGTTTCCTGTTACTGCTGTAACAAATTACCACAAACTTAGTGACTTAGTATACATTTATTCTCTTATACTTCTGGAGGTCGGAAGCCTATCATAGGTCTCAACAGGGCTCGAATCAAAGTCTGGCAGGACTGCATTCCTTTCTGGAGGATCTAGGGAAGAATCCTTCTCCTTTCCTTTTTCAGCTTCTAGAGACCACTCGCATTTCTTGGTTCACAGCCCCTCCCTCACACAGCTCCATTCTCCTTTATTTTAATATAGTTTTATTTTTTATTAGTACTTATTAAAGTAAATTTTTTTTGTCACATAATATAGATGTTCAACATAAGAAATACGAGAATGGGAAATACATTAAATTCTATTATCCAGAGACAACCATGATTTACATTTTTTTGATTATATTTTTTGATTATTTCTATACACATATTTACTTTAAAAGTTGAAAGTAAAATACAAATATGTACTTTAAAAATATTTACTTAAAAAATGATGCTGACATATTTTGTAGGCTTGTACATGCATGCACCATCCTCTCGCAAAATATTTCAAATGCATTATCTCAATCTTCACAATTATCATTTTAGAGAGAAGTTATCTGAAACTCAGATAAATATATTTGTTCTATCACAGCCTCTACTACCAGCTGGTCCTCCTGCCTTCCTCTCAGAAGGATCCTTGTGATGACATTGGACCCACTCAGATAATCCAGGCTAATATCCCCATCTGAAAATCCTTAATTCAATTGCATTTGCAAAGTCCCTTTTACCACATAAGGCAACATATTCACAGGTTCCAGGGATTAGAATGTGCACATTCCTACTACACAGTTTAGCCCATCACACACTTTAAATTTTTCGCATTTTATAGTATTAATTATAAATGTAAAGTGTAAAGGAGAACAGTTATTTGTACACGTAAGTATTAAGTGTAAATGTAAATTTTAAAACAAAACTGGAAGAAAATAGAGGCAACTATGGTTTTAATTTGTTTTTCTTTTTTTTTAATTTTTATTGGAGTACAGTTGATTTACAATGTTGTGTTAATTTCAGGTGTGCAGCAAAGTGAATCAGTTATACATATACATATATCCACTCTCTTTTAGATTATTTTCCCATATAGGTCATTAGAGAGTACTGAGCAGAGTTCCCTGTGCTGTACAGTAGGCCCTTATTAGTTATCTATCTTATATATAGTAGTGTCAATAAAGAGTTGTTTCATATATTTTAAATGACTTCCAGTGACCTTAAGGAAGTTGTTGTTTTTAAAGTGACTTAGCCAAGCGCCACATATGTACATACACGTAATACTGGAGCTTGCTTATTCACTTCCCTCATCCAAAAATAAGATTATATTTTCCTGATAATGACACCTTCAGTTACTCCTCTCTCCCTTAGACTGTAGGTTCTGTGAAAAATGACCTGTGTCATATTCTCTCTGTCTATCCTATACCTGTTCAGTGTGGAGGTCCAACAAGTTGTTTTGTGGCTGACGCTGATGCTTCATCTAACAACTATCACATTCTTTATCACTAGCAGACTCCCAATTTTCTTCACTTTTCCTTTTGTCAGGTATTTAAGGAAGGAGCGCCTTTCTATCCCCAGGGGGTAAATTTTAACTAGTCTAAGACAATCATGGTAATATCACTACTCATCCCATTGACAATTAATTTAGGAATGATCACGTGATACTTCCAAGCATGGGAACTCTGCCAGGTACTTTCTAGTAAAGGTTTTCCTTCCTGACAAAGAGATGTGCGAGGAGGGGCCTTTATTTTTCTGAGTCTTGATGTGATTGTGTGAGAACATGGGCCCTGGTGTGACGGCAGCTACTTGAAACTATGCAGTCATGAGGCAAGGGCTCACCCAGGAAGAAAAAAAGGCAACCTGCTGATGATGGCATAGCAAGAAGACAGAAAAAACAGAGGCTCTCAATGTAATTACAGTTACTGAATTAACCAACCAGAAATTTCCCTACCTTTGGACTTCTTGTTATATGAAACTATAAACTCTATCTTTTAAGCCACTTTAATGTGCCTATTTTGTTTTCTGCACCTTAAAGCATTCTAACTGATACATTTGTTTAATGAAAGAATAAATGGATAGATGAATGTGGTATTATTTCTTATCATGCTATACAATTCCGTATTTCACTTTCCTCTTCTGTAAATGAGGTTGAGAATGTTTTATCTTATAATCCTACCATTTTCGTTGTTGCTAAATCTTATCAATCAATCTCTCTTTAATCAACAAATACAGAATATTAGCTCTCCAGCCATTAAACCACGACGAAAAGCTGTACTTAGATAACTGATATTTCAGAAGCTTTTATAAGTGATGTGCTTTCCAACCTCTCCAAATTCCATCCTTGGATCAAGGTAGAAAATCAGAAAATTATATATATGACATCTCATCAGGTTAGCAACCAAAAAACTTCCCTTCATTAAGATTCATTTTAGCATTATGCCTCTGTTCTTTAAATAAAGGTAAATATTTTGTTAAGCGCAATAGCAAATTGCATATTTGTTGATAAATTGAATTACACAGTGATTATTGAATCCAATGTTAGATTCCCCCCTGAGATATTTCTTTCAATACAGAGTGCTACAAAAACTATGTTTCACCTAAGGACATGTTCTTTCTTATAAACAAAGAGAAGAAAAATTTAGAGACAAATTTGAAGCAGAAACACAGCAATTATTTTGGTTTTATGGTTGGCAGACTTGTACCCTCTTTTCCAATTCTTTTTTGGTTTTTCTCCATGTCATTATTTTTCATTATAAAATATCTAAGTAAACAATTAGTGGAAAAGGCAATATGCGGTACACACTTAAATTAAAATTTTAATACTTAATACATTAGAGTTCTATTAATGTGTTATTTTATGTGGCTTCATGGCTAAAGCAAACATGAGACAAAATGTATGTAGTTAGTAACAGCTGAAGCAGAAATCTACCTTTTTAAAGCTCCCCAAAACTTTTCTTTAGTTTAGACTTTCAAAAAATGCCACATTTTGATTGCAAAAGTAACATTTATTCAACAGATTTTAAACAGCAAAAATATAATACCAAGACATTTAAAAGAATAATCACATATACTTACCAGGCAATTATTTGTATCACTTTGTGTCTATCTTCCTAATTTATACATATGTAACATATATATGTATATATACATGTTTTTTAATAAAGTTGTGTGAACTTGCATAAATTGATTTTTATGTTTTACACCACCTAATTTTTTTCTCATTTTAAACATACTTGGATGATGTGATTTTAATGACTAAATACTTTTTTTTTGTAATTTTTAACCAGTTCCTTATTATTGTACTGAATTTTTAAAATTTTTAAAAATGCATTTAGAAGATTATATTTAAAAAAATACCATGTATTGCTAACCTTTAAGAAGCAGAGCAAGTAATAATCTTCAGAAGTGAAAAGACGTAAGTCTTAACTGGGTCATCTAGAAATAAAACTGAAAGAATTAATACCTGCTAAGGCAGTGACATTGTAACAACTAACTTCCTTGTATGAGCTGATTAAATCTTATTGTAAAATATTCTTTTCTCAGAGGGAACGAGTACAGAGATGTAAATAAATATCTTTCCATCAATGTAAGACCACCATAGCATTTTATCTCATCAAAATGAATGAAGGCTCTATTTAAAATACATTCTCATACTTTCTAACCAGACTTAAGTAAAGATGAGATGAGGATCAAATAAACCTTATTCAAAGTGCTCTTCAATGTAAGGAATCTCCTACTGGGAGCGAATCTCCAAACCAGGCATATTTGATAAATCTGGAAGGTACATTCACCATTAGAGGCAGGTACAGAGGCGTTCTTGCCTAAACTATAGTTATATAGCTGGTGCTCAGTGGGTAGAGTAAATATTTGGTTTTATGCCCCATTACTCCTACATAGTAATGTCTCTACATCTTTACTGCATCTGATAACCTTTCCAGAAGAAGTTTTGAATATGTGCTTTGGGTGAGACAGGAACTCTGAAAGTAATCTCCAGAAATCCTGGTCTTTGCTGCATGTGTATGTGGGTACTGGCAGGCGTGGAAGGGTGGGAACCAGAAGCAACAACAGATGAAATGCAGGGAGAATTTTATTAGAACCCCACCTTCTCAAAGTCTGACAATGTATTTCCTTTGGGGGAAAAAAAGGGAAGAAAACATATCCTATTGGGAACATATCACAAATCACTGCCCAACTCTGCCCCATGTAAACCCCTGCTTTAATCAATCCTCACATTGCCAGATTCGAGAACAACAAAATCAGATGTAAAAGTCTTTATTCTCAGAATTCAAGTCTAAGTAGAGCAAATATTATGTTCAGACCAAGTAGCCTCTTACTTTGAATCTGGAATACTAATAGTAATGTGTTTTAGAAATTATTTATATAACATCTAAGAACTCAGAGGCTCTCATGCAATTGCACTGTTTGCCTTTATGTTTTTTAGATAAAGTGGTGGCAGATATTCCAATACAAAGAATACAGATGGAGAAGCAGAAAGAGAAGAAAGAGTTTATAATTTGAGAGCCTAATGTCATTGAATTTCAGAACTAGGATTTAAAGTTACAACTCTTGGGCTTTCCGGGTGGAGCAGTGGTTGAGAGTCTGCCTGCCGATGCAGGGGACACAGGTTCATGCCCTGGTCTGGGAAGATCGCACATGCCGTGGACCGGCTGGGCCCGTGAGCCGTGGCCGCTGAGCCTGCACCTCTGGAACCTGTGCTCCACAACAGGAGAGGCCACAACAGTGAGAGGCCCGCGATCCGCAAAGAAAAAAAAAAAAAAAAAAGAAAAGGTACAACTCTAACTCTTCACATTTTATTCAGAACTCCTTCTTAAGCTAAATTTTAAGAAACTTCTGCTTCACAAAATATAATCCTTTAGTTGTTCCAAACTAATGTTGAGGTTTTGATGGGCCCCAAAATGACACCCCTCTGTCTGTCCAGCTCCTGAATCCAGAGTCACTGTGTCTGGTTGGACAGATTGGGAACTTCAAACTCCATGAGAAGTTATTCACACTCATGCAGACTAAAACACTTACTATCTCCAGACAGGCATGCCCAAAAGAGAAGGAAAGAAAGAAGGACAAGGGTAGGCATGCCTCAATGTTCCAGGTCTACCATCCAGAGCAGTTGCTTTCTCCTTCAGAAGGAGTAAATGAGGTCATGGAGAGAAGCCCAGAATATTACATTTATGATGACTCATCACAGAGAAAAACAAAGTCAAGGGCAAAATAGGATATTCCCAGCCCCCTGTGAAAATTATTTTTCATAAAAAAGTTTGAAGACTACTATATTCAATAAATCATGTAAGGGTGTTTAAGGCAACAATGAAAATATCAACTGATGCAAATGAATTCTATATTCTGTCAATAATCAATGAACTGAGTCAAAGAAGCGACCAGAACTTTTCCTGTACCCACTTTTGTAAACAAAATGGAGGAAGTTCTTTATATTATTGTTAGTAGTTATGTCTAACAAAAATAGAGACTACAAGAGGAATGATATATAGAAAAAAACCCTCCCTTTTTATGTTGAGAATTACAAAATTTATCAGGAAACACTGGTCTGACTTTGATGCTCAGACATAACAATCTATCAGCCTACAGGCTTAGTGTGTTTCCTCTTCCTTACTATTTACATTTAAAAATCTTATCCATATAAGCAGTTTCTACATATCTGTAACAGCATTAAAGGGAAAGAGCTGAAAAGATTTGTACCAAATATAGAAAGTGTATTTGTTATGATCTGATGTGAAAATTATACTGTGTGTAAGGAGGAAACTTCCTCTGGGGGGTGGGCTCCTGACAGGAATTTCAAAGGCCATGACAGTCCCTCTCAGAATATCATGAGGCTGCCTCCCAAGAAGATCTAGGAATGGTTTCAATGTGGAACCTCAAAGGCCAAAAGGACAGACATTCTGAACTGCAGCCATTAATGTGAAATGGAGCAGATTTTCAACATGGGCAATTCTAGAGAGAACGTTCCAGGGTGAGAAGAACCGAGATTTATTTATTTATTTGGGTTAAATTTGTTTTCTTCTTTTAGGCAGTCTGAAATAATTTTTATAAAGAAGATAAAAAAAGAGTTAATTAGCCCATCACTTTTGACTAGTCCAAAGGGATTCAGCTTTAGTGATGAAGTAGATCAGAGATACATTTTTAGCATAAGCTTCAAATTCCTCAAGTCCATGCAGTCAGTTGCTCGCTCTTCCAGGCTAAGCACGGAGACTCTCACCCTGTGTATTGTTGCTCCTCAGGCCAACGACTGCCCCTCCACCTTACCTGAAGCACTGGGCAAAGGACTGACCTTTGTCTGTAACATTGCTTTCATTCACTTGTTCATTCACTTGACTCTGGGAGTCAGACATACTTGGGTTCAATTTCTGACTCTTGTTACTTAATAACTGTGGGACCAAGAAACTATGTTTCTTGCCTTCTCTGGGCCCAATGAGTGTCCAATGCACAGGGCTGTTGTGAGGATTCTAGGAGAAATTTCATGTAAAGCATGAAATCTTTACTTAGAACACAATGAGCATCAACTTAGAGATATTATTATGTACTTAAATATGAACCACACTACTAAGCCTTGTTGATCCACACTGAAGGTTACTAAGAAGTTGTCCATCTTTCAAGACGAGCAGATCGGCAAGTGCCTAATCATAACATTATGGAAGAAGTTTAAGATCACAGCTAGATCATTAGCCCTGAGATCATCAGTCTGTCTGGTTCATTGCTTCATTCCCAGAATTTTGAGCAGTGACTGGATATCATTATGCAGAAGATACTCAATAAGCACTTTTTTTTAAACAAATGCATGAATGAATTAATGCCTGATTTATTGGACAAATGAATTATAGACAAATGTACATACTACCATCTATACACCAATAACGGATCAATTCATTCTTCAGGGCCAGTGAGGGTAAGGTATTGAATTTTGTTTGGGAAAAAGGGATTAAAAAGGGAAAGCCTCTTGTTCATTGGTTAAAAGGATAGTCTGGGGAGGAAAAGATTTCTAAGGTAGGCCTTTAAGCTGGAGCAAAAAATTTCCAGGTTGTGCCAGTAGGGTAGGATATTTGAATTCGAAGATGTTACAGGATCAAAAGTTCAAAGGTAAAAGCTTTAAAGGGCTAGATGGAACATAGGCATACGGGGCAAAGATGAGGAAAGAGAAGAGGCAGCAGAGGCAGATTTGAAACATACTATGATGTGTGGCTGTGGATTCTAAGGCATTTGGACTTCATCCTGTAAACAATGGGGCACTACTGAAAGTTTCTAAGGAAGGGGGACACATCTTAGGTGCTTTTGTGTCTAAAAGTTTCTGACTTCCACCATGGAGGTTTTTCCCCACACATTCCACATCATAAATGAAAAGGCTGTCATTTATCCTGTCTGTATAAGTCCTGCTCCAGGCATTTGTACATGAGGCAATTTTCCATTTTAATCTTGTAACATCTAATGCCATCAGCTTTGAAGTAAGCATGCTTTCTTTCAAGTTGCTTGGTATGCTTAATTCTGTGGTTACCTGATAAAGTATCCAATGTTGTAAAGTATAGAGCTTATTTCTTAACATTATAGATAAATCAAAAGAAGAGCGATCATAGTTTCGGATTGGAGTTCTTCAAGGAAAGGTTCCTCCAAGGGTCAAGGTTTAGGTACTGAATAAAATGCAGTGAATCCATTTTATACATTTTATTAAATGGAAAAAAACTATGTATCTGAGAAGAAAAATCCAATTTAAAGACTTCAGAGATCTGATATCTCCTTAAAATAGTACTGGCTACAATACACTCTTTCACTGAAGAAATATTTATTTGCCTCATGAATCTTAGCCCTATGAGGGAAAATGACAGCGGCTGAAATATAATTTAGGACTGCAGAAAAAGTGAATTGCTGAAAAAAGTTGGAAGTTGGAATGCTTTATGTAGAGATCTTAGGAAAAAGAATACAAAGAACAAAGTCAGATGTCCAGGATTTTAGACTAATTGCCCACGTTGGAAAACAGGAGTACAAAATTATCCTTCAGAATTTTAGATGTAAAACTTCATCTTGTGTTTAATACGCAAAGCCCCCTTGGCCCTAACACATCTTTCCTATATCCCCATTTACAGGACAAGAGAGTTCAAACTGTTTATGGCAGGAATGTCTACCTTTGGGCTTTTTAAACCAGGTTCAAACCCATCCCAATCTCTTTCTTAGGTCTTAAAAGAAGATCAAACAGTGCAAAATTCCCTTACTAGTATTTAAGCCCAGTTGCCTCTGTCCAGATGCCTCCTGTAATCCAGCCAGGCAGAACACCTCACCCTGCTGTTCCTGCTGCTTTTCTGCAGTGTCCTTTGATTGTAAGTAATTATCTCCAGCTGTTCCTGCACCCCGGCCTCCTTTAACTCCTCCATGTCTGGCCTTAGAGACAGCCATGCTGTAGGAAACAGGCTCCTGAATATCACGGCATGAAATACTTGAGCACAGAATGTGAAAATAAAGATATTTTGGCATATAGATGGTGCTGTGTCCTGAGAATCTTCCCTAAGGTCCTGAAGTACTTTGAAGGTACAAAGTGAAGAGTAAGAAGAAAAATCCCCAAGGAAACTTTCCCAAATTCTAGTCCAATACTCTTTCCCAGATTATGATGTGCCTAAATCCGTCTACCTTTACTTTAATATGAAAAAAAAAAAAAAAACGAAAAGAAAAGCGAAAGCAATATTTTTTTCCTTGATATTTTCCCCTTTATTCTTTTTAAAATGATCATCAGTTGTTTGTGAACCATTACCTGAGGCTGAAGTACTCACTCTCATCTTTGTATTGATCTTTGCATTGAGAGGCAAAAAGATATAAAATCTCCATAGGAACAAGTGGGTAGACCTGCTTGCATGTATACTTATATAGAAGCAAAGTGAAAAATCTAATGTTTCCAGATTTTTACCCTTGCAATTATCTATCCTCATCAACGGATGCCTTATTTTTTTACTTTAAATTTAAGAAATTTAAGGGAATTCCTGATTTGCATAGGTATTAGTTGTGATGAGAATATTTTTCATAGAGCAAAATAATCAAACAAGTCTCTAATTATATTGCAATATTTAATGAGAGTTCTTGACTACAAAGCTCTAACTTTTGAGAGGAAGAGAGCTTTGGAATAAACCTTGAGTTGAGTGGCTTGGTTGGGTGTCCTGGGAAATTTCCTGTGCCTTTGCTCCTTCTGGATAGAGGCTTATGGCAGGAGGGAAAAAAAGACATTCTTGAGATTAATAATAAATCCAGATTACCAAATATGTACTACAGTTATCTATTATAACTGACTATTCAAAAGTTTGCATTCTACCCTTTTCAGTTCAAACACATGAATAAGAAATTGGGCTTAAGAATAAGAGTTCCTTTTTGGCATCAGGTGCTAAAAGATTTTCCATCTGAATCTCACAAGAGATGTTAAGTTTCATTCCTCTAGATTTACGCAAGTAATTACATAGATGTGCTTCAAATGGGGGATAATACTTGAATAAAAAGGACATCACACAGAAGAAAGCTCTTAGCGGGTTGGACTCAGACCTATTCTCTGGCACTAAGTGGAAGGATTAAACAGAAATTATCACAGAGTCAGCATTGACATCAGCAAGAATCAGAAGACCTGAATTCAGAGGACTCTCCTTCACTGCCTGTGGGAGAGATGGTTGGTACCATTTGTTTGAAATACAAGAAAGAAATCTGTAACAAAAATCCTTAAAAAATTATCCAGCTAGGGCTTCCCTGGTGGCGCAGTAGTTGAGAGTCCGCCTGCCGATGCAGGGGACATGGATTCGTGCCCCGGTCCGGGAAGATCCCACATGCCCCGGAGCGGCTGGGCCCGTGAGCCATGGCCGCTGAGCCTGTGCCCCTCAACGGGAGAGACCACAACAGTGAGAGGCCCGCGTACCGCCAAAAAAAAAAAAAAAAAAAAAAAAATCCAGCTATTCCACTCTAGGAATTTGTCCCATGAAAACATTGGATCATGTCCACGACAAAGCACGTACAAATGTATATACAAAAGTATTCTTTGAGTGTTACAACACTCAAAGTGTTATAACAACAATGTAAGCATCCAACAATGTAGAATTGACCGAATAATGGTGCATTTTTCTAAGTTGTAATACTGTATTGCCAATAAACAGTATTATATAGAAACATATTTATAACATAAAGAAATTTAACGTTATACTTTAGTGGAAAGTCAAATCATAAAGTGTACAGTATGATTCCAATGTAAAAAAATACGTCTGTACTAATGTTACCAGCCTCGTGTCTAGGGGTTCTGGCTCTCGTCTCAGCTGATCCAGGTGTGGGTTACCTCCACCACTGAGGCTGATGGCCTTGGGAAAGCTGGTTAGGATCTCCAGGCTCAGGTTCCTCATTGGTAAATAGAGGTAAGAATAGTACTTACCCTTTCCAGTATTTGTCAAGACCAAGTGGGCTTAACCCATGTGAAATACTTAGAAAAGCCCTGGTTCATAGAAGGACTCAATAAAGTTTAGCTATTATTATTAATAGTATTATCTATATTTATAGTAACATATATGAGAAATATAAGGATAGTAGATAATTATTTTTTTTCTTTGTGTTTCTTTAAAATTTTCTGTGATGAGCCTGTGTTTATTTTGAAAACACACACACACACACACACACACACACACTCTGTATATGTATGATAAACACTATTTGTAAGGAGGAAAACCTGGATGCGAATCGTGGTACATCTTTTTGAGGTCAGTTTTTCTGACTTTCAGCAAGGCATTTGATCTTTCAGCCTCAGTCTCCTCATCCACAAAAGGAGACTAGTTATAAACTACTTTACACTGTTGTTGTGAAATCAGATGAGTATCTGTATCTTTTTAGTTATAATTTCTTAAGAAGCTTCTACATTGTGTGCTCTGGGCTAAGTGCTTTACATACATTTTCCTGTGAAAATCCTCACCCAAAGCAGGAAAACACACACAATAAGGAAAGTAGCTATTATCCTTATTTTCAAGGGAGGGTCAAAATGTTACAGAAACATTCCAGTAAAAGCAATTTGTCCAAGTATATACTGAAATTAGAGATAGGCCTGTGGGTAAACCCTTGTTTTTATGAAGACATTTTTCTGAATTTGATCTTTCTTCATCACTGGGAAATTTCTATTTGACTCAACAGTTAATTTTAAGGTAATAGAATATAGTTTCCAGATATAAAACAGTAATTCTCCTGTAATGTACTTTTCTCAGCAATGTTAGTTACAGAAATATGTTCCTACTCTATATCAAAGGGAACCTGCTCATTCAGAGTTTCCACGGTCCATACTGCCCATCATGTGGTGATAGCTCTCCATCTGCCCTTGGTGGCAATATGATTTCATGCGTAGGTCAGCTTATTATCTCTAGGATGGAGGATGACTGTGTATATGGTGGGTGTATTAGTTTCCTGGAATTGACACTTTCTCTGGATACATACATTATATGCCTTCCCTGCATATAATGCTTCTGCTAAAACTACCATCCATGGACTTACAGAATGCCTTATCCACGATCATGGCATTCCACACAGCATTGCTTCTTTTTTTTTTTTTTAGTCTTTTTTTGTTATTGTTGTAGGAAGAGCACTTAACATGAGCACTGCCCTCTTAATTTTTGCAGAGTACCATACAGTATTGTTAAGTTACAGGCACAGTTTCATACAGCAGATATCTAGAACTCTTTCATCTTGCATAACTGAAACTTTACATACGTTGAATAACAATTTTCCATTCCCTCCTCCCCCAGCCCATAGCAACCAGCATTCTACTCCCTGCTTCTATGAGTTTGACTATTTTATTTATTTTTATTTAGTTAGTTACTTATTTTGAATTTTATTTATTTGTTTTTTATACAGCAGGTTCTTGTTAGTTATCTGTTTTATACATATTAGTGTATATGTGTCAATCCCAATTTCCAATTCATCTCACCACCCCTCCCCACTTTTCCCCCTTGGTGTCCATATGTTTGTTCTCTACAACTGTGTCTCTATTTCTGCCTCGTAAACAGGTACATCTGTACCATTTTTCTAGATTCCACATATATGCGTTAATATACGATATTTGTTTTCTCTTTCTGACTTACTTCACGCTGTATGACAGTCTCTAGGTCCATCCCCATCTCTACAAATAACCCAATTTCATTCCTTTTTATGGCTGAGTAATACTCCATTGTATATATGTACCACATCTTCTTTATCCATTCATCTATCAATGGGCATTTAGATTGCTTCCATGACTTGGCTATTGTAAATAGTGCTGCAGTGAATATTAGGATGCATGTGTCTTTTTGAATTATGGTTTTCTCTGGGTATATGCCCAGTAATGGGATTG
The DNA here is from genome assembly GCF_964341445.2 of Mesoplodon mirus. Lineage (NCBI taxonomy): Eukaryota > Metazoa > Chordata > Mammalia > Artiodactyla > Ziphiidae > Mesoplodon > Mesoplodon mirus. The sequence continues at coordinate 58,375,635 of NC_138992.1, forward strand.
CTGGGTCATATGGTAATTCTATTTTTAGTTCTTTAAGGAACCTCCATACTGTTCTCCATAGTGGCTGTATCAATTTACATTCCCACCAACAGTGAGAGAGGGTTCCCTTTTCTCCACACCCTCTCCATCATTTGTTGTTTGTAGATTTTTTGGTGATGGCCATTCTGACCAGTGTGAGGTGATACCTCATTGTAGTTTTGATTTGCATTTCTCTAATAATTAGTGATGTTGAGCAGCTTTTCATGTGCCTCTTGGTCATCTGCATGTCTTCTTTGGAGAAATGTCTATTTAGGTCTTCTGCCCAGTTTCTAATTGGGTTCTTTGTTTTTTTATAATATTGAGCTGCATGAGCTGTTTATATATATTGGAGATTAATCCTTTGTCTGTTGATTTGTTTGCAAATATTTTCTCCCATTCTGAAGGTTGTCTTTTTGTCTTGTTTATAGTTTCCTTTGCTGTGCACAAGCTTTTAAGTTTGGTTAGGTCCCATTTGTTTATTTTTGTTTTTATTTCCATTACTCTAGGAGGTGGGTCAAAAAAGATCTTGCTATGATTTATGTCAAAGAGTGTTCTTCCTATGTTTTCTTCTAAGAGTTTTATAGTGTCCAGTCTTACATTTAGGTCTTTAATCCATTTTGAGTTTATTTTTGTGTATGGTGTTAGGAAGTGTTCTAATTTCATTCTTTTACATGTAGCTGTTCAGTTTCCCCAGCACCATTTATTGAAGAGGCTGTCTTTTCTCCACTGCATATTCTTGCCTCCTTTATCAAAGATAAGCTGACTATATGTGCGTGGGTTTATCTCTGGGCTTTCTATCCTGTTCCATTGATCTATATTTCTGTTTTTGTGCCAGTACCATACTCTCTTGATTACTGCAGCTTTGTAGTATAGTCTGAAGTCGGGGAGCCTGATTCCTCCAGCTCCATTTTTCTTTCTCAAGATTGTTTTGGTTAGTCAGGGCCTTCCTTTTGTGATTCCTTACAAATTGTGAAATTTTTTGTTTTAGTTCTGTGAAAAATGCCATTGGTAGTTTGCTAGGGATTGCACTGAATCTGTAGATTGCTTTGGCTAGTACAGTCACTTTCACAGTATTGATTCTTCCAATCCAAGAACATGGTATATATCTCCATCTGTTTGTGTCATCTTTGATTTCTCTCATCAGTGTCTTATAGTTTTCTGAATACAGGCCTTTTACCTCCTTAGGTAGGTTTATTCCTAGGTATTTTATTCTTTTTCTTACAGTGGTGAATAGGATTGTTTCCTTAACTTCTCTTTCTGATATTTTGTTGTTAGTGTATAGGAATGCAAGGGATTTCTGTTCATTAATATTGTATCCTGCTAATTTACCAAATCCATTGATTACCTCTAATAGTTTGCTTGTGGCATCTTTAGGATTATCTATGTATATTATCATGTCATCTGCAAACAGTGACAGTTTTACTTCTTCTTTTCCAATTTGTATTCCTTTTATTTCTTCTCTGATTGTTGTGGCTAGGACTTCAAAAACTATGTTGAATAATAGTGGTGAGAGTGGACATTCTTGTCTTCTTCTTGATCTTAGAGGAAATGTTTTCAGTTTTTCACCATTGAGAATGATATTTGCTGTGGGTTTGTCATATATGGCCTTTGTTATGTTGATGTAGATTCCCTCTGTGTCCACTCTCTGGAGAGGTTTTATCATAAATGGATGTTGAAATTTGTCAAAAGCTTTTTCTGCATCTATCGAGATGATCATACGGTTTTTATTCTTCAATTTGTTAATATGGTGTATCACATTGATTGATTTGCTTATATTGAAGAATCCTTGAATCCCTGGGAAAAATCCCACTTGATCATGGTCTATGATCATTTTAATGTGCTGTTGGATTCTGTTTGCTAGTATTTTGTTGAGGATTTTTGCATCTATATTAATCAGTGATATTGGTCTGTAATTTTCTTTTTTTGTAGTATCTCTGTCTGGTTTTGGTATCAGGGTGATGGTAGCTTTGTAGAATGAGTTTCAGAGTGTTCCTTCCTCTGCAATTTTTTGGAAGAGTTTGACAAGGATGGGTGTTAGCACTTCTTTAAATGTGTTTGATAGAATTCACCTGTGAAGCCGTCTGGTCCAGGACTTTTGTTTGTTGGAAGATTTTTAATCACAGTTTCAATTTTGTTACTTGTGATTGGTCTGTTTGTATTTTCTATTTCTTCCTGGTTCAGTCTTGGAAGGTTATAATTTTCTAAGAATTTTCCATTTCTTCCAGGTTATCCACTTTATTGGCATAGAGTTGCTTGTAGTAGTCTCTTATGGTGCTTTGTATTTCTGCAGTGTCCGTTGTAACTTCTCCATTTTGATTTCTAATTTTATTGATTTGAGTCCTCTTTTTCTTGATGAGTCTGGCTAATTGTTTATCAATTTTGTTTATCTTCTCAAAGAACCAGCTTTTAATTTTGTTGATCTTTGCTATTGTTTCATTTGTTTCTATTTCATTTATTTCAGCTCTGGTCTTTATGATTTCTTTCCTTCTGCTAACTTTGGGTCTTGTTTGTTCTTCTTTTTCTATTTTTGCTTTATGTGTAAGGTTAGCTTGTTTATTTGAGATTTTTCTTGTTTCCTGAGGTAGGATTGTATTGTTATAAACTTTTGTCTTAGAACTGCTTTTGCTGCATCCCATAGGTTTTGGATCATTGAGTTTTCATTGTCATTTGTCTCTAGGTATTTTTTGATTTCCTCTTTGATTTCTTCAGTGATCTCTTGGTTATTTAGTAATGTATTGTTTTGCCTCCATGTGTTGTGTTTTTTACTTTTTTTCCCCTGTAATTTTGTTTCTAATCTCATAGTGTTGTGGTCAGAAAAGATGCTTGATATGATTTCAATTTTCTTAAATTTACTGAGGTTTGATTTGTGACTCAAGATGTCATCTAACCTGGAGAATGTTCTGTGTGTACATGCGAAGAAAGTGTAATCTGCTGTTTTTGGTTAAAATCAATTAAATATATTAAAATCAAATAAATATCAATTAAATCTGTCTGGTCTATTTTGTCTTTTAAAGCTTGTGTTTCCTTATTAATTTTCTGTCTGGGTGATCTGTCCATTGGTGTAAGTGAGGTATTAAATTTCCCCCTTATTGCTCTGTTACTGTCGATTTCCTCTTTTATAGTAGTTAACATTTGCCTCATGTATTGAGGTTCTCCTATATTGAGTGCATATATATTTATAATTGTTATATCTTCTTCTTGGATTGATCCCTTCATCATTATGTAGTGTCCTTCCTTGTCTCTTGTAACATTCTTTATTTTAAAGCTTATTTTATCGGATATGAGTATTGCTACTCCAGCTTTCTTTTGATTTCCATTTGCATGGAATATATTTTTCCATCCCCTTACTTTCAGTCGGCATGAGTCCCTAGGTCTGAAGTCGGTCTCTTGAAGACAGCATATATATGGGTCTTGTTTTTGTATCCATTCAGCAAGCCTGTGTCTTTTGGTTGGAGCATTTAATCCATTCACATTTAAGGTAATTATCAATACGTATATTCCTATTACCATTTTCTTAATTGTTTTGGGTTTGTTTTTGTAGGTCCTCTTCTTCTCTGTGTTTCCCAGTTAGAAAAGTTCCTTTAGCATTTGTTGTAGTGCTGGTTTGGTGGTGCTGAATTCTCTTAGCTTTTGCTTGTCTGTAAAGCTTTTGATTCCTCCATCTAATCTGAATGAGATCTTTGCCAGGTAGAGTAATCTTGGTTGTAGCTTCTTCCCTTTCATCACTTTAAATATATCGTGCCACTCCCTTCTGGCTTGTAGAGTTTCTGCTGAGAAATCACCTGTTAACCTTATGGGGATTCTCTTGTATGTTATTTGTTGTTTTTCCCTGCTGCTTTTAATATTTTGTCTTTGCCTTTAGTTTTTGTCAATTTGATTACTATGTGTCTCAGCGTGTTTCTCCTTGGGTTTGTCCTGCCTGGGACTCTCTGTGCTTCCTGGACATGGGTGGCCATTTCCTTTCCCATGTTAGGGAAGTTTTCGACTATAAACTCTTCAAATATTTTCTCAGGTCCTTTCTCTCTCTTCTCCATCTGGGACCCCTAAAATGCGAATATTGTTGCATTTAATGCTGTCCAAGAGGTCTCTTAGGCTGTCTTCATTTCTTTTCATTCTTTTTTTCTTTATTCTGTTCCACAGCAGAGAATTCCACCATTCTGTCTTCCAGGTCACTTATCTGTTTTTCTGCCTCAATTATTCTGCTATTGATTCCTTCTAGTGTAGTTTTCATTCCAGTTATTGTATTGGTCATCTCTGTTTGTTTGTTCTTTAATTCTTCTAGGTCTTTGTTAAACATTTCTTGCAGTTTCTCAATATTTGTCTCCATTCCTTTTCCGAGGTCCTGGATCATCTTCACTATCATTATTCTGAATTCTTTTTTCTGCAAGGCTCCCTATCTCCACTTCATTTAGTTGTTTTTCTGGGGTTTTATCTTATTCCTTCATCTGGTACATAGTCCTCAGTCTTTTCATTTTGTCTGTCTTTCTGTGAATGTGGTTTTCTTTCCATAGGCTGCAGAATTGCAGTTCTTGCTTCTGCTGTCTGCCCTCTGGTGGATGAGGCTATCTAAGAGGCTTGTGCAAGCTTCCTGATGGGAGGGAATGGTGATGGGTAGAGCTGGGTGTTGCTCTGGTGGGCAGAGCTCAGCAAAACTTTAATCCACTTGTCTGCTGATGGGTGGGGCTGGGTTCCCTTCCTGTGGGTTGTTTGGTCTCAAGCAACCCAGCACTGGAGCCTACCTGGCTCTTTGGTGTGGCTAATGGTGGACTCTGGGAGGACTCATGCCAAAGAGTACTTCCCAGAACTTCTGCTGCCAGTGTCATTGTCCCTGCAGTGAGGCACAGCCACCCCCACTTCTGCAGGAGACCTTCCAACAATAGCAGCTTGGTCTGGTTCAGTCTCCCATGGGGTCACCGCTCCCTCCCCAGGGTCCTGATGCACACACAACTTTGTGCATGCCCTCTCTGCTTCCCCTAGTCCTGTCGAAGTCCTGCAGTCAAATCTCACTAGACTTCAAAGTCTGATTCTCTAGGAATTTCTTCTCTCATTGCCAGACCCCCAGGTTGGGAAGCCTGATGTGTGGCTCAGAACCTTTACTCCAGTGGGTGGACCTCTGTGGTATAAGTGCTCTTCAGTTTGTGAGTCACTCACCCAGTGGGCATAGGATTTGATTTTATTGTGATTGCTCCCCTCCTACCATCTCATTGCAGCTTCTCCCCTGTCCTTGGATGTGGGGTATCTATTTTGGTGAGTTCCACTGTCCTCCTGTCGATGCCTGCTCAGCAGTTAGTTGTGATTCTGGTGCTCTCACATGAGAGAGTGAACCCACGTTCTTCTACTCCGCCATCTTGAACAATTTTCTGACACAGCATTGCTTCTGATCAAGGAAATCACTTTACAGCAAGAGAAGTGTGGCAATGGGCCCATGCTCAGGAATTCACTGATCTTATCATTCATCCCATCGTTTTGAACCAGCTAGTTTAATAAAACAGTGGAACGGTCTTTTGAAGACCCAGTTACAGCTTTAGGTAGTTGGAAATACCTTGCAAGACTGGGGCAATGTTCTCCAGGAATTTGTCTATGCTCTAGATCATTGTCCAATAGGTGGTGTTGTTTTTCATATAACCAGTGTAGGCCAGGAATCAAGAGGTGGAAATGGAGTGCTACCACTCACTCCTACTCCTAGTGATTCACTAGCAAAAGTTTTGCTTCTTGTCTTCATGACCTTATGCTCTGCTGGTCTAGAGACCTTAGCTGGAATGTTTCTGCCTGGAGACACAGCAATGACTCCACTGACTACCACCTGGATACTTTGGGCTCCTCATGACCTACTTTCTTAAAATTAGTATCTATCTATCTATCTATCTGTCTGTCTTCCTATCTATCTAAAATCTCCCACTCTTTCTGTTTTTGTTTCTGTTTCTGTTTTTCTGGCTGATACAATGGGACATTTTGCTTCATATATTAGGGCTCCCTGAGATTAAGCCTTTTATTTTTTATTTCTTGATGCCTCTGAAGCTAGAATTTACACACAGGAAAGACTCCTTTTATTCTTGGAAGGGTCACTTTTGCAAACTCCTGCAGTCATATAATGTGGGACAAACACTTACCTATAATTTCTGGATGGAGCTGTTAGGATTTCCTAGAAAAGTTTCCCAAATATGGTTGCTTCCTACCAATGTATTGATTATTCTATTTAAATGATATAAAAGTTTGTTTTCTTTGTGGTGGGGAGTATCTTTACAGATAGCATTAGAGTGTAAACTAAATTTTGGCTTCTCCTCCAGGTTCAGGACCTAAGAAGAGGACCCCCACCTCAGTGAAAAGCAGGCTCCTATGACTTGGGTGCTGAGGAGAGAAACTGTAAAGAACTAATTGTTGTGAAAGGGCATGGCCAGTGTTCTTAAGGAACAGCAACATATACAATTTGTACCACAAATGGTAAATCCGAGTCAGGAAGGAGAATGGAAACACTGTGTCTTGAGCTCATGAGATACATCTATTCTTCTGAAATGCAGAACACAAGGAGACCAATAAAGTAATCACACAAGATAGTATCTGGGGAGCAGATACCTCCTGATGTGAAGCATCCTATGAAGTATAGTTGTCCCTCTATCTGAATCTAATTTATCAATATTGTAATTTTTGGAAAAGGTATCTTTAGCATTGGGAATAAGAATCAGTGTTTCTGATTTGCACATCACTAGGAAATCTTTGGAGCCCATATTTTATCCCACATGCTGCTCCCATTATTGAAAAACTATAGCCAGTAGTCCCAACATATTTGTGTATCGGTCCTCAATAATAAGGGTAATAAGCTAAGCCATGTGATAACCTCGTATCAGTTACTAGGGGCAGATGGAAGTCATTATTCAAAGTTACTGGGTTTCCTATGTCTTGTAGATAAGGTAGATTCTCTCTGGTCTTTATTAGGAGTGGATTTCTTTAATTTACATAGCCTGAGAAAATGTATTAAAGAGGGCTATATTTATGTATCTGGAAAAGGCCTTTTAAAACATGAAAATTAACTGCAGGGGTTAATGAGGAAACTTCCAGTGGCTCAGAAAGGCCATATGGTATCACAGAGAAAAGTCTTAAAGGGAGGTCAAGGTTTATTCCTAAGGCCTACATCTGATTTATTGTGTCTCCTTGGACAAGTCACTTAACTTACCATCATCTCTTTCTCCAGCTGTAATAATATTCCTACCTCATATCTCAAAGAAGCATTTCAAAGATCCTACTAAACACGGGCTAGAATTTTATTACTGCTTGGGAATAGCTTTTAATACCCCCAAAGATAGGGTTGAAAAAAATTAAATACAGATATGATTGTGGTGATGGCATTCTATATCATATCTCATTTCCCATCTTATATTATGGAAAAACTTTAATAAAATTAGATCACACTGGTCTTTTAGAAACTGATTGTGATGAATTCACCTTCAAGTTTTTCTCTGAAAAAAAAAAAAAAAGAAAGAAACAAAAAGACAAAAAGGAAACTCCTGTGTGGGTTTTTGCCAATCTCTGTTCACAGAAACATTTTTACAGAAATATTAGAGGTTTTATTAACTTATATTTAGGATGTATAATAAAAACAACTCAAAAAAAATAGTAGCACTATTTATACTATTGCTGCAGTCTCCTGGAATTAAAGCACAGCATATAATTCCTGCAGTAGGTGTTACCTTTGGCATTCAATAGAAAAACGTGTTGAAATTCTGAAGTGTTATGTAAGTGTTGATTATTAGTAGCAGTACACCATGAGAGAAAATTTAAAAGGCAGAATTCAAGGTATTTTTCACTTTCTTTTTTGCTCACATTTAGATTTTCATGAAAATGAAAACATAAGATTTTTACTTTCCTCCTTCATAATGATTCCTTTTTCTTTAGAAGAGAAAACCAGATGGCTGCCCTAGTATTTTTAACATAGGATTTATTGGTGACAGAGAAGCTATAATATTTTTCAATGATCGTAAAAATCAAACATTAAAAATCGTGTGCAACATGCTACATCATTTGTGAACCTTGGAGGTATTAGGCTAGTTGAAAGAAGCCACGTATTGTATGATGGCATTTATGTGAAATTTCCAGAACAGGTAAAGCCATAGAGACAGAAAGTAGATGGTGGCTGCTAAGGGCTGGGGGCAGAGGGGAAAAGTGGAATGACTGTTAATGGACGCAGGGTTTCTTTTTAGGGTGATAAAAATGATCTGGAATAAGATAGTGGTGATAGTAGCACACTTTGTCAATATACTAAAAACCACTAAATTGTACACTTTAAAAGAGTCAGTTTTACAGTATGTCAATAAAAATTACACACACAGAGAAATTGATAAAAGTATGATTTATTTAATCTTACATCTAAATCTGGCAGGGTCAAGAAAGTGTATTTTTGATGTTTTAAACATAAAACTTTGTGTTTAATTTTGAAGAAATTGTTTTATCATCCTAAATACCTTTGGTAAGGAACCATTATCTTTTGGAAACAATGTTGTTGTACTTGATTTTTTTCTACTGAAAAGTTCACTTGCCACACCCTAATGATTCCATATCCGTTATGGTGATTTAGAATCAGAAAACCTGGGTTTCAGTTCTTTTCTCCATGAAATATGCCCTGTGTTATGGAACTTGACAGAAACAGTCTGGAGCTCACATGTGTGACACAGACTAGGACAGAAACTGCTATACACTCACCAAACCCAGTGTATGTCGCAGCCTGAATCCAAACTGAAGGCAAAGACCATGCAATCATTTGAATAGGAGAAGTTTACTGTAAAGAATTATTAAATTATTAAATTATGATAGAGAAGTAACTATAAAGATGTAAAAAGGTAAAGAGAACTGTATCTAATGGACATCCTAGGGCTGAGGGAGAGTGTCCGAGGAAGGAAAATCTTGTAACTCCAAGCCTGGGTATCAGAACTCATTAGAGCAGTGAGGTTGCAGCTAACTGGATAGTGGAGACATCCTCTGGTTTGCCCAAGTCAGAGCTGTTCCACTGTTACAGGTAAACAGGAAACAATATCCCAGGGTGCAGAAGACCTGAAGCTGGAGGGCCTCAGGTCCTCTGCATCTGTTGAACAGATGTTCAAAGAGAGTTGGGCACTGCTGCCAGTGTGAAGCCTTGAGCGTATGGTACCCACATGAAGAGGGATGCTGGGGGATCACCAGTCCTATGCTGGAGTGACAAGTTTGTTGAAGAACTAGGTGTGCAGCTGAGACACAGCACTGTTGGATGTCACCACACACAGCATCAGGGACTGTGCAGCAGGGGCAAGAGAAAGCAAAACTTATTATACCAGACCAGAAAGAGGTGCCCCCTTCCCCCTTCCAGCAGCACCTATTGGCAAAGCTTCACATAGAGCTCCCTGCACAGAAGAAATATTTAAGGAGTCTGGTCGAACACTGCAGAACAGGCACTGAAGTGTCAATATGGAGATGAAAGTCAATAAACTAACTGATGCACTCAGTTTCTATTTCCTCTTTTGCATACTGCTTGGCCATATTTATCAGCTCACACTGCAGTTAAGTGGGGTGATTGAGATAAATTATAGCCAATAGGATGTAGATAGAAGTGATATGACCTAATTCCAGATCTTGCCCCTACAAACTAAGTTTGTTCCTAAAACACCCACCCACAAGACTAGAAACAAATAATTCTAAATCCTCAGGGGATGGCAGATCCACAAGTTGGAAATATCCTGGATTCCTAAGTTATCTCTTTGAGGAGAGACACCGCCCCCCCCCAAAGAATCACCTGATCAAGATCCTTGATGATGAAGCTGTTGCATGAATTAAAAACAAGTTCTCATGTTGTTCAGCCATCAGAATTTTGCCGTTGTTGGTAACAATAGTTAGTATTTTTTGACTAATTGGAAAATGGGTATTTTGAAGTTGGGTGCTGCCACTAACAATAAGCTAAAATATATGGCAATAGCTCAGTGGTCAGACAGTGGGCAATGAGGAATGACATATCAGAAGCTGGAAAGCTGGCACTCCATATGATACAATGGTAAAAGATTTGGAAAACTGTGCCTGCAACAATTTGGAAGGTAGACCTTCCTAATAAGCTTATGTTTCTAGTAGAATTGATTGAAAAGAAACAGCTTTGAATGTGTTGGCTTATTGATTGCCTTTAGCAAAATATCAGAAGAAAGAGTTGAACTCAGAAAGGAATTGACAAGTTTGCAAGCAACAATGAAAAGGAGAAGAAAGAGATCAGAAATGTGGGGCTTTTCAGGATTGGAAAAATCTGAGTTTCTAGACCTCAAATAATAATGCATAAGACAGTGGTTTTGAGAGACAAAGGCTTATTAATGCTCACATTTGTGGCAAATAACAATTAATTTATACATGTCTTTTTTTTTTTCAGATTGTCTCAAGGTAGCCACCATTAAGTTCAGACAGAAAGAGAGGAGAAGGAGGAGGAGAGAAAAAGAAACAGGGATTAGAAGGCAGAAATTTGAGACATGCTTGAAAATTATATATAGGAAAGAACTTTGGGTATGACTGGACACAATAAACTGACTAGTAGTAAATAGATCAGAAAACTATCAAGGAAACAGGCTGAGAAATGTGCTCACCTCTTAAAGAGAACATACATTCCAATATTCTCTTCAGAGGTAGCCATAGAAAACGATGGCCTCAAGGCTGAGGCTCTTAGAGGATAGAGTCAGAAGTCACAAAGAACAATGAACAAGGGAGTTTCTTCCAGAAAACAAAATGGGAGTCTATAGAAGGATCAACCCTTCTACAAGGGTAGAAGGTCTTCATGCTATCTATCCAACAGGATTTCAGAAATGCTATGGACCAGTGACTGCTGCATTTCCCATTCTTCTTTTATCCTAATGGTTTATTGTGGCAATCCTATCCATCTTTGCATATTGGGTATTGTGGTGAGAGTGTAGATAATTTATCTTCTTCATCCATGTACCACTGGATCACAGAGATCCACATCTGAACCTGACAGAGAAGACTGCTCACCCCTCAGAAACCCTAGACTTTGAGCTGAATGAAGGACCTGGGTGTGATTTCAAGTTATCTCCAACTAGGAGGGGATGTTTTAGCAAACATATGTGAGAGAAAGAATGAAATGGGTATTTGATTACCAGATGGGACAACATTAGTAGACTTTGGAACCAAATTCTGTTTCCTTCCTTCTTGTGTATAAACCTAGACTGGTGATATATTACCTTTCTAAATTTTGGCCACAGAATGTGGGTGGAAGTCTACATACTACTTCCAGGCCTCTTCTCCATTCTCTCTTTTGTCCTTTCCAAGCAGCTGAAAGCATAGGACGCTCCAGCCCTAGGGAGCAGTGGAACCATAAGAGGAAAGGAGTCATTGAGTCATTATTTCAAAAAAAATTGCCCAGAAGAACCACTGGACCAAGGACTCTCGTGTAGAATCATTGCGTTAGTGAGAAACACATTTTTATTTCAATGTAACCTACTAAAACTCCGTGGTTGTTACAGTAGTTAACCTTGCCAGACAGATGCTCAGAACCTCTTGAATTAAGCCACAGAGTCAGGACATGGGTCTGTTTTAGAAAAAGTAGTGATGACTTGGGTATAGTGAGGCAGGGGGGATGTGTAACAGAACACCAAAATCTGGTAATCAATGTACTTGAGAAACAGAAGGTGAATTAGGTGTCAGAGAAAGAAGGAGCAAAAATAACCAGGCAAGGGATGGTGATGGTGAATTTCTAGGCCAAACTTCTACCTGAGCAGACTTCAGAGTATTAAAGCATAGTTTACCTTTGATGGAATGACGTCGGGCACGTGGCTTAATCCCTGTCACCTCAGAGTGGCCAGTCTACTTACTGACCAAACTAGAATTCTCTCCAAGGGTGTCAGAGGTGCTTTTAATAATTACCTCAGAACAACAGACAGAAACCATGGTAGTCCTGAGGAAACTAGATGCACGGTCATATTTCCCCTGTCTACAGCCTGTGCAGTTTTAAGATCAAATAAGGAAAATAAGGAAAATCAAACAAGTAAAAACACCTAAATGGGAAAGTGAGCAGATTCTTGTTTTTGTTTTGGTCTCAGTGAATAGTTTTAAGTCAGCTAATGAATTAAACACTTCAATATATTACCCTTAACAGATTTCTAAGTATCCGTTTTCCAGGAGGAACTCTGCTGTACCTGGAACAACTTCTAAAACCTGGGCATTTCTTACAAACCCTGTCCACAGTGTGTTATTAGGACAAACACAGGATTTCCTCTGCCACCCCTAAGAGAAACCTTTAACTCTGCTTCTCCCCAACATACATCTCTGCACACATCAAACAGCAACTGCATCGTGGTAGGGAGCAATTCATTTTCATGTTGACCTCATGAAGAGATGCCTGCAGTGTGTCTGAAGCTGAGTGCAAAGTGCAGATTAGGAAGTAAAGCCCCTGCTCCCTTGATGCATTAACACAGCCTCCATTAAGTTGCTCAACCAGGGGGCCAATCCTGGGGGTGGGGGAGCTTTCCTGCTCCAGGGGTTCTTGTCTCCTGGGGCCATTTTCAGAGGGGTGCAAGCCCAGCACAAGTCCATTTTCAATTTATTCCCACATGTGTCTCTCTGACATTTGCTGCTCATGTTCCCTTTCCTAGCCCCCCAAGCCATGTCCAATTTAGAAAACTAAATATTAAAATAATTAAATGGACATGTTTAGCATAACCAATTTCTTAGCTATGAATTGGATAAACTGTTATAAAAAAGACTACACAGAAAGTAAACTTTCCATGAATGTTAATGTTGAAAAGAATACTAGGAGATTGTGTGACCCAGTTCCTCTCTGTTAGGAAGCAGGAAAGTTATAACCACCAGGCTTCTGAAGAGCCTGTGGACAGAAGCTCCACAGATGTGACAGTCCTTCCTGTCAAATCACAGTACAGCTTCCCACCAAATCACAGAAAGCTCTTATAATATGTACCAGGAATTTTTTCATGGAAATGGGTTTAATACACATAAAGTTCTTTAGAATAATGGGTATATATGATAAACACTAGGTAACTGTCAGCTTTTGTTATTACCGTTCTTTTAGTGGTAGACTCTTACCTAGATAACCAATATTAGTTGGTTTTATAATAATTAATATACATTAGAATATATACAGTATATGTAAAATTAATGTATTAAGAAAATATACTAAATTATTATTTAAAGGTTGAAGGATTAGTAAATTTTATGCTAAAAAAGAGAGAAAGTAAAGATGAGGGAGAGACAGAGAGAAAGAAAGAAACCTAAATGTGTGTGTTTGTTTGGGGTGAGGAGAGTCACTTAGGGGAAAAGCAAAGAGGAGATAAAGGTGGCAATGACAACTGGATAAAGGACTCAAGCTAGGAAGTTTTCTCACCATTTGGTAGATGTGATAAATTCTGTTCCATATGGACATTACATCAAGATGAAATGCATTCCCTGCTTTCGGAAGTGGGAGGGAATAGTGGTTAAGAGGAGGGCTCTGACACCACCCTGCCTCTCGTGTATGTGTGTGTGTGTGTGTGTGTGTGTGTGTGTTTGTATACTTTAATTTTTATAAACAGTAAAGGTGGTATTTAAGGAAGTAAAAGTCTCTTCTAAAACAGGAATCGGTATCTAAAGAGTTGGTGAGTTCACTCCTCACTGGGGGGCGGGGTTCACACATACACATATTCTTGACAACCTTGGGGATACAAGATGTGTAGCCTCGATAATGTCATTAAAATATTCAACCCAATTTCTTTCTTCCCAGTATTTCACTCTCATGTCCCCCTCCCACCCTGACTCCTCTATTGGGACAACTTTACTGTTAGATAATCATTAGTTCAGTAGATGCCAAAAGCAGAATGTAGAAAGAGAAGGCAATCCCTTCCTGGCTTTTATAGTTGATAGCTTAGATCTTGAGGGAAAATATTAAAGACTGGAGCATAGGAAAAACTTGAATAAGATAGAAATCTGCAGGAGAGGCAAGAATGCCAGAGAGTGGGGCAAGGTTGAGAGAAAGGGAACGCACAGCGGTTGTGTGATCCTGTGTTCCCCCTCCAAGCCGGGTCCTGAGTAAGGGTGATACCCTTAGACAGGTTCAAGGATTTGGGAGCAGGGATGTGTTTAAGGCAGACTGAAATCTCTTCCCTTGCACACCGGAGCAGCAGTGGCAGAAGGTAGAAGGGCCTCATGGATGAGAGTGAAGCAACCTGCCTGAACTTTGGATTTGCTTTATGTATAGTCTTTTTGTTTGTTTGTTTGTTCTTTTTTTGTGGGGGGGTATTTTTTGCGGTACGCAGGCCTCTCACTGCTGTGGCCTCTTCCGTTGCGGAGCATAGGCTCCGGACGCGCAGGCTCAGCGGCCATGGCTCACGGGCCCAGCTGCTCCGCGGCATGTGGGATCTTCCCGGACCGGGGCACGAACCTGTGTCCCCTGCATCGGCAGGCGGACTCTCAACCACTGCACCACCAGGGAAGCCCTATGTATAGTCTTTTTTAATAACAGTTTATCCAATGCATAGTTAGGAAGTTATGTTAAAAATGTCTATTCAATTGTTTTCAGTTTGAGAATGAGGCAATTTACTTGGACCAATGATGAATGTCAGAAAGACGAGTTTTCAGAGCAGACAGCAGCATGGACAGCAGACCCCAAGGATTAGATACCTCCCACTCCCAATGTGTACTATGGAAGCCCCCCACCAAATTTAGAAATAACCACAGAGCTGAAAGGAATCCAACATTGACTGTAGCTCCAGCTTCATGGGTGTGTGACCTATGTGTGTCACACAGAGCTCTGGACTC